>NW_024582065.1:4549224-4862930 GCF_017639235.1 Corvus kubaryi | reverse complement strand
AGGGAGAACGGGGGGAGAACGGGGGGGAGAACGGGAGGGAGAACGGAGGGAACAACGTGGGGACAACGGGGGAAACAACGGGGGGAACAACGGGGGGAGAACGGGAGGGAGAACGGGGGGACAACGGGAGGGAGAACGGGGGGAGAACGGAGGGACAACGGGGGGAGAACGGAGGGACAACAGGGGGGACAACGGACGGACAACAGACGGACAACGGACGGACAACGGACGGACAACGGAGGGCTACCGGGGGGACAACGGACGGACAACGGCGGGGCCGCGGCCGCCCGCGCGTGCAGGGGTGAGGAGGACGCGGTTAACCCCGGCACGGCTCGGGGGCGCGGGTCCGCCTTCAGTGGGAGCCCTCACCCTGCCGGGTCTGGGGTCTCCGGGGCTCCCCGCGCCTCCGCCCCCAGCTCCTCGGAGGAGAATGCTCTTCTCATCACTGTCCGCATGTCGCCTCCCCTTTTCTGCCCCCATTCCGTTCTCATGTCGCCATCCCTATCCCTAATTCTCATCCCTGTCCCTAATGTCCCCATTCCGGTCCCATCCCATCCCTACTGTCACCATCCTTGTCCCGAATGTCCTTATGTCCCCATCCCATCCCCATGTCCCTATGCCCCCACCCCCAGCTTGCACATCCCTCCCCCCCAGCTCCAGGGGTGTAAAACCCCGGGGCGTTGTATCCTTGTTAAGATTTGATTAGTGAGAGATGCCGTATGCCAAAGCCAATAGTACAGATTTTATTTAACAATAAAATGAGGTAGAGAAAGAAGTAGAAAAGGGGTGGGGGAGAGAGAGACATCGGTCAAGCAGAAGATTGTCACCACCCGTGGATCGCTCAGCATCCTTTTAGTCCTTCACCCTGGTCTTCAGGGTAGTGAGGATCCCGAAGTTGTTGAAAACTTTTCACTATCTCTACCTTTTTGCAAATGAAGGCATTAATGCTCATTGGCTACGTAATTCCCTTATTCCATTGGTTAAATTATTCCCTCTCTTCTAATGCTAATTAATCCCATGTTCAGTCTTTGTCTTCGAGTAGATTGTGATCCCCCTCCTGCCAGAATTACCTTTCACCCAGCTGGAGCTGATTCCACCAGTTACTGGGTTGGCTTTTCCTCATTATCAGTGACACATTCTTCTCGCCCAGTTTTGTTTACCATCCCCTAATCTGAGATAATGCTTGGAAAATAGTACCACCTTTATCTTATCTCAAATTCCTTTTACGATGCCTTAACTTACATAGAAGTCTCAGGCATTTTAGGCAGGGGGAAGAGGGCCTTCGGTGGCTGCAGATGCTGTCTATCCCATAACTTGGGGTGACCAGTGATGTGTGTATGAGCAGTTGCCCCTCCACAGCTTGCCACCGTGGGAACCCTTGTCTGGATGTGTTACCAGGATGTGCCAGACCAGGCCTAGAGCCAGTGTCATCATCCTGCTCCCTTCTGTGCCCATCTCACAGCAAAGTTCTGTGGTAACAGACTTTGAGACAGGCAACTGTGATCTCCAAGTCCTTGTACTTACCTGCCCTTCCCTCCTCCTCTGTGGCTGCAGAGACCCTGTCCCAAGACCCTGTGACCGCAGGGCACCTGGCTGGGAGTGACACAAGCAGCCACTGGCTGGGAGGTCTCAGCTGCCACCTGCACTGTGGAGGTGGCTCAGAGCTGGAGTCAGCCAGGGACTGGACATACATGCTGGTCACCCTGCCAGACCCAGGGACAGCACTGCTGTGGGCTGGGGATCACTGCCAGCATCCCCAAAAACCCATCCAGAGCCAGGGCTCAAGGCAACAGACTGCAGCAATATTTATTCCTGTACAAACCATTACAAAACATGGGCACCCCACTGCTTCCCCCAGCACCGAGCCCCCCAAAACCCCAGCCACAGCCAGAGGGAAACGGAGAAATGGATTCCTGCCAAGGCTCAGGACCCAAACATGCCATATTTAGTTGTTTTTCCCAAATTAACGTCTCTGCTGCTGAGAAATTAATAACAAAGTCCTGTCCCAGCCACAGGGTGCCAAGAGGCATCACTACCCCCCATTACCTGACCAGTTTTTAACTGTTTATAAGCAGCTGCTGGCCCTTCGTTACCACTAAAGAGCAGTTCCTGCTTGTTCCTTTGTCCAGGAAACCCAAGTACAAACCCCAGGGTTAGAAGTGGGGAGAAAAAAAGCCAAAACCCCCAAAAAGCTCCCAAAAATTCCATCTTTCAGTTAGAAAAGGTTTTGGCAGTGTGGGGAGCAGCAGTGCTGGGAGAGGCTAGTGTTTTTGGGCTGCTGGGGCAGGGAGGGTGGCAATGTCACCCCCACAGGGCCCCACAAAAAACTGTGGGGTTCTGCTGAGAGAAGGATGACTGAGGACTGGGATGAGGGGGCTGGGGATGGCAGAGGGGGGCTGAACTCCAAGAGGGGGTTTCCCAACCCAGAAGGTTGGGGCAAACAGTCTCTGTGGTGACCCCAGAAGTGATGCAACCCAAAACTGAGCCGAGGGGACCTGGAACCCCCTTGTAGGCTCCCAGGGGCTGCAATCTGCATGGACTAGGATGGGGCAGGATATCGTGATGCCCCAGTACCCTGCACATGGAGCGGGGGACACCCCAATCTTTACATTCACTACCTGGCCCCCAAAAACCAGCTCAAAACCCAACACATCCCAGGTGCAAGGAGCCACCATGCACAACAGCAGTGGTCCTGTGGGAGGCAGGTGGTGGCACCCTGATGCCTGGCTCCCACTGCTCCCAGGAGGATGCAGGGGAACCCTCATCCATCCCAGATCCAGGGGTCTGCCCAGCAGGCATGAGGCAGCCCCTAGGTCCAGGTGGGGTGGGAGAAGGTGATGTTGTAGAGGTTGGCCCAGCTGGCAAAGACCCTCTTCTCAGTGATAAAGCGGTGGTGATTGCCCCTGCGGCTCCGCTCGTTGTGGATGTAGGTCGTGCACTCATCGGGGCCCTTCGGCTCGTAGTAGTGGTAGGGCAGGCGGCGAGGTGGGGGATGGCGGCTGCAGTGGGGAAAGAAACATTGGGTGAGCCCCATGGTGGGGTCATGTGCTGGGGTGGGGGCTTGGGGGTCTCCTTACCCGCAGTAGCTGGGTGGCACCATGCCATAGACGTGGACAGCGTCACACAGCTCCACCGCGATCACCATGGTGAACCAGCCGGTGCTGAGCCATGAGCGAGACTTCTCCCTGGGGAGGAAAGACAGCAGGAAGGATGACAGGGGCGAGGTGATGTGGATAATGGACCCTGTCAGTGTCCCCAGCCTGCCTCAGGGACCCCCAGCTCAATGCTGCAGCCCATGAAGCAGCTCCAAGAGTCAGCTCTGTCTTGGGAACCTGGAGAAAGGGGGACACAACACAGGAGGTGGCTTTGAGGTACCTGTCCTTCCCTGTCTCACCCCGAAACAGGTCATCAAACTGCTTCATGCGGCTGGGGGAGACAACGTAGGCTGTCATGTTGGGGAAGGAGGTGCAGACGCGCTGGATGATCTTCAGGAGACTCTTCTGCATCTTGGTGGGCGGCCCCCAGAAGATGAAGATGGTCTCTGGGGTCTTATTGACAAACTCCTGGGGCCGCTTGAGGACACGGTAGAGGCTAGAATGAGCCACCACACGGAAGCTGGTCTTGTTGCCCACATCAGCATTGTAGCCTGTGGTGGGAGCGTCGTTCATGCGGATGGTGCACTCAGCCCCGTCGATGACCGTGCCCAGGTGGGTGCCCAGGAGGTGGCTGGAGCTGGTGACAATGACGCATTGGTGGCAGCGGGCAGTCAGGGTCTGGTGATGACAAGTGCCGTGGGCAGGTGACTTTTGGTGTCACCGTGGACAGGGTATTACTGTCCCCTGCAGAGCCACTGTCCTCTGCCAGCAGAGAGACAGACCCTGTGTCACCGCCGAGGCCGGGCCCTGCTGCCCAGCTCGTACCTTGTTCCCACAGACTGGCAGGTACCCGCTTTTCACGCCCCATTTCTTGAGGTCGGGGGGCCGGCGGGCTCTGCCCCGCAGGCGGCTGTAGGGGAAGACCTCGTTCCCGTTGCCAGAGCTGTAGATGATCAGCAACATGATCAGGGCAAAGAGGACCCCCAGGGCGGCGGCACGCTGGCTCTGCGGGCGGGGGGAGAGCGTCAGCCGCTGCCCCCACCTCACGGGTGTTGGCATCCACCCCACTCCCACGGCATCTCCAGCAGGATGCCTGCTGTCCCCAGGGAGGTCCCCGGGGTGATTCTCTTGGCACTCACCGTGCTGCCACTCATGTCTCTGTGCCGGCCTCAGCACACAGTGATTGCCGGCGTCCTGCGAGCACCTGCAAGGCACACGGTCATCCCCAGCCTGGCCCATCATCCCCAGGCTGCCAGGCTGGTGGGGGTACAGGATCAGGTGTACACGGGATAAATCTCCAGGTCCCCCTCTGAAGAGGAGAACAATCCCCCGGAATCAATGAGGGGAAAAGAAATGCTGTGGGCAGAGGCTGGGCAGACTCCAGGATCCCCACATTAAGCTGGTCTCCAGGGAGGATTATCCTCCCCTCGTGGGGATGAAACCACTCAAACCGCAGGGTTAGGGGGGGTCAACCTGCTGCTTGTGCCGTAAAATTCCATTAAAACCACCACCAGAGCAGTCTTGGAACAAGAGGGAATGCAAGGAAGTGAGGCCTGCCCCAGTCAGTGCATGCATGGGCTTGCATCCAGAAGACCTGCAGGGACCTCTCCAGCCCCGGGACCCACTCTAACCTCCACTCAAAGCGGGTTGACCCAGTTTAGTTTTGGGAGCCCTGGTTAGTGAGCCCCAGCCATTCCTGCAGCTCTCCAAGCAAGTGGAAATTTAAAACCACTGAAGCTTCTTTACTAATTGTCACAAGGAAAATTATGCAACAGCCTGAGATCAACCCCTGGGGGGAGCTGACACCTCGAAACGCTCTCAGGACTAGAGGTGGTGCCAGAAGGTACCAGCCTGCCCGGGGAGCCCAGGCCATGGCCGGACGTGGTGCTGCTGGGGGGGCTTCGTCGCGCAAGGGCTGGGGACGCTGTGGGACCCCCCACTCCCGGACCCCACTTCGCTCCCTCCATAACTCTCGGGCCATGTGGGACCCCACGGAGGGGCCCCGAGGGCGGGACCCCGCGGCCTTACCTGGCGGGGGCTCTCATGGGGAGACCGTCACCTCCTGCGCCCCGCGGGCGGCGGGTGCTGCCCGGCCCCTGCGGCGGGCTCGGCCATGGCCGGCACCGGGACTCACGCTGCCGCTCTACGGGAAAATGCTGCTTCAGACCCGGCCCCCTTCCTCCGCCGGGGGTCCCCCAGCCGCGGATGCGAGCCCTTCCGCCCCCCGGGAAGGAAAAACCCACCCGGCCCCGGGTGCGAACCTCCCGCCACTCCTACGTGCGAGTCCTCCCTCGCCCCCGGGAACATCCCCCCCACCCCCGGCAGCGGCCGCAGGGACACGGGAGGGAGCCGGACCCTTCCTACCCCTCTATCCCCCGTGCACCGGCCCCGGGGCCGCTCCCCCGCCCGGCCACGGCGCGTTCCGCCCCTGCACCGGCCGAACGGGCCCGGCCTGGCCGCGCGAACTCCACCGACCCTTCCGCCCCGCAGTGCGCCCCGATACCGATACCGCTGCCGCTACCGATACCGCTGCCGCTGCCGCTACCGATACCGCTGCCGCTACCGCTACCGATATCGCTGCCGACACAGATCGTGCCGCTGCCGCCGCCCAGGCCGGGTCCTAGTGCCGCCCTCACGGGATGCGGAGCACCGCCGGGTCCTACTGCCGCCCTCCAGGGATCGGGAGGGCCGCCGGTCCTAGTGCCGCCGGGACGGCCGCCGGGAAAGGCCGGGACTAATCCCCCGGTCCCCGAGGGCACCGGTGCGGACAGCGCTGCCCGGCTGTGCCAGGAGCAGCACGCCGTGCCTGAGCCGCTGCCGGGCGCAGCGCATCGCTGGGATGCCGGTCTCCCCCGCGGGGGCCGGGAGCTCAGGGCCCCGCGCTGGGGGGCTTCGTGGCGCAGGGAGGGGGCTCCACCGCTGGCAGGGACCTACATCCGTGACGCCTGTCCACAGGGATTCTGGCTCCGCTGTGCCGGTGATGCCTTGCCCTGTGTAGGGCTGTGGCAGCTCCCACAGTTCCTGGACCACTCGCTCCTCACTGCACCCCAGGATGCCTGCCCATCCTCTCACCCCCGGCCCCAGATACCACCGGACCCATCCAAACATGTGGCATCTGTTTACAGGTTCAAAGAGCTGCTGTGGGCTCAGGGCCACACGTGCCCATGGCATGTCCCATCTCTCCAGGAACATGGGAGCTGCCAGTGTCCTGTGACAGCCCAGCAGCACTGCGCCCTGTGGGACTGAGGATCACCCCAGACCCAGCACCCATCCTGCACAGATGCAGCTGCTGGTTCCTAAATAACCTCAACTGCTTTCAGCACCCTCTTCCATGTTTAGGCTCAGCTCTACCCCATTGTCACCTCCCCCTCTTATTTATAGCCTGGCAGCCTGTGACAAGCTGCTGAGTATCCCCTCCTCCCTCATTCCCTGTCCTGTCCTACAGCCACAAGGGGCACAGCAAGGGGCACTATTGAGTTAAAATCAATTTTAATAGGCACGTTTACTTTGGTCTGAATCCAAGGACACTTGTGACAAGGCAACTCGGAGCCCCTAGGGCCCGTGTGGCTTCAGGGCTTCCCAGCTGAGGGGATGCAGGCACCAAGTAGCAGAAGGCAGAGCCTGGATCCAGCTGCCTGCACCCCACACCCAGCACTGTCCAGAGGGCACAAGTGGAGCAAGGACCACAGTAGAGCTTTGTCCTTGTGAGAGGCACCAGCTTGTGGCCCATGCCCTGCTGGAGTCCAGCAGCATGTCTAATCCTGCATTAAATACTCCTCCTAGTAGAGTGGGTGGAAAACTGGGTCTCCCTGGGTCCATCCAAGCAGGTGTTCGGAGCTGATGGGGCTCCGTGGGTCCAGCTCATGCGCCCCATGTACCAACACGAGGGTTCCCAGCCCATCCACCAGCTGGGGAAACAGGCACTGCTGCTGCAGAGATGGAGACTCCCCGCTCCAGGGCTTAGCAAAAGGTGTCCAACGTGGCACTGGCAGAGCTGAGACGTGTTGCTGCAGGATGAGAGCTGCCCTGCTGCCGAGGTTCCGGCTGCCCCACCCCACAGCTGGCGCCCTACTCGCCTACCCAGGATGAGTGGTTGAAGACAATGTTCTTCCTCTTGGCCCAGCGAGAGAAGATGGCTTTCTCAGTGATGAAGCGGTGCCCTGCATGGTGAGCAAGCTCGTGCATCAGGTACATCTTGCACTCGTCCAGCTTACCCTTCTCAAAGTAGTGGTACGGCACACTGGAGTGGTTCTTCTCCCTGGCAGGAGGGGAGAGGGTGAGTGTGGGACTTGGGGGGACACCAGACCACCCCACGCCTGCCCCTGCCACCTTCCACACACCTGCAGTAGCTCTCACTGACCATGCCGAACACATGGATTTGCTCGCACAGCTCCATGGCCAGGATCATGGTGAACCAGCCTGTGCTCAGGAAGGAGCCGGATTTCATCCTGCAAAGCATCTTGGTCACACAGGAGTGGGTGGCACTGCTGCTGGCCTGGCCACACTACAGAGGGGACAGGTGGTATGTCAGGGGGACCTGACAGGGCTCCTCAGGAGCCAGCAGTACCTGTTCTTCCCTGTCTCATTCTGGAAGACGTCATCACAGTATGTCATCTTCTCCTCAGTCAGGGTGTAGATCTGCAGCTGGGGGTACTTTTCCATCACCTTGAGCAGTGCCTGGTAGGTTGGGCCCACCTTCTCCCTGTTCAACTTCTTTGCTGGCCCCCAGATGAAGTAGAGGGTCTCCTGGGACTGTTGGAAGAAGTAGGGCTGGTTCCTCAGCAGCAGCGGAACGCTGGTGTGTGAGACCACTCGGATAGTGCTGCGTGTCCCCACGTCCCGCTCGTAGCCGGCGGTGGGGGCATGGTTCATGCGCACAACACACTCCTGCCGGTCGATGGCCTCTCCTAGCTGCGAGCCCAGCATCTGCCCCGAGCTGGAGACAATGGCACAGTGGCGGCACAGCACTCGCTCCAGCGGCTGTAGGGAGATGGCACCATCAGCTCCTCCTTCCCTCCCGCAGCAGCTGGATACACCACAGCTCCTGCCTGCCCTTCCCAAAGGACAGGAAAACTGAGGCGCAGGTGGGCTGAGCTGCCCCACCAGCCCCAGTGCAGCCCCACCCCCACGCACCTTCCCGTCGGGAACGCGGCTGTACCCCTGGAAGCTGCGGATGCTGGATGTAGTGGGGCTGTCCCGCAGCCCCAGGCCCGGGCAGCAAGGCTGCACGCGGGCTTTGGAGCTCAGCAGGATGTACAGCACCGCCACCACCACTGCGCACACCAGCGTTAGGAAGAGCTGGACCTAGAAGCAGAGGAGGGGAAGTTCTCCGGGCCTGTCCACGTGCACCGGCCCCGCGCCAGAGGCCGGTGGCTCCCGTGGCCATGAGGGAACTGCCCCTCGGAGGGTGTTGGGGTGTGTTGGGAGGAATGGTGCGAGGTGCTGGCCCCGGCTCGCTTCCGCCAGCGGCGATGCCCGCACGCCCTACGGACTCCGTACCGCCCCCGGGCACCGGCAGCAGCCGGGCTCAGCCCCCTCCAGCACCGCTTTTGGGGCGAGAAGCCCCCCTATGGTGGCGGGGTCCCACCGGCCCTCGCCCCCTGCCCCGCCGGGTACTCACCAGCGTCTTCATCCTCGGAGGGCTGGCGAGTCACCGGGGGGATCCGGGGGTCACCGGCAGGGTGGAGGCTCGCACCCTGCAAGCGGAGCGGGCTCAGCAGCGGCACCCCGGGGTGAGCTCGCCCAGCGGGATCCCCCCCTATCCCCCAACACCCGGGATTCCCCCCACGCCTCGTGCCGGGACCTCCCCGAGGCCATTACCGGGATCCCCCCACGCATCCTCATTCCCACGACTCCCCGGGGTCCCCCCATGTGTCCAGTGCCCCCCGTGGCTCCGCGGGTGCCGCCCCGCCCGGCAGCGGTCGGGGCCGGGATGCCCCCCGGCGCAGAGTCCGCGGTTCCCGGTGCCGGCCCCACTCACCGAGCCGGAACCCCCAGGGCCGCCGCCGGCAGGTCCTGCTCCCCGCCCGGAGTGGGGCTGGCGGGGCGCGGAAGGGCGGAGCCGAGCAGGCACTGCCGGGACCGGCACCGCGATCGCCTCCGGCTACCCCGCCCCGCGATCCGGCTCCTCCGGGGACGCGCCCGTCCGTGCCCGTGGGCTCATTCCCGGCGTACCGGGACCGACCCCGGCACACCCCTCGTGTGTCCCGATACCGATCCCCGCCTCGCTCCCTACCGCGTGCGTCGGTAGCGACCCCATGACTCTTCCCCCACTCTTGCTCTGCTCTCTCAGGCTCCCCTCCCGCCCGGGGGTTCCAGCAGCCTTCCTGTTCCCGGTGCTCTCTCACCCCCGTGCACCACCAGCTCCCGATGAGCCCAGGGACACCACAAGGATCCGGAGTGGCTCAGGAGTGGGACCGGGGCAGGTGAGACCCTCGGTACCCCAGACCCCATCCAACGGCCCCGTCACCTGCAGCTGCTCCTGCCAGGGTCAAGTCACAGGGCACCCATGAGAAGCGTCCCCAGAGGGAGCTGCCTGCTGGCCCAGGACAGGGGCACTGGACTTTAATTTCTCCCCTTGGTGACAAGGAAACACGAGATGCAACCTTGAAACCAGTCCCAGAAATTGCCCTGAACAGGCCTGGAACCAGAGGGAGAAGTGACAGGGATTCCACTGGGCTCCCGCACAGGAAACAAGGCCAGAGGGGGAAGTCACATCTGGAGCTGCTCAGTCACCACTGAATTCATCCCCCCTTCACCTCCTTCTGCCCCAGCCCAAAACCACCCTTGTGGGGTGGGCTGAGCCCTGGCCAGAAGGTGAGGGGCAGGGAAGGGCAGCAAGGGGTTCAACAGCTCAGCATGGCCTGGCAGCCTCTGCAAGAGCTGGAAACAAACCTACAGCCAGAGCCTCATCTCTGGACCCTCCACTGGCTCCTGCAGCCAGGTTCAGCGCAACACCTGTGGCTGTTGGTGTGCCCCCAGCCACCAGGATCACCCCCAGGCAGGATGGGAGATCGTGGGACATGCTAGCTGGCAGGAAGTTCACAGTACATGCAAGAAAGGTCAGAGTGCCCCAAATCTGCCCTCCACAGGCAGGGTACAGCAGCCTTAAGCACGGCAGAGCCAGCACAAAGTTGGGCTAGGTTCTCTATGGTGCTTTCCTGCCTGACCTCACTGGCAGGACCTTCTCAGCAAGATGCCATGCACTCCCAGGGCCATGCAGCTGAACCCACACTGGCAGGCCTGTGGCACCCCTTGGCATGGGCAGAAGACAGGGAGCGAGACCTTACAGACCTTTATTGAGGGTGATCCTGCTCGCTGTGGTCCAGGGGAGCTGCCAGGAGAGGAAACCTCATGGGGGAAGGACACTGGCACCACACCTGCTTGCTCAGCCCCAGCCTGGCTGGCACACGGAGCCTTGTCCAGGGCACGAATCCAGCCAGGACTGACAGCTGTGATGGGAACCACACCCAACACTTCCTTGTGATCCAGGATATCTCCTCACCACCCTCTCAGCTGGGTGAGTGCATGGTGGGACGCAGAGGGCAGCACTGTCCCTGCACCCTCTGCGCACCCAGCCTCGTGGGAGTCCCTCTTCAGAAAGGCAAGAGCCCCCAGCACTGTGATTAGCCCTTCCAGAAGCAAATGGAGAAGGCAAACCTGTCCTTTCCAAGCCCAAAGTCTTATTTCTTTCCTCTCAGACTTGAATCAAAAACCCCCACAAACTGTATGTAAACTTTTTTAAAAATTCCCAGATGGAACAAACTACTGAGCAGAGCCAGAGCTGAGGGGAAGGAGTGCCCAGAGAGTGGGCTGGGCAGCCGCAGCTGGGGAGCCGCAGCTGGGGAGCAGGTCCCTCAGCAGGGGCTCTGGTCCCTCACTTGATGAGCCTTGGATGAATCCTGCTTCTCTTTGGTCAGTGACTTGTAAACTACATTTAGTCTCTGCAGGAGGGAACGTGGAGCAACTCAGTGCTGGGCACCTTGGAGGAGATGTCTGCCTGGAGCTGCAGGAAAAGTCTTTTCCTGGCTACAATGCCGCAGCGTGGGCACCTCCTCATCTCCTCAGCTGGGCCTTCAGTCTGATTTCTTGGCAGGTTTCCTGCTCTTCCACATGATGAAAATTATAAAAACACCTGCCATGAGAGAGAGAACAGGTTCAGCTAGGAAACTTTTAATTCCAGGCACTCCTTAAACACCTGGTAATGAGGAAAAGAATGTCAGCAGAGAGAGCAAGAAAATTCTGCTGCCCAGAGGCTCAAACAGCCAAAGTCACACACAAACACAGCCCCAAGTCCTGTGCCAGGCTAAGCTGCAGCAGTAACCACAGAGAGTGTCACAGGTGTCACACATTAGCTAAACTCCTAGCAACCCTCTTCTCTCTCCCTAATTTAGAAGTTTCTAATTAGAACAACAGAAGTAACTCTCACCTATAAATAGCAGCAGCAGCAGCCCAGCCACCACAGGGATGATAACTGCATATTCCCGAGGCAGGAAATACTGGTGGATCCCATGGTCACTGTCGATGAAGGGCTGCAGGGACAGAGAGAGGTGTTGGCAGGTGGACACAACACCTCGAGGTGCAGCCTCGAGGTTTTGGGAGAAGGATGGAAATATCTGGTGTGAGATGGCTAAAAAAAGGGTGCCCAGACCTGCACGTGGCTCAGCCGCAGAAACCAGTGAAGGCTGAGGTTCACTGGACAACGAGGGGTGGCTACTGGGGATGGCACAGGGTCCCACAACCCCGGGGGCTCGGGATGGGAGGAGCTGCTGGTGCAGAACACAGCAGATCCCTGTCTCTCTGCCCTGCAAAAGGGAGCAGCTGACACCAGCTCTGTTCCATGGTTATCCCACCAGGATAACCATGTGGAGGCCAGTGGAAGGCTCTGGATACTAGGGAGCGGTGTGAGAATTCCCACACAGCAGCAAATACTCCTACAGCTCTGGGAATGCCAGGAGCACAGACATGGATCAGGCAGCAGAGGGAGCAGACGCAAGAGGGGAATTCAAAATCCTTGAAATTAGAGGGGAAACTGGCCGGAGTTCAGACATTAGCCCAAGGCTGAACCTGGCCTCTCACACCTGGAAAGCTTGTGGGGAGAAGTTTCTTTCCAGGGAGAAAATCACTAACGACCCCAGTTGATGTGCCCCCAGAAATGGGCAGCCTCACAATCACTTTTCCAGAGCTCTGCATTCCCTAAACTCTTGTCCTTCCTACCAGGCTCCAGGTTTGTTAAGATTTGTCTCTTGCTATGTTTCCCTCTGTCATCTCCCACCAGAACCAGGAATCTGGCGGATGTAACTGTGGGCATTGATGACTACACCTCCATCGGGGCCAGGCTTCAGCTCTTCCCAATAGCTCATCCAGCCCTAGTTGGGTCAGCACGTGTTGGAACAGCAGGGGGGCACCACGATCAATGTTTGGTCTTGCCCAGGCAAGGCCAGGAACACCCAGATGGGACAAGGACTGGGCCAGCGCACAGAGGAAGATCTGCCCTGAAATTTTTAACGCAGCAGGCAAGAGTCCTTCGGGCACACAGGCACAAGATCACCTGAACAAAGGCCAGGGAAACACCTGAGTAAGGAATGACTGGGATTATACTGGCCAGAGGAAACCCGTACCAGTACGATGATCCAGAGCGTATAGTAAACAAAGAGGACGAGGCTGAAGGCGACCAAGCCAAACCCAACCAGCTGGTCCGTCGCTGTGGCCTGCGAAGGGAGAGACAGTCAGAGCAGGATCCCCACGGCCGTGCCTGCGCAGGAGCGGCTCAAGGCACCTGCTCTGGGTTACACGGCCGCGCTGCTGCGGGGCCGGGACACCGGTGGGGCCGGGAAAACCCGGGGCAGGAGCACCGCGTGGATAAGACAACTGCGGCGGGATAATCCAGCGTGGGCTGCCGGGCCCTTCCGCAGGAAGCTCCCTGAGCCAGTTCACACACCACATTCCAAGCACCGGGCCCGGTCTCTCCGCAGGGGCGGCAGCCAGGGAGCCTCGCCCGGGTTCCGGGCCGCGATTCAGCCCAAGCCCCCCGTGCTACCGGGCCGAACAGGAACCCTTCCTCCCCCCGCCACGGCGCCCCGGCCCGGGCTGGGCCCGCACTCACCATGGCGCCCCGGCCTCCTCCCCGCCGGCCCCGCCCTTCCGGCGCGGCCGCCAATTAGCGAGCGCTCCGCCGGCGCCGCCCCCGCAGCGGCCAATCGGCGAGGGGGCGGGGCGCGCGGGAGGCCCCGCCCCGAGCAACGTCACCGCCTGGAGCCGCGAAACGGCCGGGAGGGGAGCCGGGAGCGGGGGCGGGAGCGGGCGGGAGAGGGGCCGGGCACGGGCCGGGAGCGGGGCCGGGAGGGGAGCAGAGAGCGGGGCGGGAGAGAGGTCGGGAGGGGAGCCGGGAGCGGAGCGGGGCGGGAGGGGAGCCGGGAGGGGAGCAGAGAGCGGGCGGGAGAGGGGCCGGGCACGGGCTGGGAGCGGGGCCGGGAGGGGAGCAGAGAGCGGGCGGGAGAGGGGTCGGGAGCGGGGCCGGGCACGGGGCGGGAGCGGGGCGGGAGCGCGGCCCGGCAACCCGTGAGAACGGGGTCGGCGCCGGCAGCGCTCCTGCGCCTTCCTTGTCTCAGCCGCAGGCCTGGGATCCTTTTTACAGCTCGGAGGCTCCTGCTGCTCCAGTGCCGTTACCTTCGTGAACGGGGTACTCTGGTTGCATCTACCACCTGTGCCCGGGAACTATGGCGGTGACGTATCCTGACACCAATTCCATCCCCCGGGACACGGACATCCCACGCCTCAGCCGTTCCTCCAAACACACCCAGGGGCCAGCGGGAAGAAAGGGAAAAGCGAGACCGAACGGCCAAGGAACAGACACCAGAGACAGAATCGGCTGCCTCCCCTTGCTGAAACAAGGGAAAGGGGAAGACCATGCTTGAGACTCAAAGGTGCACTGACCTTTGTGTGGCCGAGGCTTTGGGAAGGTGGAAAAGGCAAAAGCTGCTTCCTCCCATGGCTCCTGTTCCCGTCCAGCCCTGTCAGGCATCAGCAATGAAGATCTGGGCACTGAACTGGGCTCACCCTCTGTTAACAGGAGGGTGAGCCTGTGGTGGCCAAGGGGCTGCTCAGGCACGAGCCCTGAGGATCCAAAGATACTCATTCCCTGGAGCCCTGCTGGGCTGTGGCCCCAGTCCCCCAGGGGAGCCTGGTGAGGTAGCCCCAGCAGGAGAGGCAGGTTAGGCCTACACTGGGACAGATGGGACAGTACATGGGACAGTGCTGGTGCCTCACACAGGTCACCTTTCTCTGGGATTGCTGCTGCCCCGGGACTGGTGCTGTGCTGCCAGCTGCCCTCTCCACCCCTTCTCCATCTCCAGTGAATCTCCGCTCTCAGCCATAAAAGCAATCCTAGGAGGTAAATCCAAACTCTAGTCCAGGCCCGAGCATGCCCATCTCACCCTCCTGCTTCCTCAGCAGATATTTAAAACAAGAAACAGAGCAAGAAGAATCAGTGTGAAGTACCAAAAAACCTTTATTTTTTTCCCCCAAACCATAACAACATTTGACATTATATTGATTTCCTCATGTATTTGTTATTTCTCTACGTTAGGAACCAGATACAGAAAATACAAACACAATCTGTTGAATCAAAGACGGCACAGCATTCCGTTAGAAAAAGAACCAAAAAAACTAGAGGAGCAAGATAGAAATGGTGAAAAATAGTCATTCCCTCCAGCCCAAACTCTCCAAGAATCATCATCAAAATAGAGCAGAGGAAGTAGCTTCTCTTTCTAAACGCACTTCTGCTTTAAGACAAAAGTTAGATTTATATTTAGATTTTTCAAAGTAAAAAAAAGTTAAACTATCTTTCAAACAATTTTGGAAGTTTGCATAGACCCATTCCCTTTCCAAAAATATCAGCCATCTCTCTATAGAATCTGATACAAATCGAGTACGCCTCAGCCGAAGGTCACCAAGCTCAAGTCACATTCAAGAAAATAAAACATGATCTCCCCTTCCCTTCCCTCCCCCCACAAAAATATGGGCTCTACCGTTATTCCATGTGTTTGAGGCAAGTTACCAGGCTCAGCCGCATCCCTCGCTCAGAGCTTCATCCAAATTCCTTTTCATTTCCCAGGTTTCCACGCCCGCTGCCTCCCGGCGGGGCAGAGGTGCTGTGGAGGCAGCGGGATCGGATGGCGCAAGGAGGGGGCTGACGGACACAGCTCTCAGGAGGGAAGTGGGGGGAATTTTGCATTCATCAATCCCCCCCCCGCAGCGAGGAAGTGGCTTTTCAAGGACAAACACCTGCGACCAGGCAGAGTTTGTAGGAACTTGTCCCTGGGGACTGGCTTTGTCCAAAGGGCTCAGTCACCAGAGCAAGAACTCAGCTAGAGACCAGATGGGGCAGCAGAAACGGGGCAGGAGGGGTGGAGGAGGGGGTCTGCAGCCCCCAGGTAAGGCAGCGAGGAGGGGAGGGGGAGCCCCTCGCCAGGAGGGGTTTAACCGAGGTGCTCTAGCGTACCTGGAGTGAGGTTTTCCCAGAGGTTCCCAGCAGCAGTACAGAGACCAGCTGCACTGCCACCCACTTAAAAAGAAACAGCAACGACAAAATAAATAAAAAGTCAACCCCTCCTATTCGGATAAGAATGAAATACATTTTTCTTCAGGCCTCCGCCTGGTTCGGAACCCTCTAAAAACTGAAGCAAACGTTTAAAAGGGCTTGTTAACTTTCTGTAGGGGGCAAAGTGATGTGGCAATGAGGGGGGGAGAAATCACACGCCTGCTGCCCATCACTCTGAAGGTCAGGACAGCACGAGGCCCCCATTTAAAGTGCTGACCATACAAAAGATGATGATGAGGGAGCAACATCCTTCTCCCGCTTTTCCCATCACAATTTCCAGCTGAAACCCATCTCCTTCACCAACTAACAACTAAGCCTATTCTTTTGGACACTCAGTTTTATATTGGTTTTAAAAAAAGAAGAAGTTAGTAGAAAAGTTACACTGAATTTCCTAACACTTTGCAATGTGCTTCCACCAACTAAACATCTAGAAACTGGGAGAGCAGAGTCCACACATTTTGCCTGATCCTGAGACTGAAGCAGAGAGCCAGCTCTGCTCTCCAGGGCCAGCCAGGCATGAGCAGCCCTACTCGTCAGCATCAGAGACCCAGGGGATGCAGAGTCTTGCCAATAAGGTCCTTTTACTTGTTTAAGCCACCTCTGAATCCCCTGAGAAGGGGAACAATGTGGGGAAGAGCATCCCCCCCTCAGCTCCCCTGAAATAAAATAGCAATGAAACAATAATGCAGTCAAAAAACACCAGCCTGCTGGGTTTGTATAAAAAAAAAAATTCCATAAACTTCACAACAAAAAAGAAAAACCCAAAGGAAACTAGCCAGCGGTTTGGGTCTGGAAACTGATTCACTTCTTAAATGTTCAAAGTCCAACGAGGAACAGGCAGCAGCAATGCCACAAGGAAAAAAGTGCTTGTGAGACGCAGCTTCCTGAGGCAGCAGCAAGTGTGTGGGACAAGTGACCCCACAGCCACCGCCTCGGGTGTCCACGGCTGCCTCAGGACTGCTGGGCATTGCTTGTGCTGGATGTGCAGCAGGAGCTCTGCATGGGATCTACAAACAGGAGCAGACTGCTCCTTCCTCCCTCTGGGTCTGCTCCGGGTGCCCCAGCCCCAGCTGTGCTGCACAAGGCTGGATGACCAGGACTACTTACTCACTCAAAATCAGGGACAGGAGAGCTAAAAAGCCACACAAAGACCAGGATCTGTGGAGTCATTAACGTGGACACAAGGAAGAAATACCCTATGAGACACAGTTATCAAAAGTGCAAGCAGTGATGTGCCAAGCCACTGGAAGAGAAGCCCAAGACATGCCCAGGTTGGCCACAGCAATGTGATGGAGCAGGTTATGCCTCTGCCAGCCTGGGAAAAAGAGACCAGTGCTCTCAAAAGCTCAACTGCTTCTCCTCTTGCTTTGCTGGGAAGATATTCCTCCCTCTGTCCCCCTGGGGATTTTGTGACAGGCCAAGCTGCCAGTGCCTCGGAGCAGCTGACTCTTGCCAATGGAGGCCAAAAGAATGCCCTGGGATCCCAACTGCTCTGACAGTGACTGCCATTGTTTTTCATGGGAACAGAAGCAAAGCAGCAGAAGTGAGCTGGGTTTTGGCCTCTTTCCTGGCTTATGTTTGCTCCTTTCAAGTCATGGTTGGATCTGATTTCCTGAGGGGCTTTGTTGGCCCCTGGGGTGCAGCCAGACCCTCAGCTCTGCACAACCATCCACAGACAGGGCAGGAACAGCCACTGCTGTCCGAGCCTCCTTCTGCCCTCACCCTGACCTGAGCAGATGGTCAGGCCAGGCCTGGCTTTCTGGCAGTGCTCCAGAGAGGGAGAAAGACAAGCAGTTCTCTCCTTCCTGCAGACACGGGCACCCCAGGAATAGGACAGGATGCTCAGCAGCCTGCAAGTGAGTGCCAAACCTACCCAGGCTGAATGAAGAAGAGATCGCCATTAAGAAAACCTAGCAAGTGTGAAAGAGCTTTTGCTCTAGACAGTCTCAAAAGATCCAACACTTTTTCCCTACATGAAACCAAACCAAGGTGTTGTCTGTATCCCCTTTTTACCCTAATGCAAATTTAGATTCCCTTTGAAGGGAAAGGGTGGAAAAGATGCATATCCTATAGTGGTCTGTCCAAACACAGAAAGAAACCTCTTGACTCAGAGAGAAACCATCAAAACAGAGTAAGCAAGTGTATAGTTCTGCCACACTGCTGAGCCACAGTCTCCTCCTCAGTGGCTACAATCGGATCCACTGCTGAGCACCCTCCTCATGCAGCATCCTTAGCTAGAAGGGTAAAAAACCCACTAAATCAAGACCTTTTCATTCCTTGTTTCTCATTCTGCCAGATTCCCTTTTCCAATAGCTCATCTGCACGCATTCTGGCCAAAGAGACCACAGTTAATCCCCCTTTTTTTCCTTCTTTGAAAAGAGGCTTTACAATAACTAAGAATTTGAGCAACGTGATCAGTTACAAATCTTTCCTTGCTGAACAGAATGTGTGTGTGCCTGTGCACACACACAGGTGTCAGAGGGAGCAGATTCACAGCCAGGTGCTGGAGTGTGGAATTGCTCTGAGGGCACGGCTGCTGAGTGCTACCACTGGCAAAAGAGGAATGGGCAGAAATAGCTTATCAGCTGATGGGCTCTGTACAGGGAGGGCTGCAAGCACAGCCTGCTAGTGGCCTACAGCCAGGGGCTGCCCAGATCCTCACTGGCAGTTCGGCTGCCAGGAGAATCTCCAAGTGGGAGCTGAAAGGGATTGACATCTCTGCCACACACTGCAAGGAAAAGTGTCAAACAACTGCAGAAACCAAACCCAAAGAAGAGCAATTGAAAGATCAACCAAAGAACAGTTTGAAGCCTTGTCAGAAGAGTTCACTCACCACAGAGCAAGTCAGAACAGCTGCTGTGGCTAATGCAGCAGCAAACACCCATTCTACCCTTGAAGGTAGAGACAGTAGCTTCTCCCCAGCCCTAGAAGGAACCAGCTCAGGCACAGATGTCTGCTGACATGGCAAGAAATGCCAAGCAACACCAAATCCCTTACTGGCCCAGGCCAAGAGAGGCAATCAACATCACCACCACAACAGAGAGACCACTGCAGTCAACTGCATCCAGCTCTGGCCCAGGGAAGGGCTGTCAGATGAGATTCTTTTCACAGTCTGAGAAGGGCAGTTCCCTTCCTGAGCCAATGAAACAAGAAAAAAAAAAAAAAAAAAAAAAAGAAAAGAGGCTTTGTATTCCAAGCTCCAACAGGACTATCTGATGAATCAGTCCAGCAAACACAGATCATACTCCTGGAATAGTGAGTAGAATCCTCCTCCAGGTAAAATCTGTAACCTCTAAAGTGCTCCCTTTAATGCTAGTTGATGAACACCCCCTTCCATGCCCAGCAGTGGAAGGGCTGCTGCAGTCAGTGGTGTGACGAGCACTCGCATTTAACCGTTCACCAACTCCCAGCTAGATTGCAGTAGTTTTCTGAAATGCACTTTTGGGAAGTATTTCCTATGAGAAGATGTTGTTTGGGGATGTGAGGATAGGAAGGCGAAGTGTACCCCACAGTATACCTTGTTCAGTAAAACCATTGCCTTGGAAGGTGATGTTCCCTTGCAGTCAATGGAATAAAGCATCCTGCAAGTGGCCATGTCACTGTGTCCCCAGCAAGCAGCTCTGGGTTTGGTTAGAATGGTTTCCCCTACCCCCAGTGGTCTGAAGAGTTCACAGTGGTATAACCCAATGTTCTGGGGAGACAGAAGCTGAGAAGTCCCCTGCTGCAAATGAATGGGTGGAATGAGGGATGCACATGAGCAACATCCTCTGGGACTAGCCCAAAGATAAGCCCCACAGACAGAGCAGGAACAGGGGGAAGGTAGGCACTGGAAGGACCAGCAAGCAGAGAAGGACAATGCCAATGCAGGGAAAGTGCATGTTTCTGGAGTGGTCTTGGAGTGGTTCTGCAGTGCAAACATATGGAGAGGGGCATGGAGAAATCCCTTCTGGAATGCTGCATGAAGAGAGGTAAAGGTTGGCATCCATGTGGCAGCGGACTGGGTAGGGGGCCTGTGTCCAGCAGCTCTACCCTGTTCTTCACATTTAGTGGGTTTCAATCACCACTGGCTCGTAAACTCCAGATGAGACCCTGGGGAGGCAAAGGGGGAGATGAAGAGGGCAGGTTATTTTCCAATCATTTTGAGCAACTAAGTCCTGATTCAGAGCTCTCCACTCTCAAACATCATCTTCTAAGCTCACACAAACCACTGCCAGTAACCAGTCAGCCTTGTGGGAAGTCAGTCCCTGGAACACTGAGGGGACAGGGACTTGGCAAGTCAGCAATACAGCACTGGAGAGAGCTGGGTGTGACACACGAACCCATCTAAAGGACACAGCAAAGGGGGAGTATCCTATCCAGAAAAAAGAGCCAGTGTGCCTGGCTTTACTATGCTCCCAGTTTTGTTACTAACTTGATACATCTTTGCATTACCATTATTGCTGGTTTTAATTCAACTGAGGAGGTGCAATAACGCCTCAAATGCAATTGGCCAGGAGCTGTACTAAGAGCTACAGTGGCAAGTTTTATTGCTCCAGAAGGCTTTCACGAGAGAACAAGCCCTGGATGATTATGGAAGAAGCAGAGAGAAGGGACAATAAGAGGCAGGGAAAAGAGACAATAAATCCCACTCTGCCACAGTTTTGCTGCAGGCCAGCAGAAGGCAAAGCTCCCCCCTTCAGGAGGAAACGGGAACCAACCTCTACCATTTTGTCCTTTCACTCACTTCTGTTCCTGGGTCTAACAACCAGGATCCCATTATCCCTCTGAGCTCCTGCTGAGAACTGCATTCATACTCTAGTGCAACTACAGCCTGCCACCAAAGGGATCCCAGGGCTATTAATGTGGGATTAAAGCTACCATGCAGCACATGATGTTTAGAAATCTCTCCTGTAGCAAAAAGTGGAAGTTTCCTAGGTACAAAGCTCACTAATCTCTCTGGAGCCCCTCTGTCTGCCAACCTTTTGGGCAACCTACCTGTTTCCCAGCTGAATACCACTCAGCGTAGTTGTTCCATCTCTGCTCACAAACAACCTCAGGTTACTGTCTGCAGATAGAAAAGGAACACAGACATCACAATCCAGAACTACCGAGGCTGCCAGGAACTCCCCTCCCAGACACACAATCAGCATGGAACAACTGTGTCTCAGCACGTCCACACTTTCTGGTGGTGTTCCCACCGTCATCGAGCCCCTGGGAACTCATCTCCTTGCTCCAAAAGGGAGCCTCGCCAACATGAAGCCTTGGAAGAATAAAGGTAGAGGTATTAATTCAGTGTTATTCCTCCAGCTGCCTTTTTAAAGGCAATTCCATTGATACAAGTTCTCGGTCAGCTTGTACACATCTGAACTGATGAGATGTGGGGCCTCACACTGCTTTTGTAGAGTCACTAGAGGAGAAACTCAGCCTGTTCTGCTGGTGAGAGGCAGCTGCATTCAGTCTAGTTTTAACCCATGCTAAGTGAGGTGTAAATCCTCATATGATAAGAGTGCTACCGTGTGCAACAAGGTGATTAATGGTAAATTAACAAAGCACAGATAACAAGCTAGGTTCAAGTTTAAAATTTAACAGAAAATCTCAGATAAAGTCAAAGATTGATTTCTATGCTAAACTGGAAAACGAAAGTGAAAACAAATGCAGTTATATTGTTAGTTTTCTCCTAACAGATGCTGTGACTGCAATGGACAAAACCCTTTCTTAAGCACTCCGACAGACCTGATCACCAGCACGTGGTAACCCATGTTTCTGTAGAGATGTGCTGTTCCCCCTCCAGCTGTGCTCTCCTCTTTTGATAAATACTGACCCAGGACGAGGGCCACTAGAGCAGTGCAGACAGCTGATGTAACTCATTTCCACTGCACTGAGAATCAGTATTTTTCCTCTCTCTCCCTGCTCATTTGAGCTACTATTCAATCTCTGCTGTCATGAGTGGAACAGCAGCAAGTGCTATGTGTAAATGCATGTGCAGCTCTCAAACCCACGTGGTTTATCTACCACAGAAACATCCAGCAAGCACTGAAAGCAAATAGCTCTCAAAAGGAGAAGGGAGCCCATGGCAAATCAGATCTGACTGTAAACGCTTGGCAGCCTTGCGAAAGGAACAGCCCAGACATCCCCTCTGAGACTTCTCCTCTCACCTTCAGTATTGCTGACATCTGTGAAGTCCTGACTCTGCATTATCTTCTCCACTATATCATCAGCGTCGATCCTGGTGTCATCCACTCGGGTTGGGTGACTCTCCATTGAATCCTTTTTCCTCCTGGTGGGAGGAAAAACTTACTCAGCCTTTCAAGACACAGACTTCTATACACCGTCCTGCTTCTCTTGGCCACAGTCTCCTCCTCAGTGGCTACAATCTGATCCACTGCTGCCAGAAGACAAAGGAGCAGGCTCTGTCTCTCCTTCCCAGAGAAAGGTCTTTGCTCCACAATTACTCACCGGGAGGGTCTGTCCAGCAGCAGGGGTGGTCTGGGAGGGCGAGGTGGCTTCTCCAGTTTGTGGTCCCGCTCCCCCTCAGGACATTCCACGGTCATGCTGAGCCCCCCGGACGCGCTGCTGCTGGTGGACGTGTTCCGGCGGTGGGTCAGGTCAGACATGCTGGAGGAGCGGGAGTGCTCCGTGCTGTAACCTGCCAACACAGAGGGATTACAAACCACATCTGCTCCCCTTCCTGGCAGAACAGCTTCACAGCAGCATTTCTGCTCCTGCACACAGAGGTTTAGACATCTATGAGCTCATCTGCAGAGACTGAACAGGAGGCTGGTATTACAGAGCAGGGTGAGAGAGATGGCTGCAAATCACTCTCACAGGAGCTCATTGCAGGAGAGAAAAGGGATGTGACCAGTGCTGGCAGAGCTGTGTGGATCAATGGTTACCAGAGATCTTGGACTGCTGGCTGGCGTAGCTCGAGTTCCGCGAGTGCCCTGAGTGGAAAACTTCCTCTGGGCTGGACAGGTTCTGATCCGGCTCTTCTGGGACACCTGCCAAGGAACAAGAGGACACTGCTTACACCATAACCAAGCCAGCGCATGGTGCACTGATCAGCTGGGAGTGGAGGCTGATCTTGGGATGACAGATCAAGGAAAGGGCAAGTCTGATGGCCGAGCCCTGCTGTACAGGCCAGCACAGGGCTTACAAACACCCAGGGAGTAGGGAAGACCACCGTGAGCTTCTCTATCAAGTTTATCACTATTTCTATCCAGCAGATGAATTTACAAACATCTCTCAGGCTTGTAGCATCTAGAAGGACAAGTAGTGTGTAAAACTATCCACGGTTACAAGCATCAAGCTAAGACCAAGAAAGCATCAGATGGCCACTGGCAGTGAAGTATTACAACCTCTGGATGCTTCTGTTACTACCTATCCCTTTCTATTACTTGTGAGAGAGCCTGTACCATTTAAATAATCTCTGAATTTGGTCCAGACACTTCATAACCTCTGCTCCTTTGCTAGCCCTGCTTGTCTCTCTTGCAGGAAGCTTATCTGGGAGTGCACAAATGTAACACATTAGCCAGCTTTTTAAGAACACCACTTGCACCCTGTGCTCTGTCACTGAAGTGATGAGACTCAAGTGCTATTTTGGTGGAGTGTATCTGCCTGCACATTTGGAATGTGTTAGGAAGGAAAAAAACTGATGTGAAAATGCAGTGCCCTTGAAAACAGGCTCATACAGAAGCCAAAGAACTGTATCAGCAGCTGGAACAAGGCCACTAGACCTTAAACCAACCTCTAAAACCTTCAGAGGAACTTTTCTAGAAGGTAAGTCTAAGCAACAGAATGGCTGAGCGCAGAACAATGGTGTCACTGAACACAGTGGCAAGCAGGGATGAGTGCAGTGCATGAATTATCAAATCCCCAGCAAAAAGAACAAATTGCTTTATCTCCACTAACAGAAATATGCATGTAGCAAATATTCTACTTTCCTCAGTTACACTTAGATGGCTTTGTTATTCTCAATATTCTTAATGAGCAATGGGGTTGAGGATGGGTGCGGGAACACATGAAAAATTAAAGAGTTTCTGTGCTTGCAACTGCTGGGAAAAACAAAGGAGTGTCCAGGCACAGCCATGCATTGCACGGCTCCAGGGTAGGCATTCAGACCTGAGCTGAGAATGGCAGTTCTTGGCTTGGTCTGGCGCAGGGAGCCAATTGTGGAGGAACTGCTGCTGCTGCTGGTGGTTCCCTCGCCCTTGCAGGTCAGCTGCAGGGTAGAGTCCTGCCCCGGGATGGTGATGGATTTGGCGGTGGAAGGAGGCCTGTCATCAGAAGGGAAGGAGGTTACAGACTGCCAGGCAGGCAGCAGGCATCGTTCTGCCTACCCCACCTTTCTCAGCAAGGGGAAGCTGGCAGCTCTAAACAGCAGCTCAAATGGGATGTTAGGTTTTGTTTTCCTACATCCAAGACTGGTATCTTCCCTACCTTGGACTGCATTACAAGAAAAATCATATTTTTGAGGTAAATTAAGGCAAAAAGGAACCATTAATTCATTTATACAGGGCAACAGGCTCAGAACTTGCACTGTCCTCCAGGACACCATCCAGAGCTGCCCCTTCCCCGCCAACATGTGTCCACTGGCCAGCTGGCTTCACAAACAGGAACCAGTTTGCTGTTGTCCCACTCTCAATTCCAGCTTCCTTTCTGTTACACCTCTTTGGCCAAAATGAAACCTTTTATCCCAGCAACCCTGTCCCCCGATTGCACTTTTACAACAGTTAAATAACCTTTCCCTTTTTTAACTGACTATTAAACTCCTTTCTAGTGAAATGGAAGTGTTTTTCCAGTGTCATAATTATTTTTCTGGTTTTCTGCAAGCTCGCAACATCGCTTTGTAAATGCTGACTGCAGGGCAGAGCTGTGAGTGCCTGGAGCCCCCCTCCCTTCCTCCAGAAGTGCTTTTGGGTGGAAGCCACAGCATGTGCAGCGTGGCAAAGTGAATATTCCTGTTGGAGCCCAAACCTCCCTGTAACCTGAAGTCTGAACTGGAACTAATGGATTGTATGACGGTTTTTAAGTGAGGAGTGAGAAATAAAAACTTTTATTTGTCTCATGCAGAGCTCTGAGGGAAGATGTTACATGAGAGGTTGCAGTATTTTGGGAGAGAGAATATTTATTGTGGGCAGCCGAATGGCTATAAAGCTTCCAGGAAACTCACAGCATGCCTTCACCAGGAAAAAACACTCCCTACTCACGTTATCAGTGATTTGCATGCACCCAGGTGCTTTGGGGACTTTGCTTCACAGGTTTTTAAGGCTTTTACAACCTTAAGCAAGCAAACTGTTCCTGCAGCAGCTGTGGGAGCAGCCCCTTGGTCTGTCAGCTCAGCTGCTCTGCCCCTTCCAACAACCCCAGCAGGAGAAGGTTCATGGACTGCTGCAGAAAATCAGTGCTTGGAAGTGATTTCCCAGCACAGTTTAATTCCTGCCTACCCCTCTAATGAGTGTCATTTACCAGAAGCTCTACTGATCAAGGACTATTCCACATGCAAAGCTTCTATTTTTAGATATTTGCACATCATCAACATAAAAGAGAAAAGTGGGAATGACTGCAAAAATCCTTTAAGAAAATTAGGAGGTTTGACCTTCAGACTGAATCTACTTACATTAAATGGATATTTATATCCTATTCTGTGTAATTTTCAGGCATTCTAACAGTGGGACTTGCTTCCATTGCAAAGGAGCAACAGGTATTTTGTCAGACATTATTACCAGACATCCTAGTACCCTAGATTTAAAACATCTGTTACTGCTATAAAGTTATAGTTTAAGATATTAAAAACTTCTTTATTACACTTCCTTCTGAAGCAGAAATTCTTCAGAATCAGATGACACTGATTTTGGGTTTAAAAATATCAGAAAATGCTGCAGCACTATGAAAAACCACTCACAAAACAAACCTACCAAAAAGTATGCAGCATTTTTAACAAGAACTTGAGCTAACTTACACACTTCAAGCTAGCTCACACCTTTTAGCCCAGAATACAACTGCTACAAGAGTTGGCCTCAAGGTAAAGCTTTTTTCTCTCATACTGTTGGGAGGCAACATGAAATATTCCTTTGGGTGCGTGGCAGCCCTGCTGTGTAGTCACACACCTTCCAGCACACCACAGCAGGGCTGGGATTGTGATACTGCACTGTAGTGTGAGGGAAGATGTGGCCAGGATATTTCTTAGTTGATTCACCAACAATTCTTTAAGCAGCAAAACTGCTCCACAGCCTAACTGTACTTATGCTTTCCTATCATTATGCATTAAAAAACCCCCACATTACTGCAATTTCTCTGCTAATTAATATAAGTTGTGAGCCCTGTAGAAAAAAAAAAATTAAAGTGATTCAGCCTCCAAGTATTTTTGTTGCTGTTTCAATCTGAGACCTTTATCCCCCATAATATGTACTGAAGCATGTCCACTTCCAAGACTGTTTTCTTTATTGACCTTTCTCCTCTTGGAGGTCAGTGAAACCAACCCCAGAGCCATGAGAAATTCTATCCTTCAGGCAAAACATGAAGTTCGTAATCAAAATCTACTGGTTTCCAAAACCTAAGTTGCACCAGCAGGGAAAATAGTGTGCACAGCAATAATCAAGCTGGGAAAGCCAGAGCAGAGAACAAAACCAATTAACAGCACAGGCTGGCTATACTTTTCTGGCTGATTCAACCAGTTTTACTGTACTTCCTAATATCAAGGGCATCTTTTCCCCTCTCTTCATCAATTTTAGTGTCTGCCCAGAATGGGGTACACCCAGGAACTCACGTTTTGAAGCAGGGGTCCCCAGAGAGCAGGGACATTCCGATCGTGACCTAGAGAGGGGACACAAGGCACATCATTAGCCATGCTGCACTGAGCTCCTCACTTCACAACAGCCAGGAAGTCAAGGGCTAGGTGTAAACATCAGCAAGATCTAGCTCCTTTCCCAAGCAAATCAATTTCAGGGACTTCACAAAGTATTTTCCTCCCTGTCCCAAATCCTTAGCATCAGTAACTCCAAGTGGCAGTGGTTCAGCAGGACACCAGCTGGGCCAGGCTGACAATGCCTCGTAACCTTTTCCCTCCCTCCCGTTCCTGGTTTCTTTGTCAAGGGTCACTGCTCGGCCAAATTGATGCCAAATTATCAAAGGGCAACTTTGATAATGGGAAGCTTCCCAAGTCAGTCAAGCAGCACAAAAGCAAAATCCTGTCTCTGTACATAACAGGACCTTCTCTCAGGCCTGGCACTGCTCTCTGATCTTCCCAAAGTCCTGAGTAGGATTTCTACTGCGTAAGTACTAGCTGTTGTACCTTTAGGATGGAGTTGTCCTGTCGGGTATTCTTAGTATCATATCCTTCCAGCAAGCAGCAACGGACAGTGGATCCAGAGCCCGCAAATTCTGCCAGATTTAGATCAGCAAAGCCCAGCTGTAGACAAGAAAACATTGGAGGGGAAGGTGAGGGAACAGAATTTACTCCATAAAGGGATACACAGTGTCACACAGACCAAAGGGAGAGAGCACATCTGTGAGCAAGGGCAGAAACAGGAGCCAGGACACAGAGTGGTGGCTGTGAAGATTCCCTGTTCTTGAGGATGGGCAGGGTGACATTCCTAATCCCAAGACAGATGGGCACTTGGAGGCCTTCAGGAAGCCAAGCCCACATGGAGGAAGGGTGTAGAGTAGTGGCCAGGACAGTGTTAACCAGCCTGCAGCCATTGCATAACCAAGGACATGGAAGGCACTAGGTCAACGATGTGGAAAAAACAGAATCACACATACACAAACATAATAAGGCACTCTTTGTATTGGGCCATCCCAGAATGCAGTGGAGCATGTGAACCAGGAGATGAAAGGATATTGTTACAGGGGAAAGTGACACCATACTGAAAAAAACAACTGAGACTTTGGGCACAGAGAGCTGGAGGCCCAGAGCCATGTGGCACTGCCTGTGCCTCGCCCTTCAGAGGCAGCTGCTGGGCTGGGCAGCTCCCGGAGCACTCCTCCTCAACACTGCTAAGGTTTAACTAGTAAGAGGTATGTTTGACGGGCAGAAGGGAAGAGAAATATTTGGAGAGATTTCGTTGTGAGCTCTCTAAATCTTCTCTAACAAATGGGAAGCAAACAGGGAAGGTGACAAAGCTGAAGATCACAGGCATTTTCAAAAAGGGCACTGATCCCTCCAGAGTAAATAAAAACACAATGAAGAGCACCTTTGTTTTCCTGCCCTAATCCCTGGTGTATTAACACAGTGTCTCAAAGGAAAAGTTACAGCTTCTTTTATGCAGAGCTTTAGGAATAGAAGGCAGTTGAGTCTTATCTCATCTGATCAGGAGGACATGCTGTACTCCGTACTTGGCCAAAACATCCAGGTGTGGAACATCTGCGTCACATCAACAACAGCTCAGCTCCCAGGAGAACAGGGCGCACAGGTGGAGCAGCAGCGGGTCATTCTGTGCTCTGCAGCACATCCCTTCTGCCCTGCTGTTGACAGCTGGATGACACAATGAGAATCCCAACAGTAGCACCATACTAAGGAATTGTGGTGCCTCCGTCAGCTGAGGGAGCTGATAGACAGTCACAGCACAAAACAGTCACTGCCTGAGGAACCCTGGCTCCCACTATCCCAAGTGAAGAGTCTAAACCACAGTCTGCTCAAGATACAAGATTGAGGGGGAAACAGCAGCAAGATTAATATAGCTGCTTCCTTCATCCCATTCTCAAAGGGGAACTTCTGATGGCAAATGAAAAAAAAATAGGATAGAGAGGGAACCTTTTATCAGCAAAAAAGAAGGAAAAAAATAACCTTTCACCCTCTCTTCTCACTTCTTAAGAATTCCATTTAATGCAAGTGTTTCTTCAGCCCTTGCTGCAGAAATTTCTCTGTCTCTTCTAGCCAAGGGCTATGCCGTTTGTTAATTATTCACAGATAAGGAAAAAAACAGTGAATTTTTATCTCTTAGAGATAAACAGGATAGAGGAAAGCCACAGAGGGAGATGTAACCCATCACTGTGACAAGGACACAGCACCACCACACTAGGAGAACAGCACAGCACAGGGGTGGCCCAAACCCAGATCCCTCTTCCTCCACCACAGCACTAAATTCTGAGAGGAGATCGACACTGGAGCACAGAGTGTGGGAGAACCTACATGGTATGCTGAGGTCAGAAGCTCTTTCAGGAAGCAGACTCCCAGTATATAGAGGAAAGATCCCTTAACAAAAGGATGTTTTCAGATATAACCTTTCAGAATAGTTTCCTCAGTTTTCCAGCCAGCTGATGGTGTTTCTTCCAGCTCATGGAAAGAGTTTCCGCTTTATCAGTCCTTCCTGTCATCTTCCGCTCTGTCACCCCTGACACCGAGGTGACAATCACGTCAAACCCAAAGGTGTGCAAGTCACTGGAAACTCTGCCTGGAGCACAAACAGCCCCATCACCCTCAGTCCCTGCTGACAGGGGACCAGGTACAGAGGGCATTCATAAGTTTCATTTTCCTCTGCATCTGCTGCCATGACGGGAGAAGTTCTCAACTGAATTAGGATAGTTTAAAGAGGTGGGGAGTCATGGTGTAAAATGGGAAAATAGTTGCATGGACATGCACCACAGACTTCTGCTAGAAACATTAGGAAGCCCAAATCAATTCTGTCACAAGGACCTGCCTGGAACAAGCCTGGTCCACAGGGCAAGACTGCAATCACTCTGTCTGGTGTGGGATCCCTCATTTCTGAGCTGCTTCAGATCACCCTCGTGGAGAACACGTCTGTCTTCTTCACAGGAGACCCAGCAAGATACTAGCCCAAGAGATGACAAGTACTTGAGATTTGGTCTCCAGTTCTGGGCTGGAGAAAATCAGTCTCTTTTAAATGCCACTAAACACAACTGGAGACTGAGCAAAAAGGAAGGAGGTTAGAACATGACCTGAATAAGCTCTCCAGGTTAACTCCACCATAGAAATGTGCTTTCAGGCTTCCTTTAATTCTGCCTTTCCAAATCCTGTTGAAAGCTTGAGGATGGACATTGCAGGAGGCATAGGCTGATGCACTTACTATGTCTCTTCCTCCAGCTATGCTGCTCTCCCTGGACATGCAGTTCTGCAGAATGAATAACTTCCCCACAGTGTGAATTTAGTGAAAGAGAAACTGATGGCCCTAGAGACCATGTCCTAATTAGCAACAAAAAAGGAACAATGTGGGCAGCCACACTGCCTTCTCCCACCTGGCACAGCAGAACACAGGAGCTAGTGCAGTACACCCTTCACAGCCAGTTGCCTCCATGGCCTCAGAAAGGATATTGATGAGAAGGAATTCTTACATGGCTGTGCGTGACCAGAGCGTCTGTTTATTAGAAACCAGCACAGTGACTCATTTTCAAACAAACATGATTTTGGGTACTGTGTGACTTCAGTTTCCAAGCCAACATTGTCTCTTCATCCAGCAGAGGAGAAGGGGGTGGCCCATTGTCTGTCCCACAGCACAGGCAAGAAAACGCGGGGAAGAGAAACCAAGACTAAGATCCCTGCTGATCCATTTGGCTTTTGCTTTGATGTCTCCTGTGCTTTGGCAGGCAGTGATTTCTGCTGTAGGCTCCTGCCTGCACTACTGAGGCAGTGAGGTGCCTGCTCCAGCCCCAGCTGGCTGCTGTGCTCTGGAGAACAGAACTGGAGTCTGTTTATTAGAGACATGCTGCCAGAAGCCAGAGAGTTCACATCTGACTCAGAACTTCCCCAAAGTTTGAGGACATACAGATCATCTCTCCAACCCCCATCTCAAATCCACATCCAGTGCAGTCTGGATCCTGTCCCAGAAAGTCAAGTTTTTTGGGAAATCTCTTAACTCAGACTTAAACTAAGAACCAATGAGCATCTCTCCAGATTGGCCCACTCAGCAGCCACTGGTTTCTGATGGGTGTATAACACTAACAGGAGACAGGACCATGATTACTCTGCTACATTTGCCCTTTCTGTGCTCTTACCTTTGAGTAGGTTTTTCCGCCCTTCAGCTCCTATATTGGGAGACAAAATAAACAGGAAAAGCAGCTATTATATGTGCTGGGGCAACAGGGGGAAAGTCATTACTCAGTCCTGGAATCTGCTCTCAGGATTCACAAGCCTCTCTCTCAAGGGTTACCACCACCTTGGTCGCTCCCACCCTCCATCAAGGACTCTTCCTGGAGAAGGAGGCTCTGTTCCTGCATGTCCTGTCTCAAACAATCTTTCCTTCTCACCACAGTCCAATGCAATTTTTCTTGCTGCCAAAAAACAGCCAGTAATCCATTGCCAATACACTACTGGTGGTACTACCTGCCAGAAGCAAAGCTGGATGCTCACCTTACGGACAGACACTCGGCAGATGCAGGGGTCCAGGAGTCCTGTGGCAGGGTTGGCACTCATTTTACACACAAATGTAAATTTCTTTTTCCAGCGGACACAGTTTTCCTGAACTTCCTCTCTATGAGAATGGAAAAATAAAAAAGAAAAAAAAAATCAAATACAGGTACAAAGCCAAATCAAGATCAGCTATTAAGTAAAGATCCTCTGCAACAGCTTGGTTCACCTGAAACTGCACCACACAAAGGTGTTAGCATCAAGCTTTTCACTAGTCAATACAGGTAACCTGTAACCCAGGTTACAGAAATACTAATCATCTCATCAACAGAATTTGCCTTTAAAACTCTCACAAGCTCTCTGACATTTCCTGCTCAGCTGGTTTAGCTCATTCACCATCCGGCCTGGATGGAGCAAATCTCCATACCCAAACTGGGCTGAAGGTTCACAAGCTTATCTCCCTCCAGCGTGTCTGTTTGTACAGCCCCTGCACAGCAAATATGCTGCGTGCCCTGGATGGCCTGTCCTTCCCTGCTTCTCAGGCTGGGACTAAGCCAGTGACGATGGCCAGCTCGAAGGAGGACAAAAACCATGTGGTAACGCTCGAGGTGCAGGCAGACAGGGCCACACCAAGCAAACACTGCGCTTCAAATCCTGCAGGGGTTCAGCCAGGGAAGAGGTGGTTTTGCTTGCACAGCTTCTAAGCAGACCATCCTGATCTCCAGGGCGAGTGGAGAAGGAGGAAGAGAAGAAGCCTTCCTGAGCGCAGGAATCACTTCAGGTACAGCTCTGGCTTCCACACAGCCCTCAGGGGACGCTGGATTTCACCTTTCCAAGGAGGCTGGTTCAAAGGAGCCTGGAAACAAGGTGTGTGGGTCCTTCCATGGGGCTCTGGTTTCCTACTGAGCCTCTGCAGGACCTGATCCATTTATGGCTCAGAGCTTGGCCCTCAGCCAGTTCAGTTCTCAGAGTAATGAGGCCAGGGGGAGGAAGGGAAGGCACTGCTGACAGCTGTGAGCAAGCAAGTTTGACTCTTTATCTCTCCTCCTAGCACAGGACAAAGGGGAAAGGGCAGCTGATAAACTGTTTGCTTTAGCAGGGAAAGGGAGGCTTCCCACCATCTGACCCAGGCATGGTGTAAGCCAGATGGATTGGTGGCAAAGGGGACAATGATCAGCCTTGGTAGTGTCTCAGCTCCTGGGAAGGAAGGGGAAGAAGCTGTAGCTCACATTGCCATTAGGGCAATCTCGAGGTGAGCCCAATGGGACAGATCCAGGGACTCGATCCTAAGCCAGGAGGTCCCTGCTAGTCCTCCAAGACATTCTGTGGGACCAAATGTATGAGCCAAGGCAGACACAGAGAACAGAAAAGGAGTACTTGACAAACAACTGAAACCTGTAATCCTCTGTAATGCAGATAAAGGCTGATCATCCCTGTTTAAAACAAGAGAAAACAGAAGGCAACAATTCCTTCAAGGTAGAGAACTTAAAGCCCTTCCAGACAGAACTCAGGCTCACTACTGAAGGCAGTAAAAAGTGAGACATCTAAGTGCCAAAATTACCTTTGAATCTGGGATTATTAATTCAAGATGAGATCTGGTTCTCATTACTCCACTCAACTCACCCCAGCTCTCTCAGACAGGAGAAGAAACACATCCAGAGGGATTAAAAAGGTTTTACCTATAATAAAATATTCGCCATGCCTGACAAATTAGGCATGTGGCATTTCAAATATGCCTTAAACCTGACTCAATAATAGGCATCTTAAATGACATAAAGGAAGGAAAGACTCAAGATACAGATGAGAAAAGGTATGCAACAGAATGGAAAACCACCTATTAACACGTGCTTCAGGAAGACAAGGCAGGTACAGGGGGATGCAGGAAACACTGAATATTTTAGCAGCATTAGTCATCTTGAAAAGGAACTGCTATTTTCTAGAAAGCAAGGCTAATGCTAAAGCTACTACCGACACCAGAGCTCCAAGTGGATGCTAGAAGGCAGCTACAAGTGAAAGATGTTCAATCAGACAGCAGCACACTGGTGCACACCTTGTTCCCAGCCCTGGTAAGAGCTCTAACTCCTGCCAGACGAGAGCATTCATGGGACTAAGCTCCAGCTCCCAGATCTCAGAGCACATGCTCAACTCCCACAGCTGCAGGATCATCAGTGGGATCACGGGCTGCACCAGTACGAGAGTTTCCTTACTCAGGAGTTCTTGCTTGTTTTACAATGCAGCCATGATTAAGCATCTGGTGGATGCTGCTAAGTCCAGTGAAGGCTAATTACTTCAAATCGTGGTAAAAAGTACTGATTAGCAATAAAGAGCTCCATAGCTAATTTGCCTTTAGCGTAAGCTCCTCTAACAGACATTCTACTTCTTATTAAGGATGTACATTGGCTTTCCAGAACTGCTGTAGATACTACACAGTGCAAGAGATTAGGAAAAGGATTTGGGGGTGTTATGCTACCCACAGCACTGTAATAATGAACCCGAGCTGCAGGTGCACACATAGCATGGGGTTTTTATGTCTTTGGAACAGTCTGCACAGGGCAAGAAGGAGTTGATAAGACAAAATCCAGAGCTGCTTTCCAGTCACAAGTTTCAGTAATTCAATAATGAATTTCAACCTTTTTTTTTTTTTTTTTTTTTTAAACTTTTAATGGTGAGGCCTGGGTCTGTATCATTAGGCAAGCAAGCAACAGCTCTATTGTTTCAAACTAAACTCTAAAAAATTAGTTCCACATTTCCAAAAGATGGCAAGTGGAGAAGCAATGGGCTTTGCCTATCCACCTCCCTTCAAGCTATCGTTCGGCTGGTAATTAGAGAACACTAAAATAGGGACAAAAAGAAGGAGAACTCAGATGATGAGCGGTTTTGTATTTAGCCCTGGAATATTCTCTAATGTACAATTAGGAACCATCATACAGAAACAAAAAAACACCCAAGAAGCATGATGAGGGCTGCACCGAGAGGCGTTTTCTTCCATCCTAATCACAAGGCAACTAAAAGTAAAGCAGAAAGGAACAGCTTAAAACCAGAAGTGTCTAATTTTAAGTTTTACTCTGTATTTGGAGAACCAGAAATAGTTCAGACCAATGCCAGGTCTAGATGCCAATTCAATGGGTCTTCAGAAGTTTTATTTTAAAAAAGCTGTCTGTATTATTTTGCAAAAAGACTCCCAGAAGGTTGAATCCCTGCCAAGCTAAGCTTTGCCCTCTTCTGACTTCAGACTTATTCAAAGCTGTGTAATTACTCTTTCCAGACCTAAATATACCTCCTCAGAATAAACCAGTGGAATCCTGTGTCAGCTTTTGTGAAAAGTGGAATTTTGGAAAGAGCTTCCTGAGTTCTTTTAATCCTGGAGCTGCTCATCCACCTCCAGCTTGAGGAACAGTTTTCTGCATTCCTCATCTACCATCCTACCCCTCGAGAGAAGATTTACCAGAAAAAAGAGCAGCTGGAAGATGCTTCACCATAGCATGGTGAGAATTCAAGTAATAGGAACGACGCACAGCAGGGACCCACTGCTTTACCTGTTTTTGGAGAGGCAGCAGTGAACTCAGGGAAGCCTCCAAGGCCACTTTGGGTTCAGATCTCACACACAGTTCTGGAGACAGGCAGAAAAACACACAACAAACAGACCTTAAAGAAGAGAGGTTTCCCAACCGTGATTTTAGTGCCATGGACAGACTAGCACTGTTACAGAAAGCCACAGGGCTCACTCTGAATTCAACTTGGTAAAGCAAACGCTTCTAGAAAAAGGCCACGTATACAACCCATGCTACCTTGGGCTACTGTGAACCTCTTTCCCACACGAAAACCCAGCTAATGAAACACTAGAGCAGAGATTAAAACTTCTATTTACAGACTCAGAGCTGAGTTGTGGGTATCAACCTTCCAACACACCACCTGCTGAAACACTTTTTGCCTTGCTGAAGCATTTAGAAAAGCAGATGTTTCAATCTTACTTTATGGCAGTTGCACACATAAGACAGTGTGTCATAAAAAGGTCACAGCCTTACTGGAAGGGCTGCAGCAAGAAAAAATAGTTTTTAATATCAAATGTTTCAGCAGAGCAGTGTGTCTCAGTCTGATGTTTCATGCGCAGGGACAAACGCAGGAAAACCTCAGGCTCAGTGGGACAGTATAGAGATAAGCACACACGAAGAGCTTCTTATTCAGATTTACTCCTGCTTGTTACACAGAGGGGAAGGGTAAGCTTTCCTATTTCTGATGCTCAGTCCACATGCTCACTGTTCCCTCTCTGAGATGTGGATCTGTGTCAGAGCCTTCAAGCAGAACTAATCCCCCTTGCAGCAGACCTAGTCCTCTGCACCCTCCTCCCTGGTTCACCACTGCAGCAGGAGCAGCAGCACCTTATCTGTTAAGGCACAGGAGAGATAAAACCATTTTAAAGAGGCTGCCAAGCCAACTCCCAGCTCAGATACTTTTAAGTGCAATGAAAAACAGCCCTTCAAGGGGCCCTGACACCCACCAGCAGTGGGTCTTCTGAGGAGTAAGGGAACACAATCCCTGCAACGCAGGTACAATCCCCTCAATCACAGAGAGGGATAAAGAAACAAAAAAATCACATTATTTCAGCAGATTGCACCTGAAAGGAATCTTCTACATCATTTCTTTACACAGCTCTGCTTTCATCTGCAGAGACACTGTTAAAACATTTTCATCTAATCCCCAGCACTTCCAAAGGCTGAATTAGAGCAGAATCACTGACATTCCCTTAGCTTGGCAAAGCCTGGAACAATCCTGCATTTTGCTCCAGAGAAGACAGTTACTATTTTAACCAGGTTTTCCAGTGCAAAGCTGTAGGAGAGACCTTTGGTAAGGGCAAGGAAAAATTCCTGAAAATCCTGTTTTGAAACTGACTTTCTAAGATGCTCAGGAACCAGTATTCACACCCCAGCGTTCCCAGCACACCAAAATATATCCTATCCTACTAACACAGCAGGTCCTGCTACAAACAATGCCTAATCACTGCCTGTAAAACACAGGCATTACAGAAGTGGGTGAACAGACATATGCAATACAAAGCAAGTCCTCATTTAGCCATTAGCTGGTTTAGATTTACAATCCAGAACCTGCAGGTATCTTCAAATAATGGGCTTAGGACAGGGCACTTCACTGCATTATACACACTATTAAAGAAAAATGCAGCTCTGAGGCTTTGCCATCCAGATGCCTGGCAAGGAAAAGGAGAGAAAACCACAGTGAGCAGGATGCACTGTGGGCAGACAGCACAGGAACAGGTCACATCAGTAAAGCTTAGGGCTGCCATGATCCGTTTTATGTTGTTGTCAAGCTCATGGAGGCCAAACACAGGTAGGAAAGCAGAAGCAAACACAATGCAGCAATAAGTGCTGGGAAACTCAGTGGAAACACATCCCAGGAATGAGAAGCGACCCACCATATCCTTTGGGGGACATCATACAGAATCATAAAAACTAGCTGGATATACAATGCATGAAATCCTAGTTTAACCTAGAGGTGGACATATGCTTTGTAAGTTTACACAGAGGGGTTTTGCTCAGGTCTTCCCCGAGCAGAAGCACTGCAAGGGCTGCAGGGAACTCCCAACAATAAAGTTACTCTGCTGTGCCTGAGCTTACATCACTGGCCAGAACAACTGCCAACCCAAGGAGCTGGACGTCTCCCTCTGCAAACAACCCCGTATTCTCCAGCTGACAAGTGCTAGTTGTTGTTCAGTAGACATGAGCAGTTATGATGGAAAAATGGCTCAGAGACAGATGATGCAGACTGTGTTACTGAGAGAACTAAGCAAGCCTTTGTCACTTGAAACAAGTCTTATTTGGATGTTTTACTGCAAGTGTTTTAAACAAGGGTTCAGCAGTAAGGTCACTGCATCTACCACCTACTCGCAAAATTAACTTCTGAACTCCCAGAAAACCCATTCCAATGGCCCATGGTGAAGAAGGACACCTACCCACATCTCCCTTGTGGCACCATTTTACACCTGTTTAGTTCTTCATTTGCACCAGAGCAGTGATATGTAAAGGCTCTCAAAATGCTAAACGTGTACGCCAATGCTTTTAGAATGAAGCAATTGCACAACCCAGCATTTTTCAGGGGGAACAAGGCAAGCTCCAAAACTTTTGTAGGGCTTCACCTGCTGTCTCAGTTCTACCTCACAGCCAGAGACAGACATACATCCACTTCTGCTGTTCACTGGCAGCTGGGGAGGTGGGGAAGAGTGAACGGGAAAGGAAGAGTAGGGGAAAGTCAGCTCAGGAAATCAGATTCCACTTACGCTGTTAAGAGCACAGGCTGCTTAATCCCTACTTGACTGGACATGAGACAAATACAGGAAAAAGGATTAATGGCAAATGTACAGGAAAAAAACCAAAAAGCTAATGGAAGAAACCTCAGTCACAACTGAGAAACCAAGGTAACGAACAGTCAAGGAGGCTTCACTGGGGGACAGGGGATGATGATGACAGCACCAAGTATGTGAAAGGCAGCTGAGGAAAGAACTGGAGCAAAAACAATGAGGTGAGCGTGAAATAAAAACAAGATTCAAAGAATGATTTAGAAATCATCCTTAGGACTAAACTGGTATCTAGCAGGCAAGGTATTGACTTTTTATGGCTTTAACCTTATTTCCAGAAGAAGCCTATTTCTGTAAAGCACAGCTTTGGAACTGTGTGTTACAGTTCCCTCCAAGGCAGTGATCAATCTTGATAAAGGTCCACCAGTACAAGCCAGGGAGTGATAATCCCTCCTGGAGAACAGGGGTGGCAGTCAGTCAATCATCAGAACAAAACCTTCCAGCATAAGCATTCCTAGTTGGGTATTAACAGTTTCTCTGCAAGTAATTCAGTCACGTCTGGACTCCAGTCACATGAACCCAGACGTGTCTTTTGTAAGCGACAGACATGAAATGCTGCACCTCATGCACTATGTCCCATAGGCAAGAGCTTCCCGGTGCAGTGCAGCCCATGTGCTCCAGATCACTGCACTGGGTAGCCAGGCTCTCCAGTACATTCAGGGCTTCTCAAACCATTGGGGGTTATTCCAGAAGAAATATTTCCAACCATTCCTTGTACCTAAATCTTAAAACTATAAAGCTCCTCCTAACATGAACTATGTTAAAAATACTATGAGAAACGAAACAATGGAGGTTATTAAAAAAAAATCACATGCAGCTGGTGACCAAGTGCTACAGGAGAACCTGCATAAGGGAACAAAAATTGTGCCAAATGGAGAAAGTAAGTCACAGAAAAAAGACCCTTTAGAACTTAAGCTAAAGAACAAGTCAGATGAGTTTTGGAAGGGTAAGCAAGGGTGGAGCAGGGAGAAGGCATGAGGAAATAATTCTAACAGACTTGGCTGCAAGCAGCAAGGGATAGGTACGTGGCACTTTAAAGATGGGACATGCCTGGCAGAGCCACTGTGCTTTAAGGTATTTGTAATTTACATTCTGTCATCTTGAAGCAAAGAAGAAAAGCTGGACATCAGGAAAACAAATCCAAGAAGGGAGTGTAACAGTAAATGCTACGCAATACAGCTATTGTTACACACTGTGCTGAAGGCAGACCAACCCAAAGCAACACATATCCAAGGACTTCTTGCCACATCTACAGAGCACAAGCTCTTTTTGGTCTGAGGCCAGGGATGTGTGCCAGCAGCAAAAACATCACAAGCAAAGAACCACCAAACTCTTAAGCGTAAAGAAAGGAATAACTGGATAGATGACTCGCTTACTAAAACACAAGTCGGTAATAACGTGCATATTAAATGCTGAAAGACGCATTTGCTTTTTTTGAACTCTCATCATGCACTGAGTCACCACACCAACTCCTACTTCCATTGTTCCGACAGACTATGTCGGAGCTGGGTTAGCCAAGAATGAGCCATGTGCCACGCTGCCAAGCTCACCACCAGTGCTTTCCTCCCGTAAGTAAATCCACAAGGATTTAATTTGTTTTAAAAAAACAGAGCGGGTCTGCCCTGCAGATTGCACTTGAGTCTGCCCAGGCCAGCCATCAGCTCCCACACTCAGGCTGTTGCATGTCAGTGGTCCCTTCTCCAGCCTGGCTCACTTGTATTGTTCCCCTTGCTTTGTGCTGCAGAAAACTGGGCTACCTTGCAGTTCACACCCAGCATGCTCTGAAGAACTTATCTAACTCTGGGCCTAAATACCTCTTAGGTCTAATGGTCCACAACTACAACCACTGAACAATCAAATGTGCATGAAACAGGCATGAGGGCAACTTAACTAAGTCACCTCTTATGAACTCTAACCTGTACCTCCTGTCCAGGTTAGACTTGTTAGTTAGTTAGCCAGCTAGACTTACAGAGGGATGAAAAAACCCAAGCTGAGAGAATTCCCTGTTACTGGGGGATGGAAGGCACAGAAGGAGGGGTGTTCAGGCTCATTACCAACAACTGCACAGTAAACCCCACAAAAGTTAAAACAGGGTAAAAAAAAATCCCAACTCTTCCAGGGCCTGTTGGCCCTTTAGACAAATCACAATTCAAACTTCCCCTGTGGTTCTAACAGATCGAGGATCTAAAGCTTCAGAAGGTCCCAAACACTTCAAAAAAACTCTAAGGTTTGCTCTGTACAGATGCTTACAAGATTAAGATAGAAGAATACACTAAATTTTCGAGTCAATACATGTTTCTGTATCACACCATGGCTTTTCTCAAAAGACTTTTCACTTCTGGTAGACCACAGATGTAAAATGAATACTCGCCGACTATCCATTGCTGGTGTATTTATAAACTTTCTTCATCCCCTAAGTGTTAGCTGTCATTCTGAGAGATTCCAGATTTGCCTTTTGCTGACTAAACTTAAACTCCCAGTGAAGAAAGACAGCAACATGAACTCCACCAAGGAGAACTCTTATAATGTGCCTACCTCACAGGGCACAAGACATGGCTATAACTCTGCATTACAAGAAAGCTAGCTTTGAACACAAGATGCTCTTATGAAGAAAAAGCTACTTATAAAAAAAAAGCTACCTTTCAAAACCAAAGAAATCAACACTTGCCCCCCACGATGAGGAAAGCCCAGACATGCATGGGTCAACCCAATAGTCCAAGGCTTTGCTGGATAGTAAATCCGGCAAATGAAAACTCAGAAGGGCATCAACACAAGACTAGGAACATCATCACTAACACAAGTGATGTGCAGAGACAAATGTTTTTGCCTCTAAGGCAGATTTAGGGCATGTGAAGACATACTGATGCCAGAATAGTTAAGAGACTTTTTTTGCCAATATCAACCCTGTTTCAACCAGAAGAGTTTGCCAATGTAGCTGTACCAGAGAAGTCTTTATAGTGCAAATTAACCTGCACATGAGGCCAAGTTCATTTCTGGAATAATTTCATTAATATCGTATGATGTAACATCACTGCAATTTGGCTCGAACATGCTGAAGAGTCTTTCAGTAAATAAGCTGCCTGAAGTCAACCCTGGTGGCTAAAAGTAGGTTTAGTTACCCAAGAGGTAACACCCAACCATGCTCAGACGTGTTTCCCTATGAGTCACTTCTATAGAGTACATATTTACTCAAAACAAATACAATATCCCAGGAGAAGGCCCTTTATATGTTAACAGCAGCTTTTTCATTCCAGGATCAACACAGGTGTTTTATGATAGCTCCTTTATGGAGGCACCATTCCACACTACAAACCAAGTCACTGGTTTTACAGACAAGGTCCAAACACGTTCTCCTCTCCATGAACCTCTGCCCCTTCCATCAATATCTATCACTGCTGTTTATCAGCAAAAAGGCCACTCAGCAGGAGAGGTCTGCAAATTACAAGAGGCTGCTGAGCAAAGCTTGTTGACCCCTGACTCATCACTGTACTAGTGGTGATGGGCTGGGACTCCTAAATCTGCCTCTCCCAGCTCTCCTTTCTCTTCTGCCCCAGTTTCAGTGTCAGACCTGGTGATATGCTGGAGTGACAGTGCCAGCAAGACAGGAGAAAAAACGGTCTGAGACACAGCAGTTAGAGCTGATTTTGCTTCTCTGGAGCCACAGCTGCAGACAAACACAATTCTCTAAGAACAACCAATACCTCATGGTGCCACTTGTCCTAACGAGAGAAAGGTAATTTCATAAATTATGTATTGTTTAAAACCAGAATATGGGAGAGCTCTGCGCTTAGTGGCAGCAGCCAGTGCTGGTTAAGTCCTTGGGAGATGTCAGCACGGGATCCCACTGCAGGAGCAGGTTTCTGAGGATCAGAGAGGCTTTACCTCCCCTGTGACTGTCACCACAAGCTGTATTCAGACACGCTCCCTTGATTCTCCCCTGCTGAGAGCAAATGACATTGGAGATGTACTGCATCACTCTAGAGGGAAAACAACATGCAGGTTTGTTTTGAAAGAACAGATGCACTTGCACTTACAGCAGGAAAAGTCATTGCTATATACCTACATCAGAAATGGACCTTAAAGAGAACAGGAGCCACAGTATGATCAGTTACTCCCTATACAGCACAAAAACAGTGTTCAACAAAGCAGAAAGGCAGCAAATGACAGAAACAGTTGCAGGAAATACACTCCTGCACAGCACAGTTTCCCTTGCAGCAAAAGGTACTGCAGGCTACTGAAGGTACAAAATGAGCAGCACCGCACTTGAAAGAATTTGACATTTATGTAGATGCAATAGCCTGGTGTTACCAGAACAGGCCACTGACAGAAGCCAGGGAAAGCTTTCCTACAGAGAGGTTACTGCATAATTAATCTGTAACACAGGCAAGCAGACTACCTCTGCTCAGCCCTTAATGCTTAGTCTGGAAGCAGGATGCTGCTCTAGCTGGGGCTGACTGGTTACAGCAAGGCTGCCTAAGTGCGAATGTTATTGCTCCATTTTGGAGCAACGGAGCATTAACAGCTCTGGAAAAATTGCTGAATTATAAATATCTTACATGCCTCCCTCATATTCTCTGACATGTAGGCACAGCCTAAGAGAGGATGGGAAGAACAGGAACTAGCAGGAGAGATAAACATGATGGAAACACACCAAACTGGAAACCCTCTCCTCAACCTACACAGATGCAAACAAAAACCCACTGAACACCATGATGCCACACCCAACCTCACCTTTGCTGTTTCAAGCATGGATAAAGCCTCAAAGTCTGATACAACGCCAGGTTAAAAAAAAAAAAAAATTCTCTATGCTAGGGTTTTTTCCAGACAAGTGTTTCCTTCTTCCTCTCCTGGCCATTTGCATTTTTATTTCAATGAGCAGTATTGTCCCTTAAAGACTGGAAACAAAAGTGACCGGACAGAGAACAAGACAGCTGGAAAACATTGTCAGGGTTCACTCTGGCCTCCCCATTTTGTACTTCTCACACTCCCAACTTGCAGTTCAGGAGAAATGGAAACGCCATTGGCAGGCAGGAGCACAGGTAGGCAAGCACTGACCAGTCCTTCATGTGGCAGCTGGCTGAGTGAGTCTCTGTTGATCATTAACCCAATAGCTATTAGTGAAACATCTTGTCACAGTCATTTCATATGAAGTTTTATTCTGGAAGCAAAATGGAGGTATGTGACAACCCCAAATTGAAACCCTAAGGCCACATCCGTTTCACAGGATTTTCTATTACAGGTTCCTTCATCTGCTTGTTCATTGCAAAGCCAGGCTGGAGCATAGTGCTTGGTAATTTTTGACAGGCACTAAACAAACCTTACACTTTGTTTTCTACATTTGGTACACTGAATGGCAAGAAATGGGGATTTGCCTCACTGAGGGAAACATGCAGCTCTAGAAAGCTCCAAAATAAGCTTTAGTTGCTTATTTCAGAGATCACATTCCAGGGTAGTTACCAACCACATGACCTTTGTAGGTCTCTAAAGCTGCATCACTAATTAGTGCTGCAGCTTTCTAGCCCTTCCAGGACAGTAAATCCACATATTCTCTTCCTTCCTCCCATATAAGCCCTCACAGTGCTTTCAAGCTGAATGGACAGAGTTCATTTCTTATTTAAAATACAGCATACAGCAGTAAAGGTATTTTTAGCTTCATCCCATCTCCTACTACAACGTGGACCTCCTTCAAGGCCTCCTCTCACCAATGAAGTAGGATAAATCCAGCCAAACGAAAGGCATAATCCTGCTCTCTTGCCAGCTCAGCTACTCGCTATCTGCAGGGAGTGGGGCTGCTATATGCAGAACATACTGTCTCTTCCACACTTACCTCCTCCCAAACCTTTAGCCTCCATGTGCTTCCTCTTCATTTTCTTCCTCATCCCCATAACTCCACCCCAGTTCCTCATCTTGGCCTTATCCACTGAGCTACAGGGGCGACCCTTGAGAAGCACATGACAACGACATCCACGACAATCAGCGATTTCCAATTGTGCACAACAATTCCCCTTCTTGCTCATCAGATTAAAAACACACCAAACAAGAAGGCTGTTCATGCAGTGAACACAGGCACAACTGTTTGTCTAGTGGGAAGTGCCTTTCAAACCCAGGCACTAAAATGAGATGCTGAGTCCCACTGTATGGTACCAGAGGGATCGTGATGCCAAGTCCGGAGTTACAACAGCAACGTGCATCGTGTCTCCCAGCAAGTGCACTTGGCACAAAATGAATAAACTGCAAGGGGAAAAAAAAAAAAAAGTCTCTCATCCTGCAGGGCAAGCAGCTGGTACTGGGGTGGGCTGAAACATCCTGAAATAACACCTGAAACGATCACCTTTACAGCACGGATTACTGACATGAGGTCACAGGACGCTACAGAAGAAACATGCAGATCCAAATGTTGGTCCAGGGAACTCCTAAAGGCTTCTGGTTATTACACAGTAACCCACAGCTATGAAATGATTCCTGACCCATTTCAGAGCAGGCTGCAAGCACAGTGCAGAGCTGGCAGCCCACAGAGGATGTAGAACATATCCTGTTTGAAGAAGGAAGGTCACACACAGAGCCACATCCGCCTGTCGTTGCACGGATGAGGCCTCACAGAGCTACACACAGGTGGATGCTGCAGAGCTCACCATCCCACACTGCCAGGCCTTACAAATGTGAGCTTACACATTTGCCCCGAAGTGAGGGAGGTTTCTGATCTGAGTGAGACACTGGGCTCTTTCCTGAAACACTACCAGATTTAGTTTCCTGCAATAAAATAATAATAAGAAATAAATCTGTACCTGCCTCATTGATCTAGAAACTGGTACCAGAACAACTTGCCACTAGCAATTTATGGCCTATTAAAATTCCAGCCACTGTGCAGAGAGACCACAGGCTGCTGAAGGCATACATGAATTACTCAGAAATTCAGCTACAAAGCTAGAGTCAACACTGATGGCAGCTCAAGAGCACAAAGAATAAAGAGACTGGAAGCCCTTTAAGTTTTTCCCTGTATTTCAGAAATAAATACATGTCTTAAAGGAGCAGGGCCACTCTTACCTACCTTCCCTGATTCTCAGCCAGAGCTGATGGTATTGTCACCCTGCAAATCAAGTGGGCCACAGAGCCCTGGTTTCCCAGTAGAACATTAATTTTCAATGAGTAATTTTTTTGAGCCAAGGGCTGCTTAAGTCACACAGATAAGGCTGTTGCTAAGAGTCAGCTGTCAAAGCAATGCCAGCTCAGAATCGGCGATGAGGGGGAAGTTTGAAAGCCGCCTGTATCTGAACATATTTACTGATGCTGTACACACAGCATATTGGTTACAGCGCTTTAGATTGCAGCTTCTGGTCAGCAGAGCAGCCTCTGCCTGAGCCACAGCACGCAGGACAGAGCCAGGGCATGAACAGAGACTGCTCTTTACTCAACAGGATACAGACCGTGTGGCAGGAAGGTTTTAATGTAATTCTTGTGACAGGCTTCAACACAGTGACCGGAAGATGCAAGTACGGCACAAAGCAAATCAACCCACTCCAAAGCATCTGTCAGACCCTGCAGGTGTAGCAGCCAGAGCCCAGAATAGGTGAGAGAAGTGCTTTGCAAACTCAAAGCACAACTTAAGATGGTTTGTGCCAGGGACCTTGTGGTGCTCCATCACTTCTGCAATTTTTCCAACACTCTCAACTTGCCAGAGGCTAAACCTCATCCACTGCTTCTGCTCTCACAACTTGCACCTACATTCAGCTGCATTCCTGGAATGAACCCCCTTTCTCTCATCTTTGCTGTCTAGTTTCTCTGTATTTGTTTCAGAATGCAAGGCAGTGTAGGTACTATGCTTTAATATTATCTTGAAATAGGTCATATTTTATTGTAAATCACTTCTAGGGGCTGCATTCAAATCACTTCTCCATTAACACCCCCAGCCTATTCCTGAGGCTCTGCCAGAAAGGAAGGATGTTACATGTGAAGCTGCTCTGGAACATGAAAACTCAGTCTCTTGATCTGTGTAATAAGAATATTTGTACATGTAGGGAAGGTCTGCATTTCCAGGCACATTCGCAACAAAAGTACTTTCAAAATACGTTATCACACCACATGCTCTAGCAGAGGATAGTCAAGCATATACTGTCCTAAAATATGGAACTGGGAGAATGTTTTAAAGCCACAACCAAGTTCCTTACTCTACTAAACTGTGACGATCCCACTGGAATCAAGAGGCAGCACTAAGCAAGTGATCCCCTTTTCACTACAGCCAGTTTTCTTCCCTCTTGGGGACTCTAGAAGAAACTATTTAGTTACCTAACCTTTGTTTTAAGGCAGACAGTAGTCAAGATTCAGATCTCAACCAGGCTGAACCAGTCTTTCAGTCTCTGATGAAACAAACAGCTAACGATTTTCCAGTCCAAAAAAGCTAAACGTGGTTAACTTAATTACCCGAAGGATCCTGTAGTGCCAGGCACAATGACTATTTATGTAAAGTGAAGTAGTTGATTTCTAACTCCCACTACCAAGAGCTGCATTCTGGAGGTGGCACAACTTACACCTTCCTTCACAAAACATTTTGAATCACCAGCCCTGCATTAGCAGGGCAATGCTTCCCTCCTTTATTTACATCCCACAGAAGTGAAAAAGTTCTGTTTATCACTAAGGCATAACGATGCTTGTTATCCCACCAGCTGCAGAAAGTAAGTCAGGTCATTTGTGCTTACACGACGATGACAGAGCCACACGTACACAAAAGCTGACCTCAGTCCACAGAGAGCTGTCAGTATGAGGTGCCTTCCCAAATATCAGTGTTTCCTTGGTTTTCTGGATGCAGCTTTACACCTCCAAAAAATAAATAAAATATGCAATGCAGGAAGTGGCCTTCCATAACTGACTCAAAAATTGCAAGGCTAAGAACATTGTGGGTTCAGGCTGCAGCACTGACATACTTGGAGGTCAGACCACCCCAACAGGGTCAGCCCTTCCCAGATCCAGCCCACATGCAAACAGGGCTGGGCTGCAGGAGACAAGCTACATTCATTGTTTCAAACTGCTGCTAGGAGTGCCAGGATCAGAAAACCAAGCTGAAATGCTGCATTTGCTTGGAAAAGCATGGTCCCAAATGAAATACAGTGTGAGGTGCCTTCAGAAGACAATGAGGAAGGTGGGAAATGCCCTCAAAGCTGCTCAACTCATACAAAACAGTCTTTCCTCTAGAGTCAGACAGGGGCTTTCAGAGTACAATCCCTTCATTCAAATCCAGAAATATCAGAGTGAAACTGTTGGCAGGCTAACAGAACAATGTAGGATGAGGTGTCAGGAGTCTGTGGATAACACCTGGCTTTCCACTTCCTTCACGGTGTGCTCACTGCCAACACAGAGCCAGAAATCACTCAGAGCCGAGGCAAAGAGCATCTGGCTGTCACTCAACATGAACTGTAAGCAGAGAGGGGGAATTTGAGTCTTCCTCTTCTGGGATACCCAAAGATGTACATGCACTTACTACATCAGCCTGTAGCTTTAGGCACTCATTTGGATATCCAGGCTCCTGCCTGCGCTGATCCACGGATGGGGTACCTCCCAACTAAATTATTGTCTCATCTCTCTAGGAAGAAAGCAGCACAACCCCCCAGAAAGCTTCAAACTGTACAAACGGTACAAAATGTAGCTGCCCACCTGCTCCACAAAAATGGTTGCCATGAATACATCCATAAGTCTCTGTGCCTGCTATTTTTAAAGATACTTGGGAGGCAACTGAATTCACTGGTGGTTGTGCTATTTAAGTATCTGGATTAATAATATTCAAGGAATATACTGGTACTTCTCTGTGGCGGAATACAGCACCTGCCTGGCTTACACCTGGCTCAGATGCCTTTTCAGATGCCCAACTTCTGTAATCCAACAGCAAAGTGATAAACCCAGAGCACCGTAAAGTGAAACCCGTGAGTTTTATCCTCAGAAGCCCCACCACAGCCTAAGGAAACTTTACAAAGGGACAGGAAAGGACAAGCAAAAGGATATTTACAGCTGAAACTTTAGTCATTAAAATACTTATAGCTTAATGCAAGGTCTCTTTCCACAGGAAGAGTGGAAACAGAGTACCTGCCTGCAAGAAAATAACAATAAAAAAACCTCAAACACACCAGAAAACCCAGGAGAGGAAGATCCCCGAAGCTGAATGTGCTGACAGGACCTGAACCTTTTCCAGACATCCTTGAATGCCTAAGAGCATTTAGTCTTAATGCATTTCAGACAGGTTCCCCTCCAGCCAAAACTGTGAGCAGTCTGGGAAGGGGGTTCCAGCCCAATGTGTGTCCCACCAGACCCAGGGCACCAGGCTGTGGCAGCTACGTACGTGTAACCCAGGCTAAGCTGGACTTGGGACAGGCTGACAGGAGCCAGCAGTACAGGCTGCTGCTTCTGCCTTGCCCACAGGTCAAATGACCTTGGTGCCACCTGACAACTCATAGGGTATATCATATTCCCACCTCCTGCCACAGACATGCATGAGGTGTCAAGTAAGCTTATTGTAAATAACCTGAAAAATTTGTCTCTGGAGGTTCTTACATAACACTCCTCTTTCCACACTACAACTACAAAAACCGATTTAGTGTTTCCTGTGAAGAGTTCCTATACCTACTTCTAAGCTCAGTTTACAGACTCTAGGTGACATGGGACACATTATTCAGATCAGTTCTCTGAAAACTCATGGTCATGAAGAGCTACAGCTCAGCTTGATCACAGCCACAGACCTCCAAATGGCCCAGATCACAGAAACCCAAACTGACTGCAGAGTGAACACCAGATTTTGTACATAAGCAGCTCACAAGAGATTACCTGCCAGACATTACAGCCTCAAACCCAATCAGTTTTGGAAGTGGTTGATTTCAGAGAAACAATCACAGACTCTAAATAACTTACAGATTTTTAACACAACACATATAGAGTATCTCCTTCCCTTTAATCTTTCCCAGTAAATATCAAAAAGGTGATAGAAATGAAGAGAGGAGCACAGAGCAAAGGCAAGGCATGACCTGGGAGCCTCTCCACACAGTAACTCTTCTGGAAATTCATCCCTCCTGAAGTTTCTCTAACTGCAACAGGGAAAAATATTTGGAAAAGGTCAAATGATTCAATACCACTGAGACCCATAACTTTTCAAGCAGGAACAGGTTTCCATGTGCTTTCAGTTAGAGCACAGACAGGCTGGGGGAAAGGTGGCAAACCCCCCAGCCCACTTCTCCTTTGCTCGTTTGGAGAGCTGTGTATGTGTTTGGTTCGAATTACAGTTGATTTTGCTGCTGGAACGCATCTGCAACGCTGAGCAAACTGCTGAACTCCAGCCAGCTCAGAAAACAACCCACACGGCTGGCAACACTAGCAAATCCCAGGGACGTCTCCTAGAAGCTGCTTTCAGGGACGACAAGGAGAGGGAGATGGACATTTCTCTGCACAGGCTTTTCCCGAGACACCCTTCTGTGCCACTTAATCTATTATGACTCCAGGAAGCAGAAGGGTTAATTTCTTTCCAAGTTCACATACTGTTTGAATTCCTTAGATAAGCTACTTCCACCAAACCCAAGGATCTAGCCTCAGGGGAGAACATTGTGAGGAAAAGCTCTTTTGATAGATTTTCTTCAAAAGAGAAATTAATTCAAAGTCCATTTTTGGAGGTGTTCCATGCCCACACCAACTTCTACCGACTTCAGATGAGGTTGTATTGTGCCTCTGGAAAAAAACCCCAAGCTTTGAGCACTGCCCTACCATTTCTGTTTGCAAGATAGAAATGCTTTATGCTTGCCCAATAAAATCTTCTCTCCTGAAATGAGAAAGCTCGCACACAGCACCACAAAGAGGAAAACCAGACTAAACCAGGCTTTAGCCCTGGGATAAAGCAGTTAACAGCTAGCACAAACTAATCCTGTACCTTTAAAACTGAGCAGTCACTCAGGAAAGCAAAAAAACAAGTTTTGAAAGCCACTGAAGGCTTCCTTCACATCTTGAGGCAGAAAGCAAGTCTGGGCTGTTACGGAATTCGTGTTTGCATACTGTAGGTGATAATCTGTGTACATAGTTGGAAACAAAGCAAGTTTTTATTAGCAATTAGTAACAAGAGTGGGAACAGACCTGCCTGAAGGAGTCAAGAGAAATGCCAACACAGGATGGCAGAACCTTGTAAGATGTGTAGCAGAATGATCCCAATATGACATAGAAAACACTGCTGCTCTGAAGTGGGAAATGCAATGGCATCAGTTCATCAGAGATAAACTGGGTCTTTAACACTGACAGCTTTGACTCCAGGCAGCAGTTTTCCCTTGCACAGCAATTTGCAATGCAAAACAAACTACTTCCACCCTTAGCAAGAAGAGAAATCCGGCATCAAAGAGGGAAAGCAAAGTTGGGAAGGGTTGATTTGTTACATACAGTTTTCTACAGAGTTCAGTTTCCAGTAAGGCATGAAGGCAACACAGAACAGGGTTTGAAACAGTGTGTAAGATATTGCGCAAGGAGGGGAGGGAAAGAGAAGAGAGGATTTAATCCCCTTTCAGGGGAGTGACCTCCCGCTCCCTCCCCTCATCTCCGAAAAATTAAATCCAGCTCGGATCAGCCAACACCACCCAGGTTCAGAGTTCTCCAGCTATGTACTTCCCTTGCTCCGGAGAATGATATGGCATATGGGGCCCTACAACAGAACTATTAAAATCTCATCAAGGGGTAAGCAAGTGGTGGCCATATGCTAAACCACTCAAGGGAAGAATAACCAGGGGAGGAAGCACAGCCAGGCAGAAAGTCTGCAGGCAGGGTCTTACCTGGTAGATAAACTAGCAAAGTCTCCTCCATCTAGCAACCTGATTTTGCAGAACAGAACCCCATTGACAAAGGGGACGGCAGTCAGCTCTTCTAGAGTGAAACTTGTCTGAAACTTGAATTTCTTCTTCTTCATCAGGAAAGCCATGGGCAAATTCAGCTTGGAAAGCTCAGGAATTCCAAACAAGATCAGGGAGAAGCAGCTCACAGCACACACAGACAAGCAGAAGAAGGGCAGTCGTCCTGGGAGCACAAGCAGGGAGTAAATTCCAGTTCAGTTACAACGACAGCCCAGCTTCAAACGCACAATTCTCTTCTCTTTGGTGGTGGGATCTGGCTGTGGGATCATTGCCACGGCAGGCTTCAGGTGAGCAGGAAGAGGTCAGATTAAATCTCTGCAACATCTCCAAGGGAAAAGGGAGGGAGGGAAGATGGGTCTCAGCTCCAGACCAGCAGGAGCTGTCCCATATAGAGGCTGCAGTGCTCTGTCTTCAGCACAACCCCTCCTGAAAGTATCTCTTGTCAGAGGTCATCTCGAGTCCCTGGAGAAGCCTTAAGTCTGTGGGCAGTACACTCAGACAGCATCCAGTCTCTATCTCTTGTACAACTCTTCGATACAGGTCTTTGGGTCAGCCTTTGGGAGGGAAATGAGTAAGTTAGTTCCAGCCAGTCTTGGACTCCTCCTCCTGCTCTAAAACCTGTTTGGATGTGTAATATTCAGTCCAGACTCATTCCAGTTCGAAGAGGTATGGCCCCAATTAGCCCAGCCCCAACACCCTCTTTCCCCTTTTTGCCTAGGGCAAGCTTCACTGTTGTCATCCCCCTTGTAATTTCTGTTTTGCAAAGCAGCTCATAAAAATTTGTTCTATTTTCAGCCATCATCTTTAGAAGCAGTTCACCCAGCAAGATCATTCTAACGTGTAGTCTAACAAGAGGAAGGAAAAGCCTTCTCAAGAAATGAAGAATATGTTTCTTTCCTGTATTTCCAACCAGCCCTAAGTGTTAGCACCTGCATCTTACAAATAGAGAAAGCAGCAGAGAGGGAAAAAAACAAGCAGCCTGCTCCAGATTACACAGCATAACAACCGAATCAGGTCATCTGGCTGTCCAATCGCCAGGCCCACCGGGAATGCTGCCTTCCCCCGGCATCGGGTCTGCACAGAGCTGCGCCCTGCACAGCTCAGATCTGGGGCTGGACACAGCAATTTCGTTACACTTTTACACAACACCTAAACCGGGGAGGCAGAAGCTGATTAACATCTCAACGGGACAAGGTTATGAACACCGGGGAGTAAACAATCCTCACTGATTCTAAGAGCTGCCTGCGTGGGCGGGTGGGTGATTAAAGACCCTCTCCCGCCCGGTGGCTGCGGGAGAACCCACCTGGCTCTGCCCGGGCACCTCCAAAGGGGTTCCGCTGTCCTGCAGACACCTCGGAGCAGAGAGGGGGGAGATGGGTCAGTGCTCCACACCACCAGCCCACTCCACGAGCACTACCTGCCTCTGCGCCCAGCTGCTGCCAGGTCTCAGCCTTGGCTGCTGTGAGGTCACAGCCTGTCCCCTGGCACTCCGGGGTCATGCACTGAACCGTATTCAGGACCCAGCTCTCTGTCTGAGCCATGCACTGAGCTGTGTCCAGGTCCCAGCTCTCTGTGTGAGCTGTGCCCAGGTCTTAGCCCACCTCCTGGCCCTCTGAACCCCGCAGTGCCCTGCAGCCCAGCCCCAGGGGCCAAGCACCGGGCCATGCTCGGGCCGCAGCCCAGCTCCGGCCCCACAGCCCGTGCACCGAGCTGCAGCCCGGGCTCAGCCCCCTCCCAGCCCGTGCACTGAGCTGCAGCCCGATCTTACGCCACTCCCGGCCTCCCATCACCAGCTGCCTTACGGGAGGTCTCAGCCCGCTTCCCAGCGCCCTCCACTGACCTGCGGCACGGTCCCGGCCCGCTGCCTGCCCGGCCCTGCCCGCTCCTCCAGCCCGCTCTTCGCACGGCGGCCGCCGCTCTCCCCAACACGGCCGCCTCTGCCCGCACTACGCCAACTGCGGCCGCTACGCCGATAGCGCAGGCGGTGCGCAGGCAGCGCACGGGGAGAGCGACACCGCCGCGCTTCGGGAATACCGACAGCACGTAACCCCCGCCCTCCTCCCCGAGACGGGAGAACGCGAGCGGCGCCGTCCGATTGGACAGCAGCAAGGAGGCGGGCTGAGCAGTGCGAGGCAGCGATTGGTTGCTCCGGCACGGGGCGGGAAGGGAGTGCGAGGATTGGAGGGGAGGGCTGTCAGTTTGGACAAGCCCCGCCCCCTGCCTGAGGGGGTGGGCGGGAAGCGGGCTCTTCGGTGTCCCCACAGCGGGAATTGGACCGCGGGGCTTCCCGCCCCACAGGATGTCTTGGAGCCCCTCTTCAGGCTGAGCAGCCCCCAGCTGGCACGGGAGCTGAGGGGATGGCAGGGGCCTGCGGTTGGGGTGTCTCCCTGCCTGGGCCGAGGTGATGGCAGGGGCATCGCTGACATGAGACGTGGAGCTCCTGAAGTGGGTCCAGCGGAGGGCAGTGAGGATGACTGGGGAACTGGAGCATCTCTGTTATTAGGAAAGGCTGAGGAAGATGGGCCTATTTAGCCTCGAGAAGAGATGACTGAGAGGGGACCTCATTAATGTGTATAAATACCTAAAGTGGGATGCTAAGAGGATGAAGCCAGGCTCAGCTCAGTGGTGCCAACCACAAGGACAACAGGCAATAGGCAGAAAGCAATGCCCAGGAAGTTCTACCTGAACATAAGGAAGCACTTCTTTCCTGTGCAGTGATTGCTCACTAGCCCAGAGAGGTTGTGGAGTCTCCCTCACTGGAGATATTCCAGAACCATCTGGATACAATCCTGTGCCATGTGCTCTGGGATGACCCAGCTTGAGCAGGAAGATGGGACCGGATGACCCTCTGTGGACCCTTCCAACTCAACCCATTCTGTGGTTCGGTGACAGATGTGGTCTCTGTGTCCTCCTGACAGCTAGGAACCCTTCCCCTGGCTTATCCCAGTGCCCAAGCAGCTTCTGGTGACATCCCTCTCATCAGTGTGTCCCATGAGCTGCAGGCACATGGTTCCTCAGGCTACTCAGCCGTGTAGCCATCCTGTCCCCACAGGATACCACAGAGTGGCTGTGGGTCAGGCCAGCAGTGCCTGGGCTGCCTGGGAGCAGGAGGGAGGCCCTGGCACCACTGAGCCCTGGGGGCAGCTCGAGGCAGGGCCTAGAGCTGGAATCTCACCCTCCACATGTGAGATGTGGCAACCAGTTGGGCACATCTCTTCATCAAAATGGCTCCGTGTTATTATGTGCTGCTGCTGTGTCCAGTGCTGCGGCTGGGATCCCTGGTTAGGCTGGATTCCATCCTTTAAGGGCAAGCAGAACAAAATGTCTCTCCTTGTCCTGAAGGAGCCTGCAATCATCAACGTGATTTGCCTAGTTTTTAAATTTAGGGATTTGCCCAAGAGCCTCTGTGGCTGAGAAGTTGATGCTCATACGGGAGGAACTGTTCTCCAAGGCTGATATGCAAATCTTGGATGAAAGCCTGGGAGTCCTTGCTATCTGCCAGGCTTTGATGCCCAGACTCCTTGCCTGTAATCTTTGCCATCTGTGTAGATGATATCAGAGCTATCAAATAATTCTACCACAATGTGAGCCTTGAAAAAAAAGAGTCTACTAGGAAAAGTACACAGCAGTGTCCTTGGATAAAAGTGAAAAATTGAATCAAGCCAAATGCATTGCTATGATTTTTGCCTACCAGGTTAAGCTTACACAGACTTTGGACAGGGAAAACATTTTGTATTGGTACAGGGAAACCAACACAGGACATACCAGGAGTTACCAGGAAACAGCAGGGTTTACAGCTGCTGTTACAGGCAAGGCTTGAATCCTTCCATCGGTTCCTATCTGGTGTTTTCAAGGCTTTGAGGCATTGCTGGAGATGGGCTGGTATTTTTTGATTTCTGTTTCCAGCTTATTGGGAAAGAGCTGAGCCTGCTAGATATTTGATATTTACCAAACTGTGATGCTGAAATACTGGAGGCATCTGAAGAATCCAGCCCTGTTCTCACACCTCTCATGCCCCAGCACACTGCTGACATGTGGATGCTCTGCTTCCATCCCGAGGTAAAGGACAAATGATCCCTGTGTGTGGTGTGGGAGGAGATTGTATGTTATCTGCTATGATTCACTCTGATAAATAACCTTCTCAAGGACTTCTCTTGTTTATAGCAACAGCCTCAAATGCTAAAGTTTACAGAGACTTTAATCTTTGCTGTTCTCAAGCATATTTACTTCGCAGTTTTATCAGAAACATCTCTGGAAAACCTCAGTGTTTTTATAATTAATTGAATAATGTGACTGATGTTAAAAATAAATGGGTTTGGAAAAATGCCCAGTGAGCTGCTGAGCAGTGTGTAGTATAGCAACCGTAGCTGCATTCTCAGGGATATGTGTATTTTCCTAACAAACGCAGTCTCATGACTGAGAGATTAAATCTTTATTAGTTCGAAATTCACCCTGTTGATTTTGCTGTGTTTATGCTGCATAGTTGTTTCTGAAGAAATTCACATGTTTTAAAGGGACAGTGCTCCTGTTTACAGAGGGGATCGGTTAGTCTGAGCCTCCCACAGAGGGAATCTGGGAGTAGGGTATCTTCATCCATCCACCATCCCTCTGGTTTATATTATTTTCTGTTCCAGGCGCAACCCATTAGCCATGGGACCGTGTGTGTGACCAAGGGGCTCTGATACATGTGGATTCTGCTCATCCCAGACTCACATCCTATGGATTTCTCCTCTATGGCTGTGCCCACCTCACCTCAGCTCTGTGACCCCCAGCCACGTCCTTGCCCTGTGCTCTTCCTGACCTAAGACTTTCCCAAGGCCGCTCCCCAGTGCCGCCACCACTTCCTCAACTTTTGCTGGCTCAGGGCATTGTCTTATCAGTCTGGGATATTTTTATCAGTCTGGGCTCTGCAGTTAAGGCTGGGCCTCACCTCTGCTCTCCTGGAGAGGTGTGCCCAGCTGGCCAAGGCTGGGACCGCTGCGCTCTGTGAGCGAGCACCAACAGAGATGCCTTATCTTGCCTCCTCCCTGCTTTGAGGACAGAGATAAGGCAGCAGTGGAGAAACAAGGCAAGATAAATGCAGGAGGGACAAAACTCAGTGAGGTGAAGTGAGGTAGATCCTGTAATGCATTTGGTGAGCCTTCAATTACTGTCTCTTATCCCAGGGGAATCCCAGATGCACAAGCCCTGAAAACTACATCATCAGCATCTTCCTCTGGAAAGCATCATCACACTAATTCATTTGTCCTGGCAGCCAAATGATTAAAGTTTTAAAACTAAATTACACATGTTGCTGTAACAGCATAAACAGAGTAATGGTTCTCCTCTGTTACACCTGTCACCTCTGCTGTAATTGCCTTAATGAGCTTTCAGCCTCATCATCCAAAAAAAAGAGATTATCACATGACACTTTATGCTGTAAGTGTGTTCTTGGAGCTGTGGGTGGGATGCGATGACCTGCTCCAAGGAGCTGTGGGTGGGAGCTGCAGTGGATGGGTGCCTTCCCCAGGACTGGGGGAAGCTCCAGGCTGGGGAGCTCCCAAAATGAGGCAGGGGGTGCAGACACCACAGCAGTGTAAGCTGTAGCATGCAGGCAGCTGGAAACCCTGTGATGGGAATGGGTACCTATCCCCATTGCATAGGATTACCCCATGGTGTGGAGTTACTCCAACCTCGTGTCTTCTCAGCTTAATAACAGGCTGCACTTTGACCTGCTTGTGTTTGTTACTTTTTCCATATTTAACTGAACTTATCATCATAAAGGCCAGGAACTGTTTCACTTTCTGTGCCAGGCTGGGTTTCCTGTTGGATGTGCAAAGGACACACCTGCACCGTGGGTTTCTGGCCTGCCAGCACTGGGAATCCTGTTATCGACAAAGGGAGCCCAGGAATCTGGAGTCGGTGGATTCCTTTCCCCAAATATGCAGCTAGACCTGAAAATCCAGCTGCCTGGCTTTTTTTGTTTACTGGTTTCCATGTCTGCTTCAGTGTGTCCTGGGAATGTATGGCAGGACTCTCCAATGAGGTCTGTGGGTAGAACTGGATCTTTGTTTGTTTGCCTCTTCCAAAATCTGCAGACTTGGAACCTGCTTTGCCTCAAGGCTTGTTGAGTTTATTAAGCCTTATCCTGTGGCTGTATCCCAGCTATCCATCCCTTCAGTGGTGTGCTGGACAAGAGACTTGCTGGTTGTGGCTGGTTGTGGCTGGTTGTGGCTGGTTGTGGCTGGTTGTGGTCTGTCCCACTGACTTCAACCCCACAAATACTGCTGTTACCCCAAATACATCAGAAGCAAGTGTAAGTCTGTGGTTCCCCCTTGACATAGCAACCTCTAATTTGGGATCCCAGGTGGCAGAGGTGAAAGAAACTGTCCCTGCTGGCGCTGGGATTCTGTCTTGGGTTAATCACCTGCACATCTGGGACCCAAGGGCTCATGAGCCCCATTTGCAGGTGATACCGGCTTCATTCCAGCACTCAAAACACGGCCTGGCCATTTTCACACTGACCTGACCACCCTTCTGCTGACAGTACTGGCTGGCAACAACCTCTCATGTGACAGCAGGAAAAAAACCACAAAAGATCCCCAGAAGGATGCTTTGCCAAAACAGGCTTGACAAACTTTAAAAATATGCTGGAGGAAGTAAAGGTTATTTGGGTGAGTGTGCAGGTGGTATCATTCTGTCCCTCAGTGAGGATCTGCTCCCAGAACTGTGATGTGGTGATGGCACTGCACTGTACTTGTGGGATACTGACATATGTGTGGCCTTCTAAAAAACCTTAAAACCTGTCCCTTTACTTATAATGAGGAACTTGATGTGGTTTTTTTCATCTTGTGCTTGCCCATTCGGTTCTACAGTGAACTCATCCCAAAGACAGACACCTCAGTGTCCTCTGCCATGTCTGTGGGAAGCAGAAGGACCTGGTCTGAGTCCCCAGGCATCCTGACTTTTCCAGGGATATCTCATTGCTGTGCTCGGCCCTTTGAATTTCTTCCTCTCCAGGCTCTCAGCCCTGAAAAGATTCACCAGCGAAGGGAGCAAACAGGATCCCACAAGGGTCTGGAGGACAGGGGTGGCTCCTGGGACAGCGCAGTGCCGCAGCTCAGGATCCCGGCGCGCAGTGCCATCTCCTGGAAAGCCGGTCTGCAGCCGGACACATGGTAAGCAGAGCTTTGCTCCGGAGGGAGCAGAAGCGCTTCTGGCGGCTTGGCGATGCCTCCATGGCCACAAACATTCTCTTCTCACCACTGAGAATCCCCCACCAAATTTCCCTTTCCCCAACAGGCCGGAAGATGCTGCTCACCCTCATCTCCGAGGCACCCTGTGGCAGAACATCTCTGCATGGCTCCTTCCCAGTCTGGATGTTGAATACAAATCTCTAGGTACAAAAAGAACAGTAGAGAACAAATAAACATCTATAAATGCTACTCCTTAGCTTTTGTTCTGTTTGGGCATCAGTTGCCTGTTCAGTTGAGTGTCCTGTGTATTTGTTTGCCCTGTCAGTGTCCTGTTCACCTATTCCTCCTGGTTTTAAGGGACACTTTTCTCTGTCCCTCCCCAAGTTTGATGACCTCTTCATGAGCAACAACCAAGCCCCTCATCACACAGTTCACCCTATATTTAAAATGTTGCCACATCTTTTTAATGAGACAAAAATCTGTACACAGAACACACACTTGAATGCTGCTGGCTCTTGACTAAGCTCTACACTTATCCTGAAAAGAGAAGAAAAATGGGTGGTTCCGATGGCAATATGTTTACTCCTCTAGAAAAGTAACGCAGCTGAAGTGCTTAGTCACTGAAAAAATGCACACTGCAATTTAAAGCCAAAGGCTGGTATTTCTACCATTATTTTAGGCTTTGTGACATCTTCTGAGCTGTTGGGAGATTACTGTACTTCAGTAATCTGTCAGACACTGTGAAATAACTCGTGCTCCAAGGTAAGCCTGTAAAAGCTATTATTTGAAAAAGACTGTAATTATGTAAATACAAGGCCACAAGGTTCACAAACAAGAAGAAAAGCTACTGTGACTCGTGGTTGTTCACAGCTCTCCTTGGTCCCTTCACAGTGATGATTCTGTGTTGCAAAGTTGTTGTCATGAACTCATTTTCACTTCCGCCTTGGCCCATACCAATGAACTGAAACAGCCTGTTTACCAAAATGTATTTTTTATTAAAATTCAGATTTGTAAAGGAGAGATCATTACACAAATGAGGTAAACCAACACATATGACATAGTTCTCACTTTAAAAATAAATTTCAATTCAGCAATTGATTTGATTCCACAAAGTCTAAGAGGAAGAGTCAGGCAAGTGCTACGCATGTGGTGAGATGCCAGACAAGGCAGGATCCACCCCGTCTCAGCTTGGAGGTGTCAGTCCCAAGGGAGCCTTTCAGGGACCAAACCCTTCTCATTGTGTTGTCCTTTTCTCCCCCTTCAGATTTGCAGACAAGAGATGAGTAAAGGACAGGGACCAACAGCGGTGACCTCTTCACCTACTGCTCTAACCAGGGGTCTCCCATCAGCATCTTCCCATTAAAGGCTGTGTAAAGGTTTCATTTGATTGTGCAAATTCACTCCCTTGCCAGCCCTAAAGGAGACTTAACAGCAAGTAAATACCAGCTCTGGAAAAGTTCCATTTCAAAAGTAATACCTGGCAAGCAACAAGCCTGTTAAATGTAAGCCACTTTGCAAGGTAGAAGGAGACGAGTTACACTTCCTTTTTTTCTTTCCCTAAGTTTTCTTCCATGTATGTACAAGTGGACAAGTTTGTGAAGTTACTGCAAGTCTGTGAAAATCATGTTGACCATCCTGTGCAATTAAGCTTTCTCATTAAGGACCGAGCCCCATAGCCTGAATGCTTCAGAAGTGGCTGTGATGATGTTTTACCCTGTATAACGGTATAGGACAGTGAGGAGAACCTCAGCTCTGTTTCTCAGGATGCGGCCGGCCAGCAGACAAACACGGAATGGCTGGACTCACTTCCAGCTCCCAAACAGTACAAAACAAACTCCACCAGCAGCAGAACCAAGTAATGCCCCAAAATTCACTCAAATCAGTGGCTGACAAACTCCTAAACACTGGGAACTCCTGTGTGGCTGCAGCTTAGTCCGGGACCTTAGTCCAGGTCCACTTTGATGGATCAAGGTATTCTGGAGGTGCCAAACTATGCAGATGAGGCGGAGATGGAGTTTCACCATTCAATCCACCTGAGTGAAACTCATCCAGGCCCTTGGGCATTTACGCTGTGACAAATAAAGACATTGCACCAAGACGTATCCCAGGAGAGTTTCTGGTACCCAAGACATGAAACTTCCATCACATCTGCCAAGCTGATAGAGAAATTTCATGACTGCACGCAGATAAAACATGAGGTGAATACACTGTTTCAATCCCACCGGGATCCTCAGGGGAGGTGGGTGGCACTTAAACTGCACAGAGCCTGGGTGCTGGTCTGCATGGGCTGGATGTCACGCTGCAGCATCCATAGCTCTCAGTGCAGAGGGAAGGTTCAACCACATCCAGGACCATGTTTCCAGTAAATGCTTCCAGCAAGAGCCAGAAATGCATTCACTGTGTGCGCTATGGTTCACGATCACTGTACCTTGGCAGCTGCAGCACTGATATCCCGACAAAACTCTCCACGTTAGAAGTCAGTTAAAGGCTATAGATCTTGAGAGAGAGACAAAGAGAGAGGCGTCATACTTAGGAGAGATTTTTTCCAAACAGAAATTAAAAAATAACTTTAAAAAAAAAAAAAATCTATTGTTCGAGGAACTAAAACAACCCATATTAAGTTGCTGGTTTATTACACATCCTGCTATGGCTCTGAATCAGAGTCTTAAAAGGCAGATTAGCACAAGATTAGCAGAGAAAGCTGTTCAGGCTTAGCCAGGCTCCAAGGGAGCCATTCACACTGAGAAGAGCCAGCACCCCTCAGTCCCAAGTGTCCTCTGCCAGCATGGGCAGGTTTTTAGCATGGCAGATGTCCTATAGAATCATAGAATTGTTCAGGTTGGAAAAGACTTCTAAGATCATTAAGTCCAACCATTTCCCCAGCACTGCCACATCCACCACTAACCCATGTCCCCAAGTGCCACATCTACACATCTTTTAAATCCCTCCAGGAATGGTGACTCCACCACTGCCCTGGGCAGCATGTGCCAGGGCTTGACAACCCTCTCAGGGAAGAAATTTTTCCTAACATGAATCTGAAGTTCCCTCCCATCACTGTTTCTTTCACTGGATCATACCATCTTGCTGCCCTGTCTGGCCAGGGTCAGTGGTGACCGATGGACTGGGTGTATTGCTCTGCAAAAATCGACGGAAGTCCTTAATCATGGGGCGGAGGACCTGGATGAGGGCACTCAGTGCTGCCTGTGTCCCTTCCATGGCCTGTGCCTGCCGCTCCTGGGCGCACGCCTGCACCTCCTGCGAGCGGCGAATCATCTGGAGCAAGTCATTCTGCTGCTCCAGGTGCTGGGCAATCTCCTTCACGTGCAGATTGGTCACTCGCTGCTCCTGCAGGAGCTTGGCTGAGTTCAGGGCAATGCGGCTTTTCAGCTCCTGGGGCTTGGCAGACACCTCGTGTTGATGGGCCATCATCTCCAAGGGCGCCTCTGTGGTGACAGTGGTGGGGGCTTCTGTGGTGCAGTACTCCACAACCCCATCCTCCAGACTGTGGTAGGTTGTCTCTGCAGGAACTGAGAATAAAGGACAGAAAGGGAGTCAGGAGTAGCTGCGATACAGGATTTTTATCTACAGGACTATTCAGTGAATAGCACAAAAATACGGCCTGTTCAGTGAGATAACATACAATGGCCAGACATGCACAAAATGACCTATTTAAGTCTACTCCACCCTCAGTCGAGCTTCCTTCTGGGCAGTACAATCCAAAGGAATAGGGAATGCCTTATCTGTCTAGACAATATAATTTCTCAACCTCCAGTTTAGAACAATTTTTCCAAGCAGCATGAACTGACTGACATAACAGCAAAGACAAGATTCAGAATGGCCCCTCTCGGTAGAAGAGCTGCTCTTTACAACACTGCACACTGGGAAATCAGCCCTGGAAATGTTTTTCCCTCTGCTTTTGTTCCCAGAGAGGGACTGAAGAATCTCCCAAGGTGCAAAGGATCCTTGACTCCTTTGTCCTTAAGGCTGAGTCCAGCTCTCAAAGCTGACTTTCAGTATGTGCCTGTCTTGCGGCCACTCCCCTGCAGCACAAGGGCAGACTGGGAGGAGCATTTCATTGCAGAGATGTGGGGATTTCTTTTTGTTGGGGCTTTCTTTGCCCAAAGAACTTGTGGGCACCTGGAAATGCTCAAGGCCAGGCTGGATGCAGCAACCTGGTCTAGTGGAAGGTGTCTCTGCCCATGGCAGGGGGCTGGAACTGGGTGCTCTTTAAGGTCCTTTCCAACCCAAACCATTCTGTGGTTCTTTCCCCACACAAGGCTCGGGGTCTGCTCGAAGAGGGGTTTCAGGGCCTCTGTGTGACCCTCCAGTCCAGCCCAGAGCGTTCCAGCGGGCGCAGCACTCACTCTGGGTCAGGGTGACCGTGGTGGCCGACGCGGTGATGGGGATCTCGCTCCCGTCACCCGCGCCGCAGTCCCCGCTCGGCAGGCTGATGATGGTGGCCTCTCCCAGCAGGTTGCAGATGCGCTGCTGCATGGGGGTGAGGATCACCGGGGCGGCCGCGGCGCCCGCCGGGTCCTCGCCCTCGGGCCCGTTGCCGCCGCCGTTCTGGTTCTCGCCTCCTCCTTCCATGGCAGCCCGCACTTGGGCCACTTTGCGCCGCACCTCGGTCTTGAGGTCAGACCACTTCTTCTTGACCTCGGGCAGCTCGCGGTGGCAGGTGGCGACGGCGTTGACGCGGCGCAGGATGTCGTGCCAGGCGGCGGCCTTGGCGGCCAGCGGCACGCCCGCGTTGAAGTGGTTGACGAGGAGGTGCTTTCCCCGCTCCAGCTCCTCCACGATGATCTCCACCTCCCGCTCCGAGAAGTTCATCTTCCGCTTCTTGGCTGGGGGCGCCGGCGGCGACGCCATGGCCATGGGGGGGGGGGGGGGGGCCCCGGGAACGGGGCACGGGGTCACACCTGGGGGGCCTGGGAGACGCTGGGCAGGGCCAAGGGGCGGCAGGGCCCCCCCACCCCCGGGACCGGGGACAACAGGGGGGCCCCGAGGCCCCTCAGGGCCCGGAGGGCTCGGTCCCCCCCCGTTCCCCCCTTGGCACCGCCAACGATACGCAAATTGCGTACGGCGCCCGCCCGGCAGCCCCGCGCAACAGCCCCCACCCTGCGGCACTGGCGTAATGGCTTCCAGAATCGGCCCCTCTTCCTGCCACGCCTGATTGGCCCTCCCGGCTGCCCGTCACATGACTTTCCCGCCTCCCGCCTGCAGTGCCGCATTATTATTGGCCAAGAGCCCTGTCCATCACGCAGCCAAGAGGCGGCCCCGCCCCGCCGCTGGTCTCAGGGCACTGGGCCTGCGTGGGGCCGGTGAGGGGTTGGGCCTGCTCGTGGATTTTCCCCGCTCTAATCCCATTGGGTACTTCTCCTGTCCATCAACCCAGAGCGCGCACTGGTTTCCAACCTACCGGATGCGCACGACATTCGTCAATCTCAAACTGACTCCCGGCTCTCGCTCTGATTGGAGATGTTCGCTTTATCACCGCCTTCCCAAGGGGTTCAGCCAATTGCGGTTTGGTCCGTGCGCCTGCCCCCGGCCCCTGTGCTCCGCGCCGAAACCCCGCGGCGCTTCCTTCCGATTGGTGGAGGCGAGGGCGTCCTCGGTGACGTCACGACCCGTAAATTCGCGTGGGCGCAGCGGGGCGTGGCCCGGGGCGTGTCGCCCGCTGTGATTGGCCAGCCGGGGGCGTCACGTGGCGGCGGCGGCGCGTGGCGCGAAGGCGGAAGCGGCGCCATTTGCCGGTGCCGCGGGCGTGAGGGGCGGGTGGGGGTTTGTGCCGGCGTAGCCATGCCGGGGGCGCGGCGCTCGCTCGCCTCCCCCGTGGTGAGCGGCGTTCTCTGCCCATGCGGCTCCCCGCACGGATCAGCGGTGGAGAGCGGCGGTAGCGGCGGGGGGAGCGCAGGGTCCTGCGGGCGGTCGCTGTGCGAGGCCTCCGAGCAGGACCGGCGTCTCCGCACCCTGTTCCAGAAGCTCGACGTGAACCGCGACGGCGCGCTCTGCATCCACGACCTGGCCGTGGGGCTGGGCCGCCTCGGGCTGCACCGCACCGAGCTGGATCTGCGGGTGAGCGGCGGCGGGCGGTGGGATGTGGCCCGGCGGGGCTAAGCGGTCCCGCGTTCCGGGGGTGAGGGAGGCTTTGGCCGCTCCCCTCGTCCCGTATCCACTGCGGAGCCGTCTCCGTGCTCGTCTCGCGAGCAGGACGTGGACTCTGGAGACCTTCCAGATGTGTCTGGCCGGGGCAGCGGTGGCACCTGCGCATTCTAGCACCATTGCAGAACCTGCGTCCCTTTAGCGTCCTGATCCCCGAGCGAGAGCGGGGCTGTGTGATGCGACACGGCCGCTCCGCTCCCCAAGGGTCCTGGCCTCAAAGCCCCCCTGCCGGCTTGCACACTAGACCCGGAGGAATCGGCTTGCTTGCCACCTGTAGGCATGGACGGTATTAACTGCCCGTAATTAATAAGAATAAAACCGTAGTATTTCGGCAGGAAAAACCATAAAGGAAATCGCCTTTCTCCAGGACTTAGGACAACTTGCATTCTGACTTACACTGGTGAAAGGTCCTTTGGAAGCGATTCTGTAGTCAAGAGTATTGTGCAGGTTTCATTCTATCACCGTTTTCCTCATATGAGTCTGGCACCGTGTTGCTACTCATGTTTGCCCAGGATGGCTTATGCCAGACTCGTTTATTTTAAGGGTTTGGAAATACCTTAGAATGTAGGGAGGCTACTGTACTGTACAGTTTGCACATGGAGTACATAAAACATGCAGCACTGGCTTTCTCTTTCAGTATTGGGAGCCTTTTGTGCTCACACCGCTGTGTGTGATGCTGTACACTGAGGGTTCCAAGGTTCAAAGTGATGCTGCTGTATTTAACTGTGATTAGTGTAATTTACATGTCTATGATGAATGGGCTTGTCCTCAGTGCTGCACAGTTTGTCCCTGCCTAGTCGCTTGTATTTTATGTGCGGGGCCATGAAAAAGCTGAGTATCATGTGAAGATAGGAGATAAACACATGGGCGCAGCCAGGGATGTGCCACCACAGAGTGCCTGAGTCCTGCAGGAAGGAAGAAGAGTTTAAGAATAACTTCTGACTCACTGAAAAGATATTTAATTCAAGTGACAGTTTGTATTCTCTCCCTGTTCTGGGAGTGGTGCCCCAGTTTGAGTGCTTTACTTGCACAGTCCTTTCCAGGGTTTCTAGTTCCTTTCTAACTTTGAATCTCCAGCATCTTAACTTCTAACATTTCTTTTTGGTCAGCATCTTCCTTGCTGGTGTAAAATACAAGAATTCCTTGTCAGTGTGATCTTGTGAGTAGTTTGGTTGTGCTGTTTCTCAGAAATAACATGAGTGCCATGGGGGTTTTCTGCTGGGTGTGTTTGGGTACCTAAAACTGGTTGTACCACAAGTCACCTGTGCATGCCTGTGACACTGACCTGCTGCCACTTGTGGGGCCCAATCCTTGACCTCTGGCAAAAGACCCTCATAACCCAGAATGTTCTGTGCTTATGCCTGCATGCCTGCCTCGGTTTGCATTCCCTTCTCTTTCTGTGCATGTAATTCAATCCAGCCTAACAGTCTCCAGCCCAGGAAGAAGCACCTTAAAACAAACTGCGTTTTTACTTCCCAGCACAGGGTTTCTTTGCTTGGTGCGCTGCGGGAGCGGCACAGAGGAACCGTTCTGCGGGAACTGGAACTCGCTGCTGGAGGGAAGTGCTGGCTGGATGCTGCTTAACAATCCTGTCTTTCTGCTGAAGCCCTTGTCTGTCAGTATTGTTCCTCAGCCCTTTGCTTCCTCTGCCTCCTCTTCCACATCAATAGTGTGAGGGGGGTGAAACCCTGGCACGGGTTGCCCAGAGAAGCTGTGGCTGCCCCATCCCTGGAAGGCCAGGCTGGAAGGAGCACTGAGCAACCTGATTTAGTGGAAGGTGTCCCTGCCTATGGCAGGGGGTTGGAACTGGGTGCTCTTTAAGGTCCTTTCCAACCCAAACCATTCTGGAGTTTGCAAAGCATTGTTAGTATGGTAGAGCATCCCCTTCAGCCGGATAAAAACCACTGAGAGTGAGGATGCAGAGTTCAAAACTCTGAAGTTCCAGTTAAAAATGTGGGAACAGCCCTCAGCTGGCTAGCAGACTTCCATGTTGTGCAGTTTTTAGGGAAATCAAATAAACTTCCTGTTTCCCAGGCAGTTCTATTAATAAGTCAGTCTTTTTTCTGCTCCCTCCTTAGCTAATTATGGCACCTCAACGCTTAACTAATGTGAGGTCACGCTCGCGAAAAGTGCTTAAGTGTCAAGATGAAAAACCTTTCTGATTTATTGGGCATGGTGTTTGGAGACCAATTTAGGTATAAATCACATGGATTGCTTGTGATTAGTAAATTACTTGGTGCCTCTGGTGCACTTTACTTTTCCTTCCATGCAGCAGTACATTTGATATGGGAGTTGCCTTCCAGCGTTTGGGAGCAGATGGAGCATTGGGCTCGTAAAGTGAGGTTATTGCCAATCTTAGCTGCGTCAGTAGGCTAAAAGTCCTTGTGGTAACAATAACTTTTGGGCTGAACTTGAAAAGAAAATGAGCAATATTTTGGCTCCTTCAATGCTTGAGAGTTCTTGCTGAGATAAAATCCTTTGTGGCATTCTTGGAAAATTGCTGCCCTCTCTTTTAGACGTCGCCTTCTGTGGTGGGGGAGAGAAGGCTTGTACTCAGATGTCCCTTGAGGTGGAATTTGTTTATGTAAATGATGCTTGCTTTTTTTTTTTTTTAACCCATACTGTAATCTTTAAACCAACTGACAAATACAGGGTGCCAAACCAGTGAGCCTTGTAACGAAATGCTTGTTTGCACTGGTCAGCATGAAGCAATCCACATACTTCACTCTGTTTAGGCAGTAAAGTGATAACCATATGAAGAATTTTTAAAATGCCTTTTTTTTTTCTACTGTGTGAAGGGATAGTCTTTTACTGCTAAATTTCATCTACCTCTGGAATGGTCAATGTCCTGTTACTGTTGCTTTCTGACTTTATATAGACCTATGGAACTGGAAATATGCACTTAATGGAAATACGGTGAATCAGAACTGTTTCCTACTTTGTATCTGGAGATGTCCTATTGCTGAAAGAATGTGTGATGGTAATATTTGTGTGTTTGCTAATACAACTGTTTTCCTACTGATCCTGATTAACTGCAGGGCTGGAGTGCCATTCCAAAACCTCATCTCTGCTGCTGAAGTTCCAGACAGTCTGAACTGGTGGGATTAATCCCAGCTGCCTAGAGACAGACTGAAGTGGTGAACTTTGTCTGCAGCTGCCTCTTCTGTAGTGGTGCTGAGCATCTTCTGCTGGACTAGTTCACTTTAAGAAACAGAGAAAACATAACCTTTTTCTCTTTTCAGTCCCAAATGTCCTCTTTGCCTCTGCTCTAACAATGATGTCCTCATTGGCCTTGTGATACTTTGCCTTCCTAAGTTCATATATGTGACTGTGATTGCACCCTTGGTTTCAGCTTCCCCATGGGAAACTACATCAGCTCCCAGGCTGCTGAAATCTGCTTTCATCACTTCTTCCTTAGCCTCGTATCTCCTCTTTGATCTCCAGGTCCTGGCTGTCCAAACTTGCCCACAAGGTCTGTTTTGCACTTTTCCCATGTACTGAAGAAGCAAAGCTGTGCTGCTGCAGCTGGACTCTGCAGTGTTCTGTTTGCTTCAGGCCTTTCCTCCGAACAACTTTGCATTTTAAGTGTGTCCCTGGACTCTTCCAGCTGTGTCCATGCCATTCTGGGATAATAGATCAGTTAGCCCTTTTGCTAGTGACTCTGTGGATGGATTGAGAAACTCTTTCTACTGTAGCAGTTGCAATTGTAAAAAAATTTAATCTTGTTTCTGATCAGTACTTCATCTTCTGTCATGATGTCATCTAATTCTTCTTTCCAGGCTCTATTTCTGTAACTGTTTTATTCTTCAGCACTTTTGATACTCTGTTTTATACTATGTGCAATGTACTGCAATTTCTTAGCAATTGTAAGGGGCAGAGGAAGCAGGGACTTCTTCCAGTATGATGCTTTCACCTGTTTTCCATTCACAGCCATCTGGAATTGGAGGACCCAAGTTTTTATTGTGTTACAAAAGTCAGTTTATGATAAAAAGAGCAAAATTCTAACACTGTTGTGTAATTTGGACTGGAATATCGCTCCAGCTCTCATTTAGATCTCTCAATGTATCTCCAAACCTATATACATTTATGCATTATCACATTTTCATGGTTTATGTGTCTTGAATCCTGCTGGGGCACTTGTGGAGCTTTTAGCTGGGCCTTTGTAATTCATCCTGAAGGGTTGAGCAACAGGAGGTTGTATCAGACAAATACTGTTACAGTTTGATATTACAGTTGATAGCCTTCCTTCTGCTGCCAACAACTTCTCATCCACCCATCTCCTTACTAATCCCAAAGGATAACCCTTTGTGGATATCCCAAACCAGTTGTAATACAAGGTGAAACCATTTTCAAGAACATGTTAATAAAATTCACACATTCATGAATAATGTTTATTAAAATAATAAACAAAATAGATCATATTTGCTGGATCTGTAGGGAGTGGAAGCCTGTTTTTGCTCTTTGTAAATTATGAAATGTGTGGTTTGGTGGAGGCCCTGTTCTCATGCACTTGAGCAAGAGCAGAACTGTTGGTCAGTGATTTAATTGTAGATAAAACTTTCAATCTGTGATGAGTGGTTAGTTGGTATGAATTTGGGGTTTGTTGCCTTCTCTGAGTTAGGCTGAAGGCGCAAATGAACTCTTTGTAATTAAATAAACTCTTTGTGAGTTCTTGACAGCTGCAGAAAAGACTTTGAGAAGACAGGCCTTGGCTTTGGCACAAAGGAGACTTCTGGGTGCAGTGTTGGTTATTAATAGCCTTGGCCAGCAGCCCCTACAGTGAGAGCTTTGGGATGGGGAATGTCAGGGAGATGGGCTGGCACCCCAGCCGCCCGAGGCTGTCACTCTGCCAGAACCCAGAGGTCTTGCAGGGAGGGGCAACAGGGAGAAGAGGGGTGCTGGGGGACCAGGGAATCTCAGACTATCTTGGTGAAAGTCTTTACCCAAACTTGGTCTCTGGTCAGCCCTGCCTTAGTGTGATTAATGTGTGAAATGGGCAGTATGTGTCCACTCGATGTTCAGAGGAGAGGTTGGGTAGCAGGTTTTTAAATGCAAATATGCACAGGAGAAACTTGCTCCTGCATGTTTCCTGTGCATATAAACAAACAATTGCAGATTAGACAAGTGTTGCTTTATGTTCATGCACATATAGGACCAGGTATACAACTCTTGAGGGATGTTTGCTCTTCCAGGATTGTTTTTTGTCCTATCTTGCAGAAAATTGGAGAAGCCTGGTGATTCTCTGGTTTATTTAGCAGAGACCTTTGTCCTATTTGCACAGTGCTAACCACCAAGGGCTGCTGGCTGACCTTTGAGAGATGTAGGTGCAACTGTGACTAGAGCATATAAATTTTAAATGTCAGCATTGTGTAAGAGTCTCTCTTCTAGAAAGGCATCCTGAATATCACTGATGTGGCCTCACAGTATTACTTCCTGCAGGATGGGGTCTGTTCTGAACTTTGTAGGGAAATGAATGCCTGTAGGAACCCCTCAGCCTGAGAGGAATGAAACAACAAAACTCATCCAAAGCAGCTGGTTGTGCCTGTGTAGAATATGCAGCAGTGCTTTGGTCTTTCAGTGAGTTCTGTGGGGCATTTTTTAGTGACCAGGCTCAATGCCTGTAGTGGACATATCTTCTTGTCCGCATCTGCACTGGCTTATTAGAATCATTAATATTGGAAAAGACCTGCAAGACAGAGTCCAAACTTTTACCCAACACCACCCTATTAACTAAACCATAGCACTAAGTGTCACATCGAGTTGTTTCGAGAACACCTCCAGGGATGGTGACCTCCCTGGACAGCGTGGGCTAGTGCCTTACAAACCTTTCCGTGGAAAAAATGCTTCCTGATGTCCAACCTGAACCTCCCCTGGCATGTCTTAAGGCCATTTCCTCTTGTCCAGTTGCTGGTTGCCTCAGAGAAGAGGTCAACTTCCAGGTGGCTAAAACCTCCTTTCAGGGACTTCTCAGATTACTGAGATAACGGCAGGTAAAAAACTCCAGACTTCAGCATACTTACTGTTTCTTTTAATTTTTATTTTTAATCCAGCTGAATATTGAGCAGAACCCTTAAATGGCTGGTGAGCATTAATAAAATGACATCAAAGCCATAATAAGGACTTGGTCTCTTGTTTAAAAGCCCTACAAAATGGTGGTGCTGCAGCCCTGGGCTCTTGGTTGCACATAGTATAACATTATACGGTGTTGGGAGGAGGAGAAGGGGGAGGGAGCTTTTTCCTACAGCCCTACTTGTAGCAAATGGGAGTCTTTGTTCTTGTTCATGTCCTATTGCTATATTTGTCCCTGTGAATGTGGGACATGAGCACAGTTTAATGATGGCTCCAGTCTTTGTCTCGGGTGGAGAAGCATAGCTGCGATAACTCATGTCCATTTGGGAAGGCAACGGAGATATCTTGAGTTTTTCCAGCTCACATGTCATGAGCTTCAGGGGAGCTTCTGGCAGCTAAAGTGGTTTGCAGTGGAGAATTCTGCTTTTAGAGAAATTGTTGAAATGTTTAGATCATGAGTTCCTTGGAAAGGCAAAGCTGCTTGGTATGCGAACCTACATTGTTTAGCCTGAGGAGAACCGTGTGGGGGCAGGTCTGGGCCCGGGCTGCTGCAGGGCCATCCTTTCTCACTACCTATTTTCCTGCTTAACTATCTAGTGCAGCAAGAAGTTGATTTTCTAATTTCTGAGTACTAAGGATGCCCTGTCTCTTGGTTAATCCCTGCTCTTCATATAATATGATATGACCTTGGTGGAACTCTCTGTCCTGGGCAGTGGCTCTGTGCTCCCCCTCCCTGGCCAGCTCTCTCTGTATTTTTCTATTTGGCACTGGCTGTGGATGCCTGAATATATCAGCTTGGGTAGCTAATTGCTTCTGCCTGGGTTCCTGTAACAAGGAGACCTGGGTTTCTTTGTAGTGTTCCCTGAGCTATGCTGTGTCACCTTAATATATGAATGTACTTGAATGTCACCAGACAGTTTAATTATTTAAGCAGCAGTGGCCAAGACGTTTAGATTTTATGTCATGGTTCGAGAAGCACCGTGCAGGGTAAACCTCAACTTTCTAAAAGGTGTGAAGTAGTGACATACTTAGTTTTCTTCTTTCAGAAATTACATGTGAAAAGATAAGAGGTAATTGGTGGAGTCATGGTGGCCCATCCCAGCTGGGGGCTGGGTGCTATCTCTGGGTGGCACACAGTGTAGGCAGCAGGGCTCCCTGGGATGCTTCCAGGAGGCTCCCAAAGGAGATGAGTCACTGCTCATTCCTGCAGGGTCACCTAAGGAACCAGAGACTGCCAGCAACTCTCCTTGTGCTGGAGGAAGAAAGGGTCATTGCTCCCAGCACAGCTCACTCCCCTCTGGCCCCTTTTCTTTTTGCCCTCCCTCTCACATTTTTTACATGTTAGCAAGTCGTCAGTGATGAGGCCCACATATTTGCAGGAAAACGCTGTGCATTTACCCAAAAGTCTTCTAGAAACCATCTTAAAGCAAAAGTGAATTTCTGCCAGGTATACCAGCCTGGAAAAGGCAAGTGTCTGTCTGAAAACTGATGTGGCTGAAAAGGATACAATATACCTTAGTTCTATGGCTTACACAGAACCTCCCTCTGCCAGCTTGCAGTACTGAGGAAAATACTTTAATTGAGCAAAACATGTCAGTCTCGTGGCTTTTTTCTCTCTCTCTTTTGTCTCCATTTGGATAGATTATTGTCTCTTTATTGTCAGCTTCTCCTCAGGCTGTCTAATGACTGTCCATTTTGGTGTGCAGGGCTCTGAGGCCAGCTGCCACAGGCGCCTTCTGTCCCCAAGTGACTGGTGTGCTGGCTGAAAGCCAGAATTCAGATCACCCCTCCTGCTTTTTCTGCCTTAAATCCCAGGTCTGGATCATGCAAATGGCTGGAATTGGAGGAATGGCTGTCTTCTAATGAAGCTGAGGTTGGGAAAGCTGTTTCACTGTGGCCTAGGTGTTCAGTGAATTCTTGCTCCTCGTGTTCCTTTGTGTCAACTTTCACGCTGGACTCACAGTATTTATTACATCTATTTTATGTGTGAATGATTGGCTTTATGGTTTGTGTTGGTAGGGTAATACTTCCCTACAAATTCCCTGTAGGAGTGCAGTTGTCTTGCTTCTAGCTATAATCATCTTGCTGTTACTAGGTTTATTATTCTGAGCTAATAAAATTCCCCACTTGGTAAAATAAAATGCTTTTTTTTTTTTTCTTAAATATGATTAGAAAATTCCGTCTGTTCTCAAGGAGTTGTGTGAAATTAGTGTGGTGGCAGAATTCATCTGAGGTTTCCTTTACTGAGGACAGAGGCCAAGGAAGCATTGCATGTAGTTTCTTGCACAAATTATTATTTTCTTATGAAATCTCTGCGTGAACAAAGGAAGATGGGGGTCCCTGATGTGCACACACCTCTAATGTTAATACTAATGCAGGGGAACAATTCCAACAGTGTCAGGTAACATCTGCTCTTAAATGGGGCCTTGTGAGTATTAAGTGACCACAGAGGACAAATCTCAAGTTCTAATTTGGGTGCTTTGCCTTCTGTATCATGACTTGTAGCTGGGTGAGTGGCAGGGCAGCCTGCCTGTTGCTGCAGGCAGCTCAGATGCCCTTTCCACACTTTTTTGGACCCCATCCATGGGTAGCCTCAACTGGTTACCCCAGCAAAAAGCTCTGCAGATTTCTGGCTGGGTTAATGAGGTTGTCAGAGGAGCATGGGAGCAAGGTAAGTGCAGGGCTTAAGTGGATGTGTGAGATGACTTGTAGTGGCAGTAAGCTTCAGATTAGTTCACAGCTGCTTGTGAAACCACAGCCTTAGGCTAATAGAAACTGATTTTGAAGAACCATGCCCAGTTCAGAAAATCTGCTTTGTTCCTCTGACTTGAGATCATTAAAAATTTCCAAATGTCATCTTAAAGGATCTGATTTATTACGTGTTAGAAAATAGTTTAACTTTTGTGCTTGTAGCTGTGATGACTAGCAGCAGCTCAAGGTAATGGAGGCATGACAAGAATTCCTCAGTCTTTTCTGCCTGTGCCTGAGCTGCTGACTGCATCCCAACTAGAACCAGACTGTGCCATTCTTTGGAGAGAGACACGGCTTTCCCACACCCTCACCCCAGTGTTACTGTCCCATAATTCTGTAAATTTGTTCTGTGTGGTTATTTTTTGGTATGTGTCAAATTTTAAGATAAAAAACTTTGTTGCATACTGTGCATCGACCTTGTGATTAAAAAGCATTTTTTTCTTCTTAAGTAATTCTGGTGTATTTGCAGAAGAATTTTTTTAATGTGATGTCTTCTATGTACTCGTCTCTCACGTTTTCCATTACTTAGATTTGTTACAGGAATTCAATGATAGCAAGTTCCCGAAAGTGATGTTCATCTCAAAATTTATGTGCAGCTTAGCTCTCAGACTTTTTAGATTTTGGATTGTATTTTCACATCTGACATCTGTATACTAGAAGTTTCCTGCAGTCTGTCACTCTCAAAAGCTGAAAACTGAGGTCCTTCGCTTGCTCTTGCTGTTCTGTGTTGGGTAGGGAGCCCCTGGTGATGGAACCTGTGGGGTCTCTACTCATTTCTCCTGCCTCTTAAAACCCCCGAAGTTATGGAAGAGTCACAATATTTTGGAAGTGAGGCATGCAGTGCCCTCTGTGGACACAAAGAATTTGGGAATATGAAGTAAGTTGAACTGTAAAATGGAACATGCTGCTGGGTTCCTCCAGGGTGGGTTCTGGTGGGAGGCTGATACAGCCTCGCCATTCAGTGAACAGCTGCTGCTGTGGCAGCAGAGGAAAGTGTGCTATTTCTTGTAGAAGTCCAAGCAATATCATCTGTCCCTGTGCATATATATTACTATCTCCTTGCAGTCCTGCTCTGGCTGGTCCTACCTTTGACTAGGTGGCTCAAGGCTCCTCCAGCAGAGCTCGGCCAGCCGACCAACCAGCGATGGTTTAAGCACAGCTCTCGCACTGATGAATGGCCGTAAACGCTGTGCTGGGAGCCAAAGGCAGCAGCACAATGCAGCACCAAAGAGCTATTGTAGGCACGGATGAGACTATAATAGACCGGGGAGAGAGAGTGCACTTAGAGGTTAATGCGGCCATGGCTGGGCAAAGCCGGCTTCTCTCTACAGAACCATCTGCTGCCGTAACAAAGAGCTGCAGCTGGAGCTGCGGAGCTACACACATCCCTCGCACGCTGCTCCTTGCTTTGGGGCAGTGCCTTCCAGCTCCGGCCGCTGCCCGGCTGCCCAGGGGCCGGCAGGCGCGTTCTCCTGCGGGCGGCCTCCCGCGCCGAGGGCGCGCTCCCGGCCGGCTGCGCGCGCTGCCGTGCTCCGGAGCAGCGCAGTGTTGGGAGCGAGGATTGGCTGGGCACTGCTGCAGTGGGGACGCAGCCTGGGTGCTCAGCATCGCTGCTCAGCCTCGCTGCTCGCCTGGGCTGCCGTTGGGATGAGCCGGGACGCGCGGCTCAGTTGGCAGCTCTGAGAAGCTCTTCTCGGAGAGGCTCATCTTTAGCTTTTCTCCTAAGCGCAGCGTCTCGGCTTCTCTGTCCAAGCAAGTCTCCAAAGCGCAGCGTCTCGGCTTCTCCGTGCCAGGGGGCTTGTGCTTTGTCTGTTGCCATCAGATTTCTGAGGCTCTGGTACAATGAGCTGCTTGTCAGGCCAGGCACGACTGCACTAGCAGCAATTTCTAAAGGCAGGAAGCGTCCGCAGGAGCGGTCTGTAAAGAATCTGAGCCTGTGGAGTCGCTGGGTTGAACCTCCCGCTGGCTGCCGTGCCGATTCCCGTCTTGGGGGTGCTTGGTAGTGCAGTCACATCATCCTTGGCAGCGGGCAGCTCCTGAGCGCGCAGGGTTTCCCTGCCCGGGATGCTCGCTGGAGCAGCAATGCTGCAGACCTTGTGGCATTTTCTGTCTAGCTTCCTTCCCAGGGCCATATGCCAAGGTCCTGCAGATGAAAAAGAGGATGAGGCCAGAAACACCACCCCACTTCCAGGCCCCGGGGAGAAAGGGCCAAAGGTGTTGGGGAAGACACAGGACAGAGGGACTGATCCCACTGAAAGGAGACCAACTATCCTACTGGTGGTTGGACCCGCAGAGCATTTTCCAAAGGTAATGGGATATCCAGGGGCCTGAGGAGGGGTTGGTGCACATGACAGTGGAGTGTGTGGTCTGCTGGGAGAAGGGGTATTGCAGGTGGAGTGTGTGAGTAGCTGTATGTGTGAATTTGGGGAGGGGGGAGAGGAACAGGAAAAAGGAGCAGAGTCCAACGCGTGTGCTTGCTAGAAAGGAAGGGGGCGGGGGGGGGGCCGGGGGGGGGACTGAAGAGAGGAGGTGATCTAACCTTCCAAACATGATGTTCAAAGTGTGGGAGAAAAGTGCTGTTTAGGGGCATGGGGGAATATGGGGGCCTCCAGGGTTCCTGGGCAACTTGTAAGAAGCATGACTGAGAGGGCAGGGAATGATAATACAGGTTAGTGGCGAGTCCCACCCTTACACTGGAGACCGGCAAAGAATCAACTGCATCCTAAAATGTTCTGGAGTCATTCTCTGGTAATTTTGCAAGCCTTTGGTAAAACTTGCATGTTTTGAGCAAATGAGGCTCAAAAGGCAGAGCCCGGAAGAGAGTAAAGCCTGTCCCTGGGGAGCGGGTCGCATAAGGGAGAGGCTAAAATCTGCGTGAGGATGGAAAGTTCCCAGGGGGTGGGAGAGTGGGGAGGTAGTGGGGGTGCGCAGTTGGCAGAGAATAAATGGTGAGGCTTTGTCTGGGGGGAGGCGAACAAAAGCTGATTAGTTTAGTGCCGGAGCTCCCAGCACAGTGCTGGCCAACTGCAGTTCTGACTTATTTAATGGAGGAAGTGCTGTCTGTCTCCCCTGAGGATGGTGCAGTCAGCTCTGACTACATGTGGTTTAAAACCAAGGGTGTGACCTGGGATTAGGGGAGAAAGAAGTTGGGCATAAGGTCTGTGAAGGGTGGGAGGTGAGGATAATACTGAAGGGCTGCAGCAGAGATAGGGGTGTGTGACTTTCAGCATCCAGTTTATTTGACAGGGAATTTGGCACGGTTGTTGCTATGAGCTTTCTCTTTAAAATGAGGGATGAACAGGTTTAGATTGTAGAGGGGATTAATATCTGTTCTGCTGCTGTTTTGAATGGAAACAGACAGGGCGGCATTTCGCATTCCGGGGAGCAGAAGCCACTCCCTGCTTGAATCAGACTGAAAAATCTGCAGGGACTTTTGCCTTCATATGTATCCTTAGCAGTTAGCACTCTGCATCCCCTTCCAAAATATGAACATGCGCATTTTGAGGAGGACTTTGGTGCACAGAGGTTGAAGAAGGACAGAGGCTCAGAACTGAAGGAAGTGGTGATGAAAACCTTGGAATTACAGGGCTGAAAATCTCTGGTGTCTTCCAGAGAACAATGGTCTCTCAGTCAGGGAGAGTCCATCTGTTCACACCTGGAAATAAAGCTTTCTCTGAAAGCTGATACCAGTCTCCTCTTTCCTGTGTGACCCTGGGAAGTTCTGCTGCATAGGAACCCTAGGATTGGCTAATAGAGAAATACCTAGAGGATAAGGATGTGGTAAAATGGAGTTATTGCATCTTAGGAATTAACTGCCCATCTACCAGGAGGTTGTGACTTTGTAATTTTAGCTTGCCCTGATTGTAAAGTAAAACGCAGAGTAAAGCTCTTCTGTTGAGGATTATGCAGATAGGTTTCACCTTGCAATTCGGGCTGGCTAATGCTTCATCCAGCCCATGGCTCAGCTGATGGACAATAACTTCTTAAGATGCTTGACTTGTTTGTGCTTGATCAGATATCAGTGTTCCAATTACCTGTCTGAAGGAGAAGTGTTGGGAAAAGTCTCGTACAGCCTTAGGGATAGATAATAAACCACTGTGAGCAAACAGTGTTATTTGGTGTTTATAGAAAATGTGGGGGCTTTTGTTCTCTGCCACTGGCTGGCTGTGACTTTGGGAGCAGTCTCTGGACTGGCAGACCACTTTGTTTTGTAAAAACACCTGTTACTACTTCTCTTATAAAAACACACAAAATATGACACCTGATACTGGGGTTTCTGTAAGGAATTGATGTGTATCAATAAACTTGACTGGAGGGGCTTCCTGGCCTTGGCTCTTCAGTCTTCACTTGTTGTTGGTATGTTCCTCCTCAGATGTTTGCCTGTTTGAAGCTGTTCCAACATGAGGCTGTTTTTGCAAATACGGGATAAAATCCTGATTGCAAATGTGTTATGTTGGCCCTGGATCTGTGTACACAGGAGACAGGCATGATCTGCTCCTGACGTCACCATCTGGACTTGTAACTTTGGATCTGTGTGTTGTCAGTGGAACAGGTCATCTTTCCTGGTTACCTTTATGTCAAATACCACATAGTGCTGTCTGCTGTGCCTGGTCTCCATCCTTCCCCTGGCAAAGCCTTTGCTGGTTGCAGCTCTTTCCTCTGCTGGGGTCTCTTAAATCATTAACTCCCCTCCTTCATACACCGTACGCTCTCTGTGCTTTGTGAGGACTTTCTGTACTGTCCAATTAATTATAAGCTAGTTTCCAGAAATTAAAAAAGACCAAGTCAGCGGAACCCAGCGAAACCTTCTAGCAATAGGGTTGGAGCCCAGAAAGCTGTTTTGCCTCTGAAGGAGGATGTTACGTGACTGTGACGCTTGCTGGCACTTGATATTTTTAGAGCCTTTTTTTTAGCAAAGAAAATTCAAAATTAAACAGCATACTTTCCTGCTCCTTGTATGGCTGCATCTTTCCATCCCTTGGGAGGTATGTTCTGGAGCTGATGTAGTAAACCAGTTATGAAGCAGATGCCTAGAAGAATACAAATGGCTTGGAAAGGTTAGCGTTGGAATGGCAGGGTATGGAAATTGGTAACTCGTGCAGCATTTAAAAAGAACCAAATCCTATAAATAAAATGAAAATCAGTTTGCTAAAGGGATAAAGAGCTGGGTTTGTCTTACTTCACGGCTCACTTTTCTTGTCATCAAGGAAACTACAGAGGGTATTAGCCAGGCTGGCTCCACATGGCTCAAAAATGTGTCGTTACAGTGGCAGAATTGGTGGATGGAAATATCAAGGAGGAGCGACTTCATTTGGAGCTCTGTGCCCTGTCCTTGGTTTGATCAGGAATAGACGGTGTTAATGAGGGATGTACTGTCTGTAGCTGGCCCCTGAAGCCCTGGGCTGAGTGTGCTGCTGCCCGCAGGGGCTGGGGCAGTGGGACTGGCTCTGTGTGTGCTGACATGTGGGCAGTGACCCCACACCAGTGTCGCAGCAGCACTGATCCCTGCAGCTTTGGAGAGCTGCCTGGCTCTTGAGCATTTCCAGCTTTACCAGGAATTTTTTAGCTGAAATATAAAAACTTCTTAATACTTGTTTAAGTTCCCTTTGTCATTATAACCTGAATTACTGGTATAAACTTCATTTGTAATCTGTCTCTCCTTCTTAGCTCACTGTCCTGTAATTAATACCCTGCTTAAAATCAGCTTTAACCTCATTAGCTTTCTCCTTTCCTCTGACGTAGGTAGTAGGGCCTTTTTTCCTAAAATGTGCCGATTTTGCCTTTTGTCTCTAGCTGCCAACTCCAAACAGAGTTTCTTAGGAAAATCTGCATCATGTTGGCATAGCAACTGAGCTGCCAAGCAGCTATAATAGTGATGCTTGGCAACTCGTGGGAAGGACTACGCAGGATCTTAAGGCTTTGTGAAGCAAATCTGAGCTAGATTTGTCCACTTACTACCTGTTGCTGGGGGTACCTGCTCTGCTCTGCTCGGTGAGGGCATTTGGTGTGTTCCGGTTTGGCCAAATTTAGAAATACATCCTCTCAGAGAAGGCACAACCACCCCTCCCCCACCAGGTTCGGGTTAAAAAAAAAATTTCCTCGAAGGAAAGTGAAAGAGATAAAAACTATTTATTTAACAAACACACAGGAAAAGGATAATAATGCTAAATGATAAAACCTCTCGCTCTGCTGAGAGAAACCTGGGGGAAAATTCAGAGTCCTTCCGTAGATCTCTCTCCCCCTCCTTGGAGCTGGGATGGGGTGGTGGGCCCACCTCCAGGGCCAAGGCCTCGGTGGAAAATCCTCCCAATGTATTCTGATGTTGAAACAGTCCAGCAGAGAAGAAGGGGAAAAAAAACGAAGTCCCAGGAAGACAAAAGTTCAACTCTCTGGAGGAAAAGGAGCTGAGAAAAAACTGCTGAAAGCTGGCTGGAAAGAAAAGCAAGCCGGGTGCTTCCCTTCCCTCCCGCTCTCCTGCTGCAGCTGAAAAAAGTGTCTCTATCTCTGTGTGACCTTGGAACATGAAAACAAACTGCTTTGAAAAAGTTTTGCTCAGTTTTTCCTCCCCCCTCTCAGGCTCAGTTTAAAGGCATAGAAAGGCAAAAAAATTAATTTCTGGGCATGGGGCAGCGATAGGGGATACACATCACAAAGTCACCCCAAGACAAGCATTGGACAATGGGGTGTGTGTATCATGAGGGTGCTGCTTGCAGTGAGACTGGACTTGGTGGGAAGGCTGGGGTGTGCTGTGGGTATGCATGCAGTGAGCTGCTGCAGCTGATCTTTAAGAGGATCTGGAGTCCCTGAGAAGATCCTGTTTTCATGCAGAGAGACGTCAGCAGGGAGTAGATTAAGCCTGGTTAGGTAACGTGGCAGTGGTGCTATGGTAGGTGAGGTGCCTCAGCGAGGGCAGAGGAGACCATTGTAGGTCACGACTCCCAAGGGTACTGAGTTGCTGTGAGTCATGATCCATTAAGCTTTTTTTTTTTTTTTTTTTAAATCCTTGAAATTAAGCCACTGATTAAATATTCCCAGTTTGTGTGATTGACATGCAGCTCCATGAACAGCTCATTACAGACCTTGGCTTTGTTTGAGGAACAAAATACCACAGTAAAGATGTTTGGGTCCCCTGTGCATGAGGGCCTGAGGGGAGTGCTGGTTGGACTTTGCTCTGCCAGGCAGGCTGTTCAAACACAGCAAACACTAGAAAATGTTGCTGTGTCTGCAGCAGTGGGGAAGGCTGTTATCTGGTCTGGCTTGAACCAGTTCAGCAAACACACTGTGTTACTTCTAGTGCAGACAGGATTACAGCGTTTGGGTTACTGGCAATGGCTTCTTGCATCTTCCTTGTGTGATAGCTTCTCTCTGATAAATACCAAGACTATAACTTCATTGAAAATTCATGGTAGCAGTCAGTGATTCTGTCCTGAACAGCATTGTTGCCTGCTGCACATTGGTACTCTCTCTGGAGAGCTAGGTGTTACTCCATACCTCAAACTCCACTAAATGCTCAGAAACCTGTAATTATACCTGCATTAAATGGTGCTTGTGCCACCCTCCCTCCAGCCTGGCTTGCTCCTAATGAGAGCTCAGGAACTTGCTTACAAAGTGGTTAAACTGTCAAGGGTAGAAACTGGAAAATGTTGTTCTACCCGGGACACTTCTCATAGCACATATCTGACTGCAACGTTTAATTGGAGTCAGAAGAGGATGAAAAATATTAAGCTGGTGTAACTGCTGTGTGGATGCTTAGCTAGGAGGCTTAGAAGCAGCTGAGGCTGTTTTGAAGCCTGCCCTTGATTTGGGCGATTTTCTCTGTATTTGGCTCAATGACAAACCTCCACAGGCTTTATTGCTGCTGTGTTAGTAACTCTGGAGTGCGGGGAGAGATCTTTGTGTGCAGGGGTTGTCTCCTCTTAGCTGGCACAAGTGGTTTTGGGAGAACTTGCAACCAAAGCCAGTCAACTCTGGCATAACAAAGTAACCTTGTAAAAGTGGAAAACTTTTGCTTAAACTAGCTATCCTAAACATGCATTAAAGCAATAAGTGGCTGGCATCCTGTTCTTACTGCGCTTTAAAAAACTAATTTTTGGGAAGACAATGATAGTCCTCCTGTGTTGCATGGGAGGGTTGTGATCAAGGGTGGGAGAGGTTGTGATCAAGACTGGTCCCCACTGTGCTACCTGTGTAAATCCCCAAAGAGGTGAGAACAGCATAAGAAAGGACTGATCACATGTAAAGAACAGCGAGTGTCCTGGCCCTTGGCCAAAGCCTCTTGGGTTAAGAGAGACACCCGGTAAGGGTTAACTGGCAGCGAGTGTGATTAAGGTACCTGGGTTTAATGGGAGCCAGGTGCTGAGCAATGGGAGGCAGCTCACGTGTCTCCTTCGTATCAGCTGGGTGGGACTGTACAGCCCCGGTTTCCCTTTTAAGTAGAAGGGCAGGGCTTGTGCAGCCAATCCCACTGGAGCCAGGCTCACTCGTAGGCATGTGTCATGAGACTTGCTGGTATTTCCTTTCCACTAGGTACTGAAATTAGCTCAGGGGAATCACTCAGTTTTACTTCCCTTCCTTGCTGTTCGGACTGAGCAGGGCAGCTGAGTCTCGGGCTCAGAAAGATGCTCTGCCTCTGTCTGTACGTGCCGGTGTTTGGGGAGAGGCAGACAGAGTTTGAGTACTTTGAGTCGAAGGGGCTCCCAGCTGAACTCAAATCCATCTTCCGACTCAGCCTCTTCATTCCTTCCCAGGAATTCTCCACCTACCGCCAGTGGAAGCAGGTATGGCCCTGAGGGACGAATGGAAGGGAAGGAGTGAGCGATGGAGGGGTGGGTGGTCTCTAATACCTTGAGTGGCTCGCTTGAGAGGGGGAGAAGTTCATGATGGCTCTGTTGTAATAACTGAGTAAAGCATGGAAACACTTCTCATGTCCCTTGGCAGGGATTGCTGAAGCAGCGTGAACTCTTTTCTTTTTGATTCTTTTGTTTTGAATTGGGTGAGATCCCAGTGTCTATCAGACTGTTTAAACCAGTTGATGTGAGTTAAATAGAAAAAAGGGGTTTTCCAAACGATGGAGTCTTCTGCTTCTACTGGTCTGTTCAGATACAGCGTTTCACATCCTCTTCCTCCTTCTTACATCCTTCCACCTGCCTCCTTCTGACAGCAGGACTGTAATGTAGAGTCAGCTGAAGCTGGTGAAGGTGAGCAGGTTTGTGCTGTGAGTGGGAGAGCAACTCTGAGTGACTCAGCCAGAGGTGGGTGGGCTGAGCTGGGGAAGGTTGTGCAAGAACGTTTTGCTTTGCTGTGGAAGGGAGATGCACTAAATCCATGGAGTGCTCCATCCTAATGTGTCTAGCTCTTGCTTTCAGCTTGCTGCTACTTTTTTTTTTTCATGACCAGGCTGTCAAGGGCCCAGAGAGCTGATTATTGATCAGCCAAGCTGGGGAGGCTTTTTACACCTCTGTGCAGAGACATGGAGAGCAGGCTGGAAGGTGTGTGGGTTCCCACAGTGTGCTCCAGGGGCTGTGACTGCAGGTGACCACTTCTGCAGCTGAAATAGCTTTAATGACCAGATTTCACGGTTGCTGTTGAGAGTGAAGAGGTGCAGACAGATATTTGTTCGCACCTCCAGAGAAGATGCTGGGAGCTTGGCTTTCTCACCCCTCACACATATGCTGTGGGTTACTGTCAGGCAGGCAGCGGTTTTGTGCTGTGATTGTGGGAGAGGAAGGTGAACAGGGCAAAGCTTTTGCTGCCTGCAGTCTCTCATCACTCGTGGTGCATCTCTGCAGTTGTCGGGGTGTGCTGAGAGAGAGGGAGCAGTTGCACAGTCACATCTCTCTTACAGTGCCACTGAATTATTAATGCCTGTCAACTGGTTGGGGGTTGCCAGTGAGAGGGAAGCCCTGATTCAGCGGTTCAAGCCCAGTGTGCTGACAGGAGAGGGGTGTTGGTCTATATTTAGCCTATGAGTTGAATGTGAGGTCGTATCTGAACTTCACAATGGTCATATGATAAATGGCAGGTTAGGAATACTGGGCATACCTCAGAGGTCAGGGCAGCTGGGACAGCACTTTCTTATTTAAGGTTCATAAAGTGATTAGGAATAATCCTCATAGCATTAGGACTAAAGAGACAGGACTTGGTGGGTGAGAGAGAGAGTTTCAATAGCAAATCATTTAGTACTGAAGTAATTTTAAATTACACTGAAACAAAGACGGCTTATGAAGGGGACTGGTGGTCATAGAGTGAGGACATACCACAGTGATCTTAGGCTTACCTAATACTTTGAAGCCTAAATATTGAACAAGATACTGGTGAACAGAGGGTTAACTCAGTGTTTGATCTCGGCTCAGAGCTTCTTTAACAACCCATCTGCTGTTAACATAAATGTTACAAGAATTAAACCAAAGCTTTGGGTGATGCACTAGACTGAATCACACCTCATTGAGTGTTGCTCACTGTTTCATGTTGGAAAAGACATAAAGGCTGTCAAAGGCAAGTGACTGAATCAGAAGGGGAATAGGAACTCCCTGAGCCACATTCTTGCAGTCTGGAGATCACCTCACCTGTCAACATGCAGCTGTGTGCCCATGGATAGGACAGTCCATGGGCTATTGCCTCATGTTACAGTGAGTTAATTAGTCATTTACCTTGTCCTAGATGTCTGGCATGGTTTGATCTTGATTTTAGCTTTATCCTACTAAGAACCTATTCTTGCTCTATATGCATCTCATGGAAACTTGTGTAATTAAAGCACATAGCTTCAGGGTGCCTAAACCAGTTCACAAAGGTTTTTATCTTTGGCTGTGTTCGCTAGAGCTGGACAGGCTTTTGCTGGTTGGAGTCAGTTATTGCCAGAGGGAACTTAACTTCTCTAAGGATTGTAGTAGGCACAAATTCCTTCTCCTGTTCAGTTTTTTTAATTACCTGAAGTTCTGTGATTCACTTTTTATGCAAATCTGTTGCCTCATACTTAGTTCAAGAACCTTCATAAGGTTCATAAGGGCTTTTTACAAGGTGTTAATCAAGATACAGTCCTGAGATTAGACACATGACACTAGCAGAATATCCCTGATAAAAGCATGAGGCATTCCATCTGTGTAATGGACTTTGGGAAACAGTTGGAATCAGGTGACTTTTCTACGCTACTGCATTGGTCAAATCTCTTGGAGGAATTACAATTCTGTCAGCTACTTTTTGGAGAAAAAGTCAAAGTTGTGTAGGAAGTGTTTTTTAAATATGGTAGAAGGGAGGATAGATCTGTCTGAATGAACAAAGGAACTGACAGTTCTTGGTTGTTTTCTGAACAGAAAATTGTGAAGGCTGGAGACAAAGATCTGGATGGACAGCTGGATTTTGAGGAATTTGTTCACTATCTCCAAGACCATGAAAAGAAGCTGAGACTGGTTTTCAAGAGTTTGGATAAAAAGAATGATGGTAAACACCTTTCTCATGCTCATGAGTGGACTCTGGTGCACGTGTTAGCCTGTAATGTGTGTTCTTGAGCTCACTGGGTATCTTTGCAGGCCGCATCGATGCGCAGGAGATTGTCCAGTCTCTCCGGGACCTGGGAGTCAAGATCTCTGAACAGCAGGCTGAGAAAATACTGAAGAGGTGAAGATTCCACTGGTTTTTCTGTTTTTTGTTGAGGGAGTTAGAAAGAAATGTAGGGACATGGAACCCATCTCTTTTTCCCCTGTATGCACTTTCCAGAGACTTTGGCTCCTCCCTTTTTTCCTATTATTTTCCATTTTGGTTTTTCCCTGTGAATTGACATACAATTACAAAATCATAATGCTATATTGAGAGTTACTGTCAGTCTCTCCCTGACCTGTTATGGGGAAGTGCTTGCACCTAAGCTGATTTGCATCCTTGTCTGATTGTCCTGCTGCCCTGATCTTGCTGCTTTGGGGAGGGACTCTGCAGAGTGTTTGCTCTTTGCTTTATGCGTGTGGCACTAACATGTTAACAACCACTTATTTGTGCTGTTTTTTTCCTCTTTTTTTTTCCTCTGCTACCTTCCCTCTGTCTGTTTGCCTGTGTGTCAGAATAAGGACGGGACACTTCTGGGGTCCTGTCACCTAGTAAGTATGATTTTCCCTTCAGTGTCAGTTATGTCCCTAAATTTGGTAGGAGGGGGTGCAAATACTGTTGTGGGCTGGTTAGAAGGGAGACAGAGGGGAGGAGAGCCCACTTCTACCTCTGCATTGTTTGGTGAAGAGAAGATTTCCTAGGTTTGTCTTGTGTCTCTTTAGAAGTCTTTTAGTAGTTGCTTTGCAAAGCTCTTTTTGGTGTAGGCCTGGATAATCAAAGGGAAGGGGACGAGGAATTTGTCACCCAGTGGGATTCTGTACTCACCTGATGATCAATCTTTTTAGCATGGATAAAAATGGGACAATGACAATTGATTGGAATGAGTGGCGAGACTATCACCTGCTGCACCCCGTGGAGAACATTCCTGAAATCATCCTGTACTGGAAGCACTCCACGGTAAGAAATAATTCCTGTACAACACATCCCAGTGTTTGCCCAGCGTCTTGGTCCAAGTCCTGGCCCCCAGGAGCTGCTATCAGCAGTTCCTATCTTTCTCTTCATGGTTCATAGCTGCCCTGTAGCCGTGGAAACTCAATTGCTTCCTGACCTCTGCTGTAATCTTGTCACCTATCACTGTCACAGCTGCTGGCACACGTGATGACGACTGCAGTACTGCAGGGAGACGAGGGTGTTCTCTTGGTGTGCACCTCCAGGAGCTCCTGCCAGTGGCTAGCCCCAGCTGGTTCAGGACCTGTTAAAACTAGAATCTGATTGCACAGCCAGCCATCCTTCCTGGAGATACATGTATGTGAATAGTATGTAATGAGATTTAACTGGCAGCGAGCTTGGAAGGTTCTGGAGAGGTCCAGCTTTTTTGCCATACAACTGCCTGCAGTTGGTCAGTTTGTTCCTAAATACAACCCACAGTATTTTGATATAGACAAATGTTCAGCAGTTGCCAGGTTCTTGGAGAGAAATCTTGACAGTTTCCCCTGTGACAAGTTCTAGCAGTGACAGCTCCTGTGGCCAGGCACAGCAGTTAGTGGCTGTAGATAAACTGCTGGCTTGGAATAAGCATATTCTGTACTTCAGCACTTGGCACTAATAAAGAGCAGTAAAACTTCAGCAAGATCACTGGCTGATGAAGCATTTCTCAACACCTTCTACTTTTGCAGATCTTTGATGTAGGAGAGAATTTGACTGTCCCTGATGAGTTCACTGTGGAAGAGAGGCAGACAGGGATGTGGTGGAGACATCTGGTTGCAGGTGGAGGTGCAGGTGCCGTGTCCAGAACCTGCACAGCTCCCTTGGACCGTTTGAAAGTGCTCATGCAGGTATGATGGAGTGGTTCCAGTTTGTTTAAATGCCTGAGCAGATTCCTTTAATATTTATGGTTACCTGGGAGATGATAATGTTCATCAACATATCCAGCACTCTGGCCAATGTTAATCTCATCATTCTTTTATTGCTATTTTTAAAAGCATTTTGAATTATTTAAGTGATCAAAGTTATATAAAAAAAGTTATTATTCATTGACTAGAAAAAGTACAGAGAATCTTTTTGGAGGTAGACATGTCAAAACTGTCAGTAATAACTTTTATGGAAAACTTGGGTTTTGGTGAAACAGGTTAAAATCCTGCGTTCCTTTGAAAGACCCTGAGGCCATGAGAGTTGAAGTGAACATGGTGGTCAGTTGGCAGAGCTTGTATTCAGTACTATCAGCATTAGAAAGAAGGTGGAAAATATTGATTTTAGTCTGCTTTGTCACTGCACCTGCTCTTGAACCATCTGAATTGTTGATGGGTAGTTGATCCTGTGCTAGGTATGGGAAAAAACCAGCACACTTGCCTGTTTAACCTTTCCTCCCATTCCAGAGGGAGATATTGATTAGATTCATTAGTTAATGGTAGACTTGCCAAAAAAGAAAAGAAACTTGGTTTCCTATTGTAAAAGTTATCTGGAAGGGATTAAAAGCCTTGGCAAATCTCTGGGTAAATAAAAAAGCGCCCTTTTGTCCCTGGATTACAGAAAAACGTTGCACTGTCGTAATGGGGACTGGAACTAATCCAGGCTTGTCTCTCTCCTCCAGGTTCATGCCTCCCGCAGTAACAACATGTGCATCATTGGCGGCTTCACTCAGATGATCCGGGAGGGTGGCCCAAGGTCACTGTGGCGAGGGAATGGCATCAATGTGCTGAAGATTGCACCCGAGTCAGCCATCAAGTTCATGGCCTATGAGCAGGTGAGGGCACAGACAAGTGTGACTGCACAAGGACATGCTGAAAGGAAAATGCTGGCTGAGATAAGTCATGGAGCCTCAATATCTGTCTGTTGTGGCTTCTGCAGATCAAGCGGTTCATTGGTACTGACCAGGAAATGCTGAGGATCCACGAGCGGCTCCTGGCCGGTTCTCTGGCAGGGGCCATTGCACAGAGCAGCATCTACCCCATGGAGGTGAGGCAGGAGACTGAGAGTGCAGCCCAGGAGGGCTCATGGGGAGGGGCAGGGATGGGAAGATGTGGGTAGAACAGCAGCACTGTGATATTTAATTAATGAGTTCTCGGAGGTGGTACCAAGTAGTATTGCTTGCAGGACACTTGCTGTGGTCCTGACAGTCGTGCTCCTAAGACTGATTTTGTCTGTACATTGTTCTCCTGCTGATTCTCATAGGCCTTCATGCTATTTATTCTTCTAGGTTCTGAAAACACGGATGGCTCTAAGGAAGACAGGACAATACTCAGGCATGTTGGATTGTGCCAAAAACATCCTTGCAAAGGAAGGAATGGCTGCCTTCTACAAAGGCTACATCCCCAACATGTTGGGAATCATTCCATATGCTGGTATTGACCTGGCAGTCTATGAGGTATGAAGCCTTTAACCTGTTGTTAGGTTAAGCCTAACAATTATTATATGTTATTGCTAACCTGTTGTAGGGCTGTGCTGCTTGTGTGGCCTTACCACTGTCAGCCCTGTCAGTCACAACAGGGGTTTAAGTAATTTATCAAAGCTTTCTTGAACAGCCTTATGGGGCACAAATGGATTTTTTTACTCAAAAATGGCCTAAAAGATAATCCAATATAATAATTCTATTTCATAAACCATAGTCAACATCATGCATGGTCCCTTGTTTCTTTTCTTCATGAGAAAATTGCAGCAGAAAGTTAAAGGAGGGATTTTCCCCAGGCACTATGGCAGCAGCAGCTCAAAAAGATTTGAGAAGTCCTCTGCTTCTGGCTGAACTTGAATGGAACTTTCTGGGCCTTTACTCTAGATCTTTCATGAAATGTGATACTCCTTTGCTTGCCTGTTCCCTGCTAACATTGGGCTTGTTCCTTCCAGACACTGAAAAATACCTGGTTGCAACGTTATGCTGTCAACAGTGCTGATCCTGGGGTCTTTGTTCTGCTGGCCTGTGGCACCATCTCCAGCACCTGTGGACAGCTTGCCAGTTACCCACTGGCTCTTGTGAGGACACGCATGCAGGCCCAAGGTGAGAACTTTGGGAACAGTGGGAACTCCTGCCTTGGTTTCTGAGCAAGGCTGAAGGTTCTCTAGTGTAAACATTGCAACAACAGCCTCAGCTGGCCCACGCAGCTGAGCTGTGAGGTGTTTACGATGCTGCAAGGGGACAGTGGACTTCGTGCTGCCCTTCTAACCTCTGTGGCCAAGGACCTCCAGGACAGAGGTTCTGTTTTGCTCAGATCAGCAGTTCTGGGCTGAGGGCATCTGCAGAGCAGTTTGAGAAAATACTTGCAATGTGGAGCACGGAATGGGTAGCTGAGAAGTTAATGCTGTCCCCCACGAAGCACCTTTGCTGTGGGAACATCTGAAAGCACATGGATCAGAACTGCTCTTAGAAAACAAAAGTGTTTTCACCACGTAGTCTGCATTATTTATTGTGGCTTTCCCTGTTGCAGCTTCAGTGGAGGGTGCTCCTGAAGTGACCATGAGGGGACTGTTCAAACACATACTGAAGACAGAGGGAGCGTTCGGGCTTTACCGGGGTCTGGCGCCCAACTTTATGAAGGTGATCCCAGCTGTGAGCATCAGCTACGTGGTGTATGAAAACTTGAAGATGACTCTGGGCGTGGACTCGCGGTGACCAGGAGATGCTGAGGACTCGGAACTCTGAAATCTTGGGATGTGATCTCAAGACGTATAAGCCATCTCTCATTCTGTGAATGTGTCGACACTAAGCTGACTAAGCAAAGCTGTGAAATCTCAGATTGTTTGTGAGTCAGTAAGGAAGGGGGAGGAGAGGATCTGGTGTCCTTTGCCATCTTGCTACTCAGAGCTCCACATAAACCATCACGGGGTCCTTTTTGTTGGGCCTTTTGGGAGACCAGGAGATGAACTCCTGGGAACTCTTAAGGTGGGAGTTGCTGAGGTCAGTTCCCAGCAGTATGACAGAGTAGCGAAGATTTGGGTTACAGGTCTGCTCTCAGCATGTTGCCTGTACAGAGTGGTTTGCCTACAGATAAGCACCTTCTGACTTGCTGAAAGAGCTTCTTTTTTCATTCAGAGAGCTGCTTTTTCCATTCAGTTGTTTAACTTCCTACCCATTGTTTAAATTTGTACAAACCTTGTGTAGGAGCTGCTGCCACACCAGGCTTTTTATGTTTACAAGTATTCCTTTGGGTGGGAGACATTCACGTTCTGCTTCCAAGAATTGACATGAAATGTAACTTTGATCTATACTGGTTTGGAGGGCTGGTGGGCAGTGGTTTATCAAGCCAGGCTGAAGGTTACTTAAACCAGCCTGATGAAGAATTAGGATTATTTATTTTTTATAGGTTTAAGTGTGTCTCATAAACCTACTAACAGGATGCACTTACTAACAGAAGCAGCAGACTAGAGCCTGCATGCCTGTATCGTTTGCATGCCGGGATTGGCTTGTCTTATACTCTGCAGGGGCTTGGAAAGGGGAAGGCAGGAGAGCCCTGGGCTGCCCGGCTCATGTGATGCATGGCTTTAGTGAACAAAGACAAAATAACTCAGATCTCCTGTGCAGTTGTGCTCCCAGCACGACATGAGAGCCCCTGTGCAGCGTTGCATGGACCTCTGAATTCCATCCTGCCTGGTGCCGAGGAGAGCTCGTGAACCTTTTCCAAACCCTGTGCCTATGCTGCTATCTTATCTCTTTAGACCTCTTGGTAGATCGATGTTCAGGTTTCCATTGGTGCGATGGAGGCCCCAAGTCAAGAATGTCTGCTGTGGGAACAGGTGTTAGGGAGAGGGGCTGGCTGTCACTGGGAGAGGTGAGCTTTCAGTCCTGAAGACATACTTGCTTGTCTTTCAAAGGGTGCTTTTCATAAGGCTAAGGGAAAGAGATGGCTTTAAAATTTCTCTGATCGCATTATGGGCTGCTTTAGTTAATAGGATCCAGCTTCTGAGGCCTGGGAGATCCTCACCCAACTTTTCATTTTGGGTAAAATGGACCAGCGTTGCATTCCACTGTTTTACTGCTTAAAGCATATTTATTTTGTATTTATTTGAACAGAGTTATGTCAGACTATTTTTATAGGTTTGTTTAAATATTGTTACTGTGCTTGTATTTCTTCTGTTTTAAAAAGTTCTCTATTAGTTCTCTTACATCACACAGCTGAGTCGTGGGGAGGGATGCTAAAGTTACTCGTGTACCTGCCCTCTGGGGCTTGAGCTGCCTTTCCCACGCCTGGGTTTGTTGCTGGAGGACTTCAGCCCAGAGAAATTCTGTAGCAAGAAGCCATAGAGAGAAGGGAGCAAATGAGGAAGCAGAACCTTGGGGAGATGGTGCACGGTGAGGCTTGCCTTAGTTTGGAATCGCCTCTGTGCACGGTGGAAAGGCTTTGGGTGGATGGCTGAAGTTGGGAAGTGGAAGGTCTGTGGATGCTGGGTGTCACAACAGTTAATTAAGAGCGCTTGGGGGAATTCTTAGGTAAGGGGGGAAGAGAGAAATCTCAGGGACTAAAGACAATACACGTTTCCAGAGAGATGGAAGGGAACTTGCACTTGGACATGAGCTGCTGCAGTTGTGCTTTGAGGCTGAATCAGCAGACCCTGCTGCTGAGCCAGTGCTCATCACATGCAGGAGGACATGCGGAGATGTGTGTGAGAAATCGGAAAAGGATTTGCTAGCACTCAGCAGCTGCTTTTTTTCTGACAGATTTTGGTGGTTCATGGAGAGTCTCCGAGGTGAGAGAGACTCTGCCTTGACTTTCAGTGCTGTCAGTAGTAGTCACATGGAAATCTAACCAGCAATGGATTAGTGATACGATTTTTTCCCACCCCCCTCTTCCTGAGACCTGTCATAAATTCTGCAGTGGCTCCTTCCTACCAGTGTGGCCTAATGAGAATATGAATATCAGAATGCAAAAATCAATGCAAAATGACAACCATCTTTGTAGCTGTAACCACAAATTGTTATAATGCAAATCTAACTTGGATTCTTCATGTAGGGAACAGTCTGCTAATAAAGGTCTGTTAAAGAGATAACCACGTCTCCATCTCTTTCTCTGTGGTGTATTGGTGCTCTTTGGGACCAGACTCTTCCTTGGCTAATTCGCTGACACTGGGAAGGATTCTCACTATGAGGACCTGGGAGAACAGAATTCTTAAAAGCAAAGCCAGCAAGATCAAGGCTAATGATAGTGATGATGAGTCAGGGATGTTCAGACACTGTTCACCTGTCTCTGAGGGTTGCTGGACTTTGCTCATCTATGCAGTATCCACAACACTCCATTCAGAGAAGTGAATTTCCCAGAAAACCTGAAAGCTCTGCAGTCCAGTTATCCCCTTGAAAGAACCTGGCTTACATGGTTTTCAAAATAAAGGCTTTGCACAAGTTTTTTAAGGAATAACAACCCAGCCAGGAACTACCCTTGAAGGTCATTCAGGAGCCATAGCCTGTAGTGCAAGTGGCTTCTGATTTGTGTAAGAAAACTTGCTGTGGGGGCCAGACTGGCTTTGTTGGTTCCTTATGTCTCCTGTAATTCAAGGCTTTTATTCAGCTATAAATCTACTCATAAAGCCTGGGTTTTTGTAATCTGAGCCACAGCTCTTCAGTGGTGTCTGCTGAGATGGGCCCTTTAACCGCAGCACTGGAGGCTGCTGCCAGCATCCCCTCAGCCCCTCTGCCCTCTGGAGAGGTTGGGGAGTTATGTTTCACATCACAAGCTGATAAAGAGGTGGGTAAAGCAAGGGCTGGCTGGATACTAGTGCCTCGAGACCTGGAGGGAACAGGCTGAACTTATTTTTTATCCTGCAGAAAAGCAATCTCAGGGGCGACCTCACTCTCCACAATTCAGGTGGGGGTTGGGCTCTGCTCCCAGGGAACAAAGGACAGGATGAGAGGGAATGGCCTCAAGTTGTGCCAAGGGAGGTTCAGACTGGACATGAGGAAAGATTTGTCAAGCATTGGAAGGGGCTGCCCAGGGAGGTGGTGGACTCACCATCCCTGGAAGTGTCCAAGGAATGGCTGGATGTGGCTCTCAGTGCTCTGGTCTGGTTTACAAGTTGAGGATGGGTCACAGGTTGGATTTGACCTTGGAGGTCTTTTCCAGCCTTAATGATTCTGTGATCTTGTAAAAATTCATTTTTGCTAGCGCAGTCACTCCAAAGGCTTAACACTGAAATTTTGCCTGGTAAAGGCAGCTGGACAGACACAGAGCACCCTGGAGCTCCAGAGGGAGTCACAGTTGTGACTGCTGCCTTCCCTCTAGCTTTTCTCATTTTCTTCCTTTTTAAGGAAGAGAGATATTTTCAGTGCTTAATTACTAAGTTAGAGCTGATACTGAATTACTCTCCAGACCACACAGCAGCAGCAGTCTCTTGTTAAATGCCCACTTCTACAATGGCAGTGATGGTGCTGTCTTCCCTTTGGGGCTGGGATAAGGGGTGTATGAGGTGCCTGACAAGTGCAGGGGTGCACTGGAGGCATGGAGAGCAATATCGTTCTTGGCACTTCTCATCTCCAGGGTGTTGAGCTTACTGAGAAATGAGAAAACATGACCTTTCCTCTGAGAAACTAAAAATCCAGGCGCGGTTGGGTTAGCACCCCTTCCCTCTGGCAGGAGGGTAATTTGTCAGTGCAAACCAAGCTTACAGATGGACATTAGCAGGGAGCACTTGCCTGGTCCAAAGGCTTTGGGCAGGAACATCTGTCCCACCTTAGCTACCTGGCAGTCAAGCTGCTGTCAAGAGAATTGGGTGGTTCCTTTGAGCTAAGCCCCCCTTTCCTCAGGCTGTAGTTACGGATAAGTTTCCCGCCTTCTCTATATCCCAGTTACTCCTCAAATGCCTGGTTTGTGTAAAATAGTTAATGATTGCCCTCTCCTGGTTGGCCTCCCTCACTGCTGCATTGCAGCGCTGCTTTTTGGCAGAGCTCTTTTCCAAGGTCAGTGGGAAGCTCCGGGTTGACTCTTGCAACTCCTGCCTGGATGACACAAGATGAATTGGGTGTTCGCTCTCTTTTTGCAAACCCCACTTCTGACCTCTTCAGAACCCTCTGCTCTCGCAAACCCCACGTCTGACCTCTTCAGAACCCTCTGCTCTCAAAAAATTTGGCACCAATTTGCATCTAATTTGAAGAAAACATTTATTGCCCAATGTGGGGTCAGTTCCCTGCACTCCCAGGCCAGGAAGTACCTGGAGCAGGTGATGCTGTGCCTGCAGCCACAGGCTCTGTGTGTGGGCTGTTGCTGCCTTTGTCTTCTTTCACTTGACACACCTCCTGTCAAAACAACAAAAACAGGGTAAGTGAATCTCAGCAAGAGAGAATTTACTCAAGAAAGAAGTATTTTCCTTCCCCCTTTTAGCTGATTACGTCTAAGAGGAGCTAAGGAAGCTCAGGGCTTTGCTGTGCTGGCCCAGACACAGACATTGCTTGCCCAGATGCTGAGCTCCTGCTGGTGCTATTTTCCAGGCCTGTGCTGGAAAGAGGAAACCAAGTTTCTGGGGCCAAGTTGGGCTATGTGTGCTCTGAAGAAAAGGGGGAACTCAGACTTTTGGGGGAAATAAGTAAAAAGCTTGTGCTGCTCAGGCACTCAGCATAGGTTAAATTCTGTTAATGCCTGCAGCTGGCACGGGGCTTTGTGAGTCGGCTCTGGTGCTCTGTTCACATCCACCTCCTTCAGCCTGATGACAAAAGTCCCCAAAATGTTTTCTGTGTTTGTTTAATTGGTTTTTGACTCCTCGGGTGCAGTGGCTTACCTTGGCCAATAACTGCCAACCCCAATTGCACCAGAGCTTGTAAGCACAGACAGTCCTGACTTATTCCCCTCATTTTGCCCGAATTTAAATGTGATCCACCGTGTGCAGTTAATGTAGAGGAGCTGGGCTCTGCCTCCCAGCTGCTGCTCGTTTGCTAAATGGGAGAGGAGGCCTGACCCTGCCCCAGCCCCAGGTGCAGCCCCATTCCAAGGGTTTCACTCTCTGCCCCTACACTCTCTGCCTTTGTCCTCTGTTCCCCTGAACCTGTGGGGCACAGTTTTAGAAGAAGCTTCTTGAGGGTGGATAAGGGTTGGGGACAATGTTGGATCCAGCCTGGCAGCCTCGTGTAGGGTTTTGGGCACCTCTGAAGACTCAGAGCCTCCTGATGTGGATGAGCAGATGACCAGGATGGAGCAGCAAAGGTAAGATGTTTTTCACCTTCACTTCACAAACAGGAGCCCCTGTCAAGCTGACTCAGGGTCTGGGTCATTTGCAGGATAAAATGTCTTGAAGTAGGTGGCAGAGGTGAGGACTGGACCTGGTAAACATTTTAGTGGAAAACCTGAAGGAAAAAAATCACCTGCTCTTTCTGCAGCTCATGGGGGCACCTGGTCCTTGCTGGGGGGCAAAATCAGGGGTTTCAAAGCAAAATCAGTAATTTCAGGGTAAAAATCCCTTGCCTATTCCCCCCCAGCAGGGGTAGACAAGCTGTTACCAGGGTTCCCAGTGGAGATGCTCAGGTGTAGTATTTGCTTTAGGAGTGCTATTTTAAACCTCAGTTGAAGCAAGCCTGTGGTTATTTAATCCCCTAAATCATTTCCACCACCTTGAAAATGTCTCTCCAAGACCCCAGTTTGGCAGCCAGAGGTGCAGCTTGGGCTCTTGCACCCCTGCCTGGAGGGGGCTGTGGTGGCTTTGCTGACCCTGGCCCCCCCAGAGGGCCCAGTACCGTTTTCCATGGCGCATACACGATCTGCTCTGCCCTCAGCCCCAGGCACTCGACGTGGTGCTCAAATTCCTCCCGATCAGCTGTGCTTATGCTCAGGTTCCGGGCTGGAGAAGAAGGATTTGTCAGGTGTTAGATTTGTTGGACTGATGGCCTCAGCACAGCCCTTTGTTCCACAAAATGCTGCTCCCCTTCCCCACCAGTGCTTGCTGTGGATGTGGTCTGTGTGGGGGTCTCTCACTCCCATAATGAACACACCTGAACAAAACCAACCTTGGGCATCACTTGTTTTAACCCTCTCCCAAACAACTCTGGTCCTGTATGCTTAAAGGGGTTGCAGGATGGTCTGAACCTCCTGGGGTGTCAGGAGGGACCGAGGTGAGCGTGGAGGCAGTTCTCTATATGTGTCTTCAAAATCTCTTAAAGCAACTGCTTTGCAGCCTGGCAAAATGATGGAGTCAAAACTGCTGCTTTATGGGGTTGTGGGTAAATCTGATCAACTTTAGCACTGCAAAGCCCAGGGAGGTAAGTATTGAAACATCATGGTTGGCTTGAAAATGTTGAGATTTTACAATGATGTCGATGCTGAATTGTATTTGCTTCCTGTTCTTTGAGTATTTATGTCATAAGTGGATTTGGTCTTTAACTTGCTCTTTTCTGCTCTGTCAGGAGATGTGGGGTTTAATGGGGTTTGCAAATCCTGTAACCCGTGGAGCGTTGGTCTCAGAAAAGTCACTGACTGTTGGTGAAACCAAGGTGCTGCATGGTTTTAGTTGATAATTTTGTGTGTGTTTGGGTGTTCCATGAGAGCTTTAAATTACTTTAGGATGGAGTTTCATACCGTAGAGATACTGCCCCAAATACGTCCTTTCCCTCTGCATTTGGTACTGGATGAGTAAAAGGTTTTCAGAGCTGAGGTTCATCAACATCCCTTCAGTTTTCTGGGTCTTGGCTTGGAGAGAACAGACACAATAATTCAGATTTTCAGTGCTGCAGCAGCAATAAACTCCAGCCCAGATGTGGGCAATGTCAGTAGTCCCTGGAATTCAACCCTCAGTAGCAGGTGAGGACAAATGTCTTGAAATAGGGTGACTTTTTTGGTTCTTGGTTTATATAAGTTGTATTTCTTAAAGATGGGGCTGGGGTGTGAAAGAGCCAAAGTCCCTCAGCTCCTGTCCTGCTGTTGGAACCTTGCAGTTTGGGGGTCTGTAAGAACAGGGAGAAACTGCCCCCTGCTCACAGCAGTGCTGTTGTGGCTGGGTCAGTGCAAACTGTATCCCAGGGGGTTGCAATTCCCACCCCAGATTGGCTCACCCCGCTTCCTCAGCAAGGAGGAAGCAACTCAGAACGAGAGGCTTCATTAATTCTCTGAAACCTGCCATGAGTGTTCCCTCCTTTCCCCAAGGGATTGTGAAATAACTTCACAACCAGGATGGTGTTCTCCTGCAGGGGTGGCAGCAGGTTTGCTCCTGGCACAGCATTACTCTGTGGGTTTAATGTGGCTGGGTGATGGGGCTGTGATGCCTGGGGTGCCCCAGGAGTGGGAATAAACCTGGGTGCCCCTGGGTTTGGGGAGCTGTTTGGAGCCCACCGAGGCTTCAAACAGGCAAAGAGACTCAGGAATAAAATGCATTAGATAATGTAAAACAGGGACATGGGCCCTTTGTGTGTCTTAATCCATGTGAAACTGTGGGCTGGGTGATAACCCCACCTGCGCTGCTTACCGTGCTTCACCAGCGTGGTGTTACTGCCAGTGATTTCCAAGTAAGTGAGGTTGTTGGTAAAACACTGGTCCCCCCTGGAGAGAGAGGGGAAGGGGGTGATGCCATGGTCTGGAAAGGACCAGCAAAGCCCCAGTCCTGACCCCACATCGGGCACCTGCCACCTCCTCCCCAGGGTTAATTTCTCTCACTGTTAAAATCAAGGCATTTCTCCCGTGCCTCTGCCTGACCTCCAGTGGCAGCTCGCGGTCTCAGCCTTGCAATTGCTCCCCCACTCCTTGGTGGTGAGACATTTTCCACCCTGAAATAACTGAAACCTCAAAGTGCTGCCTGCATTGCCACAGAAAAATTCATCCCCTGAAATTCTGACCCTGTTGGGGAAACAGCTTTTGGTGCCTGGCAGAGTCAGCAGCCATGCCACAGGGACTTCTGGAAAAGTCTCCTCTCCTGGAGAGGTCTTCTCCTTGCCTTCATCCTCCATGCCTGCAGGGCTTGGTGCCTGTGAGACCTCTGTGCCCTGCAAAACTTGTCTAAACCTGCGGTCTGTTGAAATAAATAAGTAAATAAAGGGGATGAGGAAGAGAGAAGAGGGGAGAGGGTGCACAGAGCAGGCAGGAGAGACTCCTTTTGAAGAAACCAACCTGGAACCGTGCTCGTATCTTGTGCTAAAAGATTTTGGGGCTGTAGCAGGGAGGGGATGGGTTGAGAACCCAGGGACTGCATCTTACACAGCCACGTAGTGGGTGATGAGCAGCTCCTGCCCGCTGGCACTGGGCTCCATGTGCAGGTAGGCATGGTCGATGAGCAGCATCTCCACGCGGTGCGGGGGGAATTGGGCAGCCCCTGCCACGTACAGCCACGTCCCCAGCAGCTGTGGGGAGAGAGGGACAGGGTGGTGAGGGTGAGATACCCTGAGATTTCCACCCTCCCCGTGGCATAATTGACATTGATGCTAGTTCTCCCTCTTGCATTTGCAGCAACAAGGTGAAACATTTGCAAATGAACTGGGGGAAAAAAAAAATAGCTGAGTGTGGGGGTTGGGAAGGGTGCTGGCACCGGCTGTGGGTGCCTTGGGTGGTGCGGCAGGGTCAGGACAGTCTGACTTTGTTGCGGGGGATTTGCACCAAAAAATACCCATCCCACCTGCCTTGTTTCAAGGTCACTGTTGGGAACCTGAGAAAACTGGGTAATTCGAGGATTTTTGGACAGCAAACGTTTCCTGTTTGTTGCAGGTGTTTCTCTGACAGCACCTTGGCAGATGTGCCAGGGCAGCAGGGGGGGATAAGGTGGGGTATTCCTCTTTCCCAGGAGACAGTGAGGCTTAGCAGAGCACCCTCAAGCTGATTGCAGGCGTGGGAGAGCCCCCCAAGGCTCGTGTGTCTCCTACCTTGGAGGCCATGGAGTTGTCCGGGCGTTGGGCTCCGCAGGGGACAGCGTCCGTGGGCAGCAGCGCCGTGAGGCTGAGGATGACCACGAGCCCGGCTGTGTCCATGGCTGTCCGAGCACACTGGGTGAGCACAGTCCTGGACAGACGGACGCTGTTGGCTCCTGCAGCTGCACTGGGAGGGGACAGGATGTGCTCAGGGCTGCCGGATCTGCACTGGTGTCGCAACTGGTGCCTTTTGGGGTCGATGCCCAGGGAAGAGCCACGTGCTTGGCACTTGCCCCAGCCTTGGATGGATGTGGCTGCTGTTGGCAAGTGTTGGTAGGAGGAGGCTGTTGGTGATGCAGTTAACTGCATTTAAAACTTAAATCTGCCCTAAATTTCCCCACTTTTTTTCCTGCGAGCAGCTGCTGTAGTCCCATCTTGCTCTGCTAATGAGATGTTGTGTAGCCCTCCCAGTGCTGGCTTCGCTGCAGACACCCCTGCCCCCCAATCTCAGGCAAAGCCCAAGGGGCTTTGAAGAGAAGGTGCTTTTGCCGTCCTTGCCAAAACTGGCTTTAAAAGAGGTGCTTATGGGCCTCAGAGGTCACCCCGTCCTGTTGGACACATCCCTGTGGCAGCTCTCTGACCCTCCCTGTCCTGCTGTTGTCTCTGTGTTGTCAGACAGGCAGGACTTGGTTCTCTGACATTTTGTTTGCCTTTTCCTCTCTGGCAGCAGAGCCTCCCTGAACCCTTTGGTCTGGCTCTGGGTAATGGTTTTTCCCATTGTCTCCCCTTTTCCCTCCTCAGAGACACCTGGGGAAGGTGCAGTGTCACCTCTTGTCACCCCACCCTGCAGTGACCCCTGCACAAGGCTGTGGTGTAGATGGAGCCTTGTGGGATTTGGCTTGAAAATTGAGGGTGGGATGTTCAGGTGCTAAAAGTGTTGTGGTGGGGGAGACTCAAGGGGGTTGGCAGGTTTGTGTGTTACCCTGATGGGTGGGTGCTCATGTCCCAATGTCCTGAGGCTGAGAGGGTCCCCTGCCACCACAGAGCTGGCATGAGGGATGAGCATCTCTGTGCCCACTGCCACACTTTGCCCTGGTTGGATTTTGTCTGGTTGGGTTTTGTCTGGATGTCTTTCACATCTCTGGGTGGGTTTGGAGATTCAGCACCATGGGCATGGCAGGCAGGAGGGGGTCCCAGAGAAGATGGAGCAGGAACAGCCAGTGGTAGAAACAAAGGAATTTATTTTGGGCCCAGTTGAGAACAGTGAAATCCAGGAGGAAAGGCAAAAACATGGATAGATAAGAAATTCTGAGGCTGTGCTGAGCCTGGCTGGGGCTGGAGGAGGATGAGGATGGAGCAGCTGACCCGGTCCATGGGGGTTACCCCATCTGTGGAACTGCATTGCCTTCACCCGTTTGCTTCCCGGGCAGGGGACAGGCATGCTATGGGAGAGGGGAGATCGGCTCTTGGTGCTCCCTTACCACAGAACCACCAGGAATGGCTGGGGGAGGATGCTTGAGGAGGTTTGGGGATGCACAGCGGGGAAGCTGCGCTGGGGGGCTAAACTTAATTCCCCCCAGACCCCCATCCCAGCTGGAAACAGAACCTGGCCTGGGGCTTATCCACCCCAGGGAGGGGTTTGTACCTCTCTGGAAGTGTAGAACACATCCTCCTCAGTGAAGCCCAGGCAGTGCAGGTGGGCTTTGAACTCCTCCATGTGCTCTTTGCTCACGTTGGGTGTCCGTGCTGTCAGAGAAATGGAGAAGGGGGGGAAAGAAGTGGTGTTTTAGGGTTGCTTTGCTCCTGGGTGATCCCCATAGTGCAGATGGGGAGCTCACTGCCTGTCCCCATCTTTCCCCTCTCTGTATCAGGGGAAAAGGGGCTTTTTGCCCTGCTTGTGAGGACAGGAGATGTCTGTGCCTCTTGACTTGTCCCTGGGAAAGCATCTGCTCACCTGAGAGGCTCAGACTTGGGAAGTCAATGTTGATGTGGTTCAGGATCAGCAGGTCTTTTTCACTTTGGATCAGTCTGGCCATGGAAGCCACCATGTTACTATCAACTGGAAGGTATGGAGAGAGTGAGATTCCCCCACTGGTGAGGATCCACCCCATGCTGGGGCTCATCACCTTTTATCCTAGCGACTCATCCCAGTGGGAACCCACAGTACTGCCATAGACGCGGTGTGTGGTGGAAGAAATCTTTTCCCTCTGCCTCCAGACATGATTTTAGGTGTAAAAGGCTCAGGGTGCCAAGTACAGGGAGGCAAGAAGCACGAGGGTCCAAGGTGTGGCTGAGTCCCCCCACCCCATCCCTGTGCTACAACTGGAGCTTTACCGTGTATCAGGGTGGAGTTCTGGTGAACGACCTGGACCTTGCTGGAGTTCTTCACCACACATGTCTCATTCCTGTGGGGCAGAGAGGTCAGAGGGCACAAATACCCCCCAAAACTGCCCCAACCAAACCTGAGGGATTTGGAACATGAGCAGGACTGCAGAGCTTAAATAAATGTGGCATAACTGCTCTCCAGCCCCAAATTTGTGGGGTGTCTCAGCCCAGAGGATGGCACCAGAGGGTAGCAATGCCCCTGGGGATGGAGGAGCCAGATCAGGGGGGTGAATCCCTGTCCTTACATTCTTATGATTTCAGTGACGTCGAGCTCATCTTCGTGGCTCCCGGGAGAGAAGGAAAAAGCCTCAAATGTCACTGCTCTCATCTCTTCCAGGTGAGGGGGATACCTGGAGGCACCAGCAATGTAGAACCACTGTCCCAGGAGCTGCAGAGGGGAGCAGAGTGGGGAAGGTTGGAGGGGCTGTGCCAGGTTCACTCCCAGGCACCCTGTGAGTGAAAGCAAATGCTGTGTCTTATGTCCTGCTGTCCCACAGCCAGGAGCACCCCCGGTAGGTGACTGTCCTGGGCACGATCTGGGCTGGGTGAGGGTCTCTGAGTTTTGTCCCCTCTCTATTAAGGCACTGCTCCAGCTCCCAGGATGGCCAGTTCTTTCTTCAGGGGTGTCTTTCCTGCTCCATGCCACGCTGTCATTGCTTTCCTCCCATTAAAAGCTCCCAAGGGATTAAATACTGTTTATGCAGTTGAAGGGTTTGTGGATGGAGACTCATGACCTGAGTCACCATCACTTGAAGGACTTACAATGGTGTGGTGAGGCACTGGGATGGTGCTGCCCATCCTGGTTTGCAGGGAAATGGAAGCAGGACCCCTAAAAGCACCTGCTCATGAGATTATGGGTGCAGAGCCGCAAGGCTTAACCCCTTTCCCGTGCTCCTGTGCAGCAGTCTGGATTTTTTTTTAGGGAAACAAGCATGGACAGGCAGTGAGATAAACACTGAGCTGCCAGTGCTCTTCCCATAACCTCCTCCCGGATCCATAAGAGCTAGGGATGGTGATAGGGAACCAGAGGATAGGTGCCTCAGATGAGGGCAGGACTTACCCAAGGGACGGTGGTGTTGTCGAAAGTGATCGGGATGAGTGGGGCGCAGCTTGGGGGCTTGGTGGCCAGGGTGAGGGGCAGCCCCAGGAAGAGGGTGAGGGTGGCCAACATCTTCTGGCCGTCCAGGAGGATGTTCCTGCTCTGCCAGGCTGTTGCTCAGCTCTGTCCCTTATATAGGGCTGCCAGCAATGCTGGACATCCCCAGCACCAACGTGCCTGCTCTGCTGCCAGGCTGTTTGCTCAGGCATGAAGCAATAGCAGGCGGAAGAAATTCAGCTTGCAAAATCTTGGATTTCGCCAGTGTAAAAAGACGAAAGAAAACCTCCCACCAATCTAATGCTTCACCAATGCGGGCTTTTGTTCTCAGAAACTGCAATTAATTTTGTGGGTGCCTGGCGAAGTGCTCGGCAGCTTCAGGTGTGTTTGGAGACCTTGGGGACGCTAAGGGCAGCAGGACATGGCTTTCCTCCACGGGGCAAATAAACTGTTATGGAGATGGCTGGTTGGTAGCTTTAAGGGCTTTGGTCCCCGCTGGCCTCGTGTCCCCTTGGGACATGGGGCTTGCACGGGGGTTTACGTGTGCTCTTAGGAGTGCAGATGCCGTGGGGGATTCCATGGGGAAGGGGCCTTGGGTATATGAGGCAGAGAACCCATCAGTGCAATGGGCTCAGACTTTTTAAAAACCATAAATTACAACTTCTTTAAATGCAGCATCTCCGTATTTGACAGTGCCTTACAGCTCCTCTAATGTTGGCATCGTAATTAAGTGTGGTGATTAATTAATTAAAGGTGTTTGCTCTCACCCTGCCCTCAGCAGCTGCTTCAGGACCTGTGGCTCATGGCAGGGACAGTCAGCCCCAGGTAGCCGGGTTTTAGTGCCAAGGCAGAGCTGGTGCAATCAGCCAGCAGTGCCGGGAAGGGGCAGAGCACCAGCTGAGCAAACAGGACTCAGCCCCTTCCCGCTGCCCTGTCGCATCTGGCACCACCCAAAGCAGCTCCTGTGCTGCACCGTAACGGGGTTTTCCCCCTTCCCTCCCTTCCTTCCCTTTGCCGCCCTCTTTTTTCGCCCCCTCCCCCTGCTTTGCCCCCTGCTGTTGCCCTCATCTTTCCCCTTTTTTCTCCCTTAGTTTCCCCGCTCTTCCTTTCCCCTCCACCCCATTTCCCCCCTACGTTTTTCTTTCTTTTTTTCCTTTCCCCTCTTGCTCCCCAGCACTGTGGCAGGATGGGGACATGGATGAGGCACAGCAGTTGGGAGCCATTGGGATCCCGACCTTGTTGTGTGTTTGGCATCATCCTGAGGGTTGGGCAGGTCATGCAGGGACTGGCAGGTTTGGCATGAGGAAGGTTTGGAGTGTGGGTTTGGTTCCTCAGATCACTTGGAGGAACCCCTGGGAAATGGGATATTTCTGTGCCTCTTGCCCACCTAGTTTCTTATGAAGAACCAAAAAAACCCCCGTTCCAGTCCTGTTTCATTGCCTCAGTTTTAAATATTTATTTAAAGTCAAAAAAAAAAAAAAAGAAAAGAAAAAGGGAAAAAAAAAAAGCTTTAATGAGAACAAATGGTAACTGAAGCCTTGAGAAAACACAAAACCAATGGCATGGGATGAGAGATGGAGAGACCTGGAGTATGGGGGGTGTGCAGGGAGGCAGCGAGTGATGGGTGGTGGTGGTTTTGGCCTGGGGATGAGGTATTTCTGGCAGGGGCTGTGTGGAGGGCGAGGTATTTGGGACAGATTATGTTAACCTTTTCCGATGGTGGCTGGGAACCAACCAGCAGGCAGTAGTGACCAAAAAAACCAAACAAACCAAAAAAAACCCACAAAGAGAGACTCACAGATAATTTTTTTTTCCTCAAAAAAATAAAATCCATAGTCCATATGAGACATGACAACTCCAAACAGGCACTGAAGAGTTTCTGATACAGTACAGCTCTGATTACATCAATATTATTCCTTATATAGAATTAAAGATTACCATAATTATCCTCTTAAAAAAAATTCCTCCAAATTTACATATAGAGACTAAATGTCTACAAAACTTAACAAACAAAACCCTTCCAAGCTCGGCTGGGTTCTGAAACAAGGTACCATCATGTCAGTCTTGACAGAGGGGCCGAGGGAAGAGTTGCAGAGCTGGGTTTAAACGTGAACTTAGCACAGGGAGTCATGTGGGCAACTCAGTACAGCCCGACTCAGTACATGACAACCGACTCCAAAGGAGCTCTCTGAGGCTCAACACTTCTAGATGAGATGTGTCCCTCACTCCCCTCCCGAAGCAGTGAAGTGCTGATCAACAACAACAACAACAAAAAGCAAATTTGCGTGTAAATTGTCCCATAAGTGATGTTGGCTGTGGTGTGAGTTGTGGTATTGACACCCATGGCCACTGAAGGATCCCTTTTAAGGTGGCTGTTTCTCTGATTTAGCTGTAGAACACGATCTCCTCTCTTCCCAGAGCGATGATTCTATGGGGCTTATTTTTGGGTCTGTGGTGAGACATTGTAGCACCTTCATAACTTTAAATAAAGTCATATATATAAAATAACACACTTTTTTAAGAGCACCAGAGATTTCACAGTGAGAGGTAGAAACAAATCAGACGAGCCCATTCCCTCTCTCTATTTTAGCACCAATCTCCTCCCCTCTCCTCTTTCCATTCCCCCTTCTTTGCTTCCTGACTCTCCCCTACTCCAACACCACACGTGAGAGGGAGTGTTGATTAAACTCATGGAAGGAGGAACTTGGCTTTTTTTTTCTTTTTTTTTTTTTTCCTTTTTCTTTTTGCTTTAAATAATATAATATATATATTTTGTTTCTTCTAATATTGCACATCAAAATGCTTCCTGTACACAGAGCAGCCAGATTCAACTTGCAGCTCTGCCTGGGAGACCTGATGCAGCACATGGCCGTCCAGAAGGCGTCAAGCTCTGAGAGGGAAGCTCTATTTTTTTAATTATTTTTTCAATGGAAAGAACATTTGGTAACTTAGGAACCAGACAAAAATGGGTGGGTGGGTGGGGGGGAAACAATGAAAAAACCCACACGCTGCAAGTCGCTTGAGGTTTCTCTCAACGTTTTCTTTGGTCATGGAAAAAGCTTTGTGTGTGGAACTGCAACATCCAGTCCCCTGATCCTTTTTCACTGCTCACGTCCTGACTGACGCCCGCTTCCCTCATGCCCTTGTTCTTCCTTCTTTCAACAACTGGCTGAGTTCAGTAGATCATGGGTTCTTGGAGAACTTGAGCCAAAGGCTGGAGCAAGAGTTGACCTAAAAGATACAGCCCAGCTGCCCTTGCTGCAGAGAGGTGGGAGAGCCCCTGTAAGGACAGGCCAATCGTGGGATTGGAGCCTCAGAGCCTGGTTTCCATAGCTTGGTTCAAAGGAAGCAGATGGGGCCGACCTCGAGGTGATACTGCTTTCCTGGCTCGGATGGGGGCAGGTTGTAGATGTTGACAATTGGCAGCTGCTGAGGGTCCTGGGTCCGAAACGAAAAGAGGGTCCGATGCCAGCGTCCGTCCTTGATCTGTGGGGAGAGGGGGGACAGAGAGAAAGCTGATGAACCAGGGGGTGAATCCTGCTGGAAAGGAATGTGTTTCATGAGGTGTAAGCCTGAAAATCCCTGTGTGAGACAAGGGACTGTCCCTTGGGCTGAGCAGGTCTGGGGTGGGTTTGGAGAGCATTTTGGGGAACCCTTTATCAGGCTGATGAAAACTGAGCGTGAGTGGTATCACCAAAACAAACTCCTAATGCTGTGAGCCTGAATGCAGCCCTGTGTCTCCTGACTCTCTGTGGCACCAGACAAGAGCCACGGCCACCACCCATGGGGAGCTGTTCCCCTTTCTGCCGTTTAACTGCTCCTATACATCACAGGTAACTTCAGAATTTCATCTTTTGCTTTCTGTTTGAAGGCCATCTGCTTCACAGGAGCTGCTATAGCATCCTGGACTGGAAAATAAGTGGAGACCTGGTAAACTTGACCCTTCTCCCTCGTAGGATGAGCAGCATAGGTGTTACTTGAGCTCCAGAGTGGGCTCTGGCATTTCTCTCTACTTCTTCTTCCCTCTTTCACAGCAACATACCTTGCAATCATCAGCTGCCACTTCTGGCCTGAGCTGCCCACCCGCTTCAAACATCTGCCCGTTCCAGGCCCTGAAGCGCACGGCTTTTTCCGAGGGCTTCTCAGAGGAGCCTTCCTGCCAGACAGAGGTGTTCAGGCAGTGGATGGTGATGTGCTGAACCACCTCCGAGCTCAGCAGTCGCAGGAAGTTCATCTGGACTCTCCCGATGTCAAAATCCAGCTGTAAGGTGACAGAGAGGTCATAGGGGCACCCTGCAGAGGGGCTGAGGGGAGCAGGGTTAGTGCAAGGTGGGATAGCAAAGGGGGTCTCCTTTCCTCTCAGCACTGGTGTCCAGCGCTGGATCTGATGTGAATATGGGCAATAAGGGTCAGATGCCAAGTCATTTTGGAAAGTTTTCATGGGGACACAGCAGGTCCTTAAGTAGGAGGAAAAGAATGTAAACTTTGAATTCAATACAACTTGCAAAGCAGGTTCCAGCTCATCTGCAGATACTGCTATTTGTATTTTTAGTACAGGTACTTCCTCAACAAAAATCCTGCAGCAATAACTTCACTGGAAACTTGTGTATTTAAGCTGATCTCACTTTTCCAGGTAGCGGAAAACAAAATGCGAGAGTGACTCGAACGTAAGGTAATTCAATAGAAGATTTGGGAGCACGTGTTTGTGAAATTACTGCTCATGTTAAGGCTACGCTAAGTTCATTAAACAGCACTAGCACACATGGCTTTGTCTTGACAAGAGTCAGTAACAGCCTTAGGTGTATTTTTTAACTTCTGAGAGCAGTCCTGAGTTCTGGCACTAATGCTGCCTTGAGGAGAAACCTGTGTGCTGTGTCCTTGTGATCACTGTCTGGTGTCCTGGGACAACACACCCTGCATAAATATTTGGCAATAGCAGTATGGGAAATGCTGCTCTGGGGCTGTGCCTACCTTGGAGACAGTGACAGGGCTGAGACACGTCTGGCCACCATTGGTGAAGTTGCAGATGACCTGTATGGTGTCTGAGGAACAGCCAAGATTTGGGTCAATCCAGTAGGTACCTGAGGAAATGGAGGATTTGGGAATTAACAAGGACACTTAACCTTTTCTGTGAATGACAAAAGGAGAGTTTTGGTTTCTTCATGACTAGTCCCAGGGAAGGAGACCCTGTGAAACAGCCCTGTGGAGGATGCAGCCTTTGCACATTCAGGGCTTCCTACCATCATTCAGCTTCTGTTCACAGTTCATGAGGTCCCGGCAGATGCGTGCAGGGTTTTCCTTGGTTCCCAGGGGTCTTTTGATGCTCTGAATGAGGTTGCTGAGGTAGTGTAGAGTCTTAAAGATCTCCCCTCCATGGTCCAGCATGAAAAGGTCTGGATGTTGGTAACCCTGGAGAAAAAAGAAGGCAAAGTCAGGGGTGCCTTGGGGGCACTGGGTGCTGTAACCACAAGGGTTTCTGCATCATTTTGAGAAAAATCAGTGGGTCAAAGACAGGCTGTGCTGGCTTGGGGCCAGTGAGCCACAGGCCTTGTATTGTCCCAAACAGGACATTGCTGAAATACTGGGGAAGTCACAATGGCAAAGTCAGGAGGTTTGAAGCTTCACAAATCAGTAACACAACAGAACCGTATCTTTTAACTGGACCTTTGTCTGCATAAACTCCAGATATTCCACTAGAACAGTGACAAATCCTGATTTGTCAGGGCTTTGTATAAACTTTCTGCACATAGAAAGCACTGATAAGACCATTCCTAGTCTCCAGCTCAAGCAAAGACCAGGGAGTTCAAAAATTCCCTTGTACCTCTGTCTTGAGCGCGCTGTTGGAGTCGATCAGTGTCTGGAAAGCTGCCCCAAAGCTGTCTTGTTGCTGGTGTGGGGTGAAAAAGATGGAAACTGAGATTGTTAGAAGCTGAACATGCCCTGATGCAAGAAAACACTTCTCAATCTAAGGCTGTAGTTCAAGCATTGCTCTGCTAACAGAGCATCTCCTGCTGGACCTGAGTGTGTATCTTCAAGGTCCCAGCAGCACCTTGGCTCTGCAGGACTTACATCACCATTAACAAATGTACAGAGAATGGCAACTTACAAATGAGGCTGGAACTCCTGGCGGACCCTGGAAATCAGAGGGAAAAAGGGGCATCAGCCAGAAAGCTGGTCAGTCACTGCTGCACGGATATTCAGCCATGGCCTTTTGAAATCCCTGTTCCCCTGGAGCCCCTCAGTGCAGAGAAGTGAGAGAGGCAACAATGCTGTCTCTATAAAACACTTGGGGATGGTTTGGACTAAAGCACGAGAAACACTGGTCCATTCATGCACATGGTTTTGCATATGAGGAACATAACAAAGCCATAATTTCCAGTGAGGGAACAGTCCCTCTGGAGAGTACCATGGCAATCATTTCAGCTTGTTTCAATAATGAACTCTTCCCACATCTACGTACCGGAGGGCCAGGGTATCCTCGTGGGCCTGGAGGACCCTAAAGACAGAGTGGTATCAGTCAGTGAAATATCTCCAGTTTTTATTTCCATTTCTCATGGTTTTCACCAGCAGGAATCTATTCCCAGCCGTATTTTTGACACCTCACAGCAGCTTGTCCCTCAAAACTTTCAAAGGACGGGAAGTGGTCCCATTTTGTCCCAGCTCTGGGCACATCTGTCTACACCTGGTCTATTCCTGCTGCATCCCTTGTTTCCAGCCCTTTCAGCTCCTCAGCTGTCACTAAAGCTCTGTCCCCAGGTACTCGTTGCATTCTATTTGTGCAATTACCCACCCAGGAGCTTTGCCCTTGCTGAAAGCAACTGTTTTACTTAAATACAAGATATCAGTCAGAAAAAGGGAAGTCAGATACTTACCCTTGGACCTTGCAGACCCTGCAGGGGGAAAAAAAAGGCACAGAAGCTGTCAGAAAATGCTCATTACTGACCCAAAATCTCCCTGTACAGCCATGTGCTGTTCCCAAGGTGCCTGTGCAAGGGCTGAGTGCTGTACTGGAGATACCACAGTTGTGGACAACATGGTGAAGTGTTGCTGGGTTAAGGAAATGGAAATTTTACCAGCAGAGTGGTGTGGATGTATGTGCACATGTGTAATCAGTGTCTTGCCCTCATGGGAGCCTGATACACCCTGTGGTTATAGCAGAGCCCAGAGTGACTCTTGATTGTTCAAAATCAGGGACCCTCTTAGGGGCACCCAAGGTGGGACCACCACTTACCATCTCCCCACGGCTGCCTTTGTCTCCCTTGGGCCCCTGGAAAGCACAGGAGGTGGCTGTCACTGACCATTCACAAACTGCCCTGCTGGGTGCTGCCCCCCAGAAGCTCCTTGCAAGGACCCAAGTGCATCTCTAACTCATCAGCTCAGGTTGTCATATTGGCCTCCCCATCTCAAAGCAAAAAATGCCATTACTGGCTATTTTGGCAATGTCTGAGTTCATCTCACTGGTTTTTATCTCTGCCAGTAGCAGCCTCTGGACCAAGCTCTGAGTAGTGTCATGCTTGTGTTTTCACAAAGAGCTGACCTAATCTTTCACTTGTGTTCAGGGCCTTTGTCATTTCAGGGCAGGCAGGGATTTTCAACAATTCTCAAAATCAAGTGGTTCCCAGTTTAATACTTAAACACATTTAAATAATTTTTTTTTATTCTTCCCCCTCAGGCCAAGTTATTTGGAAAATCTGGCTTTCAAAAATCTGCAATAACATTCTTGTCTTCCAGTCTATTGAAAACCTTGCACATATGTATTGCTGTTCCTCACTTTTCAGCTAATAATCTCCTGGCAACTGTTTATGCAGCCAGAGACTAAGCCTACACTTTTCTGAAGCTGCTGATCTTAAAACCCCATTTTGTTTTCCTGATTACAGCAGGATTTGGGGGTTACTTATGCTGGCCTCAAACACCTTGGATCTCATGCACTTAAATTCTTCTAAAAAATACAGGCAGAAAAGGAGTGTGGATACTTACAGGGCTTCCTGTGGGACCTTGAATGCCGAGAGGACCAATAATCCCTTCTTTTCCCTAGAGAAGAAAAGACCTGTGTGAGCCACCACATGGGAGCTGCCAGTCATTTTCAGTAAGGCAGACTCAGTGAGGACACAGAATCTTTGCTGCTTTTCAGCAACTTGGTGGTAGTATTTGCTGTAGCTGGAAGAAAAAATAATTTCAAACTGCAAGTCCAAAGAGACAAGTCCTCACAGTATGGTTGTCACAAGCCTTGTTAAACCTCAGAAATTCCAGAAGCAGAATGATTTCAGTGTAGCTGGAGTGCTCTGTGCAGTGTGGCTGTCTCCAAGCCCCATGCAGATGTGGTCACTTACAGCTGTGGAGCTCAGAGGTGGTGCCATGGCCTCAAGTCACCGTGCTCCTCACAGCCCCTGGAGCCTCACAGAAACAGGGGTGAAGGAAGAAAATCCTCCCAAACCCCACAAACTGGAAAACCACTCACCATGAGACCCGGTGGCCCACGTGGTCCCTGAATGCCTTTGAACCCAAGGTCTCCTGGGGGGCCCTGCGAGCAAAAAATGAGATGCGAGGTCCACTAAATAACCAAACCCTGTGTTTATGTCCTTGCTTAGAGCTCTGTGTTAAGGACAGGAGTGCTGCCTCTTGTATATGGGAATGGGAAGATCCAATTTGTTGTAAATTCTTTTCCCAGTCCTGTTTTGCAAGGCTTTTACTTTTGACAGAAAACAAACAGTCCCCTCTTCACCAGGGAAATTATATGCTGATAAAATTAATCTAAATTTCAAGTCAAGGCTCTCAGTGTTAGGGATGCACATTGGTGTCTCAGGTGCAGGCTGATGTTTGATGCTGGAAATACAAATGTCAGAAAGGGGGAAGACAGCCATGGAATCTCTAGGACAGCCCTTTTCCTCCAACAAAGCATATGTAAGCACACACTCATTTAACAAATGAAGATTCATAAATTAAAGGAAGTTGGGATCAAAATTCAATTTCCACAGTTTCTGCAGAGCTGCTAGCAATGCAAAAAGTGTGGCATTACCTGTCCCCAGTAAAGTGAGACTAGAAAACCAACTGGTCACCAGCAGCCTCTTACCTTTGGCCCAAACAGTCCTGCAATCCCTGGAAATCCTGCCTCACCGAAGTCTCCCTGCATGTGACAGCCAAGACAAATACAAGAACAAAGGACAACAGTAAATTCACACTGGTGGCTGGAGATGTCACTCAGAGATGCACCAAGAGTTCAGCAGCTTCAGAGAAAGAGAAATCCGTGAGTCTCCTTCAGTCTAAGGACTGATAAGAAAGAGGAATGAAAAAAAACCTGGAGGAGGAACTACACAAACATCAAGCTAGAAGCAACTCACTTGATCCCTTAGATCTCACCAATGCCACCTTTTTGCCCCCAAAATGGGAGGCAAACCAACACTATTCCTAGCAGATGCTTCTCTGACTTGGCCCAGCAGAAGCAGGATGGAGAGCATCTACTCTGAGACTGATCTTGGAATTTCATGCTGCAAAATAACAGCCTCAAAGTTCTTTAAAACAAGCTCCTCTTTTAGTCCTAATGCAAACTGGACTGACCTACTAATTCAAACTATAATTTCAAACTATGCTCATTCAAGCTGTTTAAAAAGTGCATGTTCCTACAACATAACCTCCCACTCAAACCCAGGAAAACCATGCATACCCCCTAATCCTTTTCCTATTAACTCTGCAGGGATTTTTCCTCAATTTTGTAAGAAAAATAATAATAAAATAGTTGAAAGGCCATCAAGCTTGAATCAGCACATAGCATGCACCCTGAGAATAAAAAATGCACCCTGGGTAGTATGTTCTTGTGTAAACATCCTCCTTTCACCATGTTTGAGATGGTTATCCTTTGATATTTTTGAGCTTCTCAGATGTCAAAATTCAAGAAGATTCAACTTTTTTTGTAAAAAAAGGGATCAGAAACCTTCACCAGATGATTCTTCTCTAATGTTAGGAACATCAGAGATAGATAAGGCTTGTTTGGCCTCTTGGCAGGACTGTGTCAGCCATTCTGATGGTGCTTTTTGGGGTGTATTACAATGGTTTGTTCACTCAGTTGTAAATGACCCAAGTGGTGGGGCTTCCATCCCCTTTATTACAAGGTTGTTCCAGTGTCAGCCTAGAAACCTCACTTTTAGCAAGTTTTCCTTGCCATGACAGTGAGAAACTGCTTGGCGAGAAAGGGCTTGGTTGGACTCGGTGGAGCGTAAGAAACTTTCTAAGGATACAAATTGATTTAACTGCCCATTTATGGGTCCTGGAAAGGAAAACTGCTACCAACAGAGGACTAAGATCTTTCTTGCATCAGGAGAATCAACCAAGCCTTCTTTCTAGAGGAATTTCAGGCAAAAGCAAGTGGGAAGTCAGAAGGGTTTAAATGTCATGGAGTCACCTCAGCCAAAGGGACATGGTCACTAGTCCTGCAGCAAATCAGGCAGTGACAATATGGGGCAAATGAATGTGTCACTTGTGTCACAGAGACAAAATCATCTGTGAGATTGATCTAGGATCAATAACAAAATGATATATGGTGGTGTTGGTTACTACCTTTCAGCCTGAAAACTGTCAGCACAGGGTTTTATATAAAACAGCCAAACAAGTGTAGTTTAGTTGAGGTAGTTTGGGGAATCTTGTGCCTTGTTTTGTATCAGTCCTAATCTCTCTCCCAGAATCATGCTCAAGCTGGATATGGGCTCCCCTATAAAGACCCTCCCAGGAATCACCCTGCTTTCCAATCCTGTGGATCCACACCCTCTCCAGCTGGAGAAGCCTGGAGTCAGCTCTTATCAGCTCCATCACCACTAACCAGCTGTCCTTTGGGTCCCGGATCGCCAGGGCTCCCTGGAAGGCCCGTTCCTCCTGGTGATCCTCGCTTCCCTGTTTGGCCAGTCTGCCCAGGCAATCCTCTTTCACCCTAAAAATAACAGAATTCAAGTAATTCCAAAGGACAGGAGCTAAATACAACAGCACTCAGATGAGGTAGCCATAGATGGAAAGCTGGAAAAAATGGCTCATTGGGATAAGGAATGTGGTTCCATCAGTGGATGCCCCAGGTCTGCTAAGGCAGGTTGTTCAGGATGCACAGGGTGAGACCAAGGTGGGCATGGCTGTGTCCCCTCCTGGGCTGCCCACAGAGCAGGAGCCTCAGCAGAGCTGTCCCACCTGCACGGGGGTGAGGAGAGAAAGGGGATCAAATGTCTTCTCTTTGCATTTCCTACGTTCTTTGTCCTGCCCTGCAGCTTCCCATAGTCTCTTCCCCCAGCAGGCTGGCAATTGATGATTAATTCATGGAAAATGCTGAAGGCCTGCCAAGAGCAGGACTTCAATCCAGAGGCTGCAAACCCAACGTTTTCTCAACGTTAACTCTACAACTTCAATCCAGGGAGAGGCTTCTGCCACCCAGCACCACACTTTGCTCCCCACCTCTTCCCCTTGCCAAGTGCCAGGAGCAGCACAAGCTTCAGCTGCTCAATCTGGGGCAGACTGGGAGAGGGGAGCAAAGGCAGGGAGAGCCTAGGATGGTGGAACAGACGGAAAAGGGGCAACAAATTCTCCTGGAGGTAGGGTGTGAGTGTGTGACAAGGACACAGAGTCTGTCAGTCACCTCCTGTTGTACTGCCCAAGGCAGCTGGAGGGCAGCAAGTGACAGATCAAGGGCGATGTGTTACGGAGTCCTAATTTAAATCAGATCTCAGAGCTTCTCTAAACCCAGCTGGAGTCTTCCTATTTACAGAGTCTTTCTACAAACGACTGAATTGCTGTGAGTCCAGTTTAGATCCTGTGGTGAGTCTGAATCAGGGCAAGGACCAGGAAGAAACCCCAAGGTCACAAAAGCAGCTTGTCCCTGCTTCCACTCAGTGCGATGTCCAAGCTCATACTGGCTTCAGTCCTTCTAATGCAGTAAATATGCTAAAAACCAAGCAGCACAAATTTCCTTCCAGCAGCTCAGGCCTTGCAGAGCAGCTAGAACACTTGAACATCCCACAGAGTAGTCCATTCTGGACATCCTACAGGTGGGCTGCAGCAGTTCCTCTGCAACTTCTCCATGTTTTTTCTAGCCAGGTTTCTAATGATAAAAAACTAAGGTGTTTGTAGTGTGAGTATGTGTGTCTGCAGGCTCCTGAGTGTCCTTGGTAAAGGAAGAAAGGTCTCTGGGACATTCAGCTGCTGTGTACATCAGGAAAATGGATGGAGGGATGGATGGATGAGATGAAAGATCTACAGAGCCTCTAGCTAAGTGAAAGATGGCAGCAGGAACTGAGACTATATTAGACCTTGGAGAGTTCAAGCTCAGAGCCATCAGGCTCACAGACTGGCTCTCTCACAGCAGCATCTTAGGGAGTCAGAAACTCACCTTGAATCCTGGTGGTCCCTGTGCCCCTGGGAGTCCTGGCACACCGGGGTTCCCTCTCTTGCCTGACATCCCGGTCACACCTTCTTCCCCATCATCACCCTGCTCTCCCTAGAAAAGAAACACAGAAGAGGTTATGATACAAAACCCTTTTCCCTTCTGCACAGCTTCTGGGGGGACAGCAGAGTAGTGGGATTCTGCCCTCAGCAAGAGGGGGATAGGTTTGCAGGGGTGGGTTTGCAGATGTGGACAGAGTTCTGTGCATGTGAGTGTCTGTCAGGCTACAAAACCCACTTTATTTACAGATCTGGTCATGCAAAGGCAGCTGCTGCCTGTATGTGCAAGTGAGATGTGAAGAAGATGTACATGTACATTACATCTACTCTGGGTACATGTAAATTGGAATATCCACAGCTGGATCACATAATTTCTCCTGTGCTACCTTTTAGTTTTCCAGCTCCAATGTTGTGTTTGCTGTTAATGCCACAAGGTTACAGATGAAGCTTACCAGCATCCCAGGCACACCGTCCTTCCCAGGCACTCCGTCCACTCCAGGGGCACCCTCTTGACCCTGTCTTCCCACCACTCCTCGAGGACCTGGTAGCCCAAGGATGCCCTAAAATTACAAAGATGTTAGAGAAGGTGCTCCCAGACAGCGTTTCCTGGGGCAGAAAATGGAATTTTCACCTACCGGTGAGCCTCTGCTCCCTGCACTGCCCTGTGCTCCTTGCTTTCCTTTTTGACCCTGCAAGTAAAAAAAAGAAAGACATCTAAAATTGCAGCAGTTCTAGCACAGCTCCACTTGGGACTGTGACTTCAGAGTGTGCTTTTGGATAATGATTGGAAAGAGTTTTATAAAAGGGAGATTTATAAAGTCAGTTGCTCCAGCACTGGGGAATGAACTGCTATTTGGTTTTATTACAAGTGATTCTTCGTATGTCTTGAGAGTTCTAGGGCAGGAATGAATAGCTAGAAGGCAAGGACCTACATTTTTCCTAATACAGAGCAGATGAGGACAAATAAAGCAGGATGAACTCAAGGGAGGACTTGGTGCACTGGCAAACATTAGAACAAGATGCTAAAAACCTGAGTCCTCCATCAATTCCCTGACAGCAAACCCAGGACCCAGTGAGTCCTCTGAGGGTGTTCAGGGGAGCTTCTCTCTGAGAAGTAGCTCCCTCTATTTTGGAAAGCTAATGGAAATTAAAAAGGGTGTCTTCTGTCTGAAATTTGCAGTGCTACTTTGTGAATAAAGGCATAAAAGAAATACTCCTGAGGTTTATTAGCTGTATAAAGGGTTAATTTGTGCAGAATGAATGGAAAACTCAGCCTCACCACCTTCACTAGGGCTCTCTTAGTGAGGTCATGTACTAAAGCACTTTTAAATTGAATAACTCATTTTCTGTGCATTGTTTCTCCATCTGCAGAGGACCAGGCTGGCCAGCTACATGAAAGAAATATTCCTGGGGGTGCTTTCCCTGCTATTCATTAGACCCAAAGGCAGTTCCAGATTGTCCATCGATGGGCAGAATTTATTTATCACCTGGTACACTTCTTGCCAAGAAGACCTAAAACTATCTTCTAGCCTTACCCCCAGCAGGGTCAGATTAAAAACCCTGACATCTGTCAGGAGAGAGCAGGAATTTGCTGAGTATTGAGGTCACATACTTATGTTTTAGCAAATGAAGTCCCTGGTCTGTGAGAATAATTAGCAAGCTGTCATTACAGCCAGATGTGGAGGTAGGAGTAGGTATGAAGTGCCCCAATGAACCCTGAAGGACCCATGTGTCCTGGGTTTTCTTGCTCAATTAGGACAAGAAATTAGAGGGATTGTTCCAAGAAAAAACTCCATGGATAAATGGACTCCAAACCCAGAAGGTTTCAAGCCAGAAAAGTTTATGGTTCAAATGAAAGGGAGAGACACTTGCCTGGCTCAGCCCTCCTTGGGGATGGACGAGACAGCTGTGGCTGGAGACAGCACAAACAGGGCATGGGAAAGAGACATAACCCATGGCAGGGACTAAAGACCTGCCCAAGAGTCACCCATCATGCTGGAGCTGGAATTGTCTTGATCTTCTCCAGCTCCACAAAGCCAACAAACCATTTGGCCTGTACACCCAAATATTTACAGCCCTTCCAAAAGGATCCCCACAGTCTTTTAAGGCATAGACCATAGGCAAAAATCCCACATGCTGGGCAAAACCATGACAATCCTCTTAATTAGACATTTTCTTTAAACTCAGGACACTATAAATGCACCCTGCTGAAACCTACCGCATCACCTTTGGATCCCTTTGCTCCTGGCTTGCCTGGTGATCCAGGATCCCCCTACAAAACATAAGCAAGAAAAATCTGCTTAAAATTCTCTTCTGGCAGTACCTTGCATGAAGTACAAAGAACAGCATTTTTTGTGCCCTAACAATGCTGACTGTATGGAAACAATTCAGGGAAACAGCCTGTACTCAGACAGGCCCCTGGGGACAAAGAAGCAAGGAACTGTCTCCAGAGAGCATCTAACAGGGTGTCGATTGGAGAAGAAGCAACTCTGCCCCTCACTTGGGTGGTGCCTGCATTTGTGGAAATCATTCACCAAATTCCAGATGGTGCCTGGAGAGCAGTGCTGAGAAGTGGGCAGGAAGGAGCCTGTGTAGAATGAGTAGTTTACACAGTGATTGCTGGTACCACTTCCCTTTTGCACACTGCAGCCCTTGCCTTGGTTTCACCTGGGAGTCAGGTGTTAGAAAAAGGGCTATGGAGTAAAGCAGAGAGGGTACTTCACTGCTCTCTTGCTGGTCTCTTCCCCATCACACTCATCTCAGTCTTTTCTCCCAGCCAGCCAGGTTGGGTTTTTTGGTCTGTATTTGTGTCAGTGGCCATTTCTGGATTAATATAAAATGAATGGTAAGGAAGGACTCCCTGCAGAGCTCTCCTTCTTCAGCTTGTTTTTGACCCACGTTCCTAATGGACATTTACTAAAGACAATCCAAAGCTCCTGCTTCCTTCTGAATCATCTGAGGGGCTACCACCCTCCCCCCCATAAACTACATCCACTGGGGAATGCAGCAACTCTACTCATTTCTGGGCCATATAACAGAGCAGTAGCATTTTAACCCCAAAATAGAATCTGTTGTTCTTCCCAGCAACCTTACAAAGAGTGGGAATTGATTCAACTTTATTTCCCAATACAAACTACATTTAATGTGCTGCTGCACTCACAGTTGCAATAGTCATGTATAAAGATGAGATGCTACTGTATATAACAAGGGAATAAAAAGTCCTTCCTTTGAATTTGGATTTAATTTAGTCTTTCACAAAGTCTTTCACTAGTTTGAGAGGAAACAATTTGCAAGCAGAATAATATGGTCTCACCTCACATTGGACTAGCAGAACATCAAAAGGATCACTTTCAAGCAGACCCTTCCACTGTCATTGTCATCTTCCACCACCCATCTCCTGAGATTTCTAGTCCCTCATGGACCATTCAGAAAGGAGGTTTTGGAAACAGGCACTGGGAGTGCTCCCTGTTATGTCACCCATTTATTAGTCTCAAATGTGGCTCAAAATACCCATTCCATAGGCCTGGCTGATGGAAATGCCCACATCTGATAGCTCACTACGCACTCCTCCTGCAGCCCTTCCCACCTCCCTGTTTTTCCCATGCCTGGGGCATTGGGTAGCTTACAATAAAGCAGCATCTCTTACTGGTAAGCCTTGCTGTCCAGGTTTTCCTCTTTCTCCATCAAGCCCTTCTTGACCCTTAAATAAATAACAGAGAGGGAACATGTCTTTGTTCTTTTGTGGCAATGGGAAAGAAAAATGAATGTAATGTGATTTAAGGGGCAGAAGAAGACACACGTGTCTGCATTCTGCTGACACAGAAATGGTGAAGTTGTGGGTAGTGCCCATGCTCCTGTGGATGCCTTTCCATGCTGTGGAAAGAGGAACTATCTAATGCATCCCAAAATACACACAGCATTAATGGAAGTGAACAGCTGGAGACAGCTGTCCTAGAAAGTAAGGCAGCAGTACTGCTACTCTCATGAACTCAAAATCTTCTGTAAATTACTGTAATGGGTCATTCTGACCAGGTGCTTTTGAATGGAGGTAACACTTAAGTCATGGCACCTTTGCAGATCAGCCCCAATCAGCTGGAAATGTCCTGCAAAGAGGGTATAAGGAGCACAGCAGGATAACTCATAGCCTTGATCTTGCTTTTGAGAGAAACCTTGCAAAGATTTTGGAAGCCTCCAAATCTTAAAAGTTAACAGATCTTCCCATGGAAGAATCTACAGCCACAGGCATGTCAGTCTTGAAATTTCTGCAGCACTGGCATGGACTCATGCTCACACCTTGCCCAGGGTGTCTCCTTGATAATCACAGAGACCTGTGCTCAAATGGCACTGCTAATTCTTTTAGCCTCACTCAGGTGGGTGCAGGGCAGGGTGAGGTACTGACTTTTTTGCCTTCAGTAATGTTTTTCTGCTTTAGGTAAAGCTGAATTGTTCCTTGTCTGAATCATAGCAGCAGCTGACCAGGGACGTCAGCAGGTTATGAACTGGGACTGCTGGGCAAATCTGTGGGCTGATGTGGACTGGGAGCACTTCTCCAAGGCAAACATTTCTGAATCATGCATTTGGAATAAGACTCACAGGATAACCAGTGTCTCCAGGCTCCCCTCGGTCACCTCTGTCACCAACAGGGCCCTACAAGAGCACAACAAGGACTTGAGGTGGATGTAAACAAGCTGTCATCTGCAATATCTCAATGGTTTGTGCATGTTCTACAAGTAAGGCAGCAAGCCAACTAATCCACCCACAAAAATCAGTCCAGGATTGATTAGAGAAGGAATTTAACATCTTACTCTGTCTCCAGGTGGTCCCTGTGGGCCTTCTACCTTCCCGTCATCACCTTGTTCTCCCTGTGAATAAAATGTTAGTATTAATATAAACAGTAGATTTTACAGCAGATGCTTCTGTACAGATCCAATCCAGTCCTTCCATAACATGAGAAGGCAAAGCCTCTGTTGAATTTACTTTTTCATCCAGAGAAAGACTAAACATTTTTTTTTGTTGTTTGTTTCACTGACTCTTCACATTGCTTTCCTAACTTTTGGTGTTTCTGCCTAGTGCAACTCTCCTCCCTAAGTAACCAGGTGCAAAGGGTTACTTTCAACAATTCCTAAAACTAAGCAAGCAGGATGTAATTGCGACAATATGGGAAATAGCTCTCTGCCTCTGAATTTTATTGCTGACAGTTCAACCAAACTCTTCAATCAAGCATTTCCCCACCCTTGTTGAGTCCTGTCTGGGCTGTCGGTGGGAGCACGGGTGGTCTGGATGGGCTCCCTGGTTGTGTGCCACCATTGTGGGCTCATTTTACAATCAGCCAGGTGAGACAGCCTCCTACACACTCCTTTCCTTGCTGAGATGCTCCACAGCACGAGCTCAGAGCTCATGGTTTGGCTGGTAGATAACATCACCCAGCTTATTTATGACTGAGGTCTCTTCAAAACATCCACAGAGAGATCCCTTAAGACTTAACAGAGACACTATCCTTTTAAATTCTGTTGTGAAAGTCACTCAGGGTCACAATGTCCTGTTTTCTCTGGAGTCCAGCTCAGAGATAGCTGTTTCTTTGCTCCCCATGGAAGAATGCTATATTCCAGCTCCTCCAGTTTTTGACTACTCCATAGCAGTCTCTGGCACTTTGGCTCCTTAGGATGGACACGTCTCAGAGCTCCTTTGATGCTGCACTACTGGAGAAAGGGAGCTTGGGGTGTTCTGGCACAGTGGAGCTGCTGTATTTGGGGTGCTTGGGGTGCTCCAAGAGCCTTGAACATCCAAATCTCCAAAGAGCCAAGTTTTTCACAGACTTCTGTAATTCTCAGTGGTTGCACCAGCCCTTTCTGATGTATTTACAGTTCTCTTTGATGTTCTCTCTTTGATGTACTCTCCTGTTGGAGTTGCAGCTGCTGATAGTAAGGACACTTGGGAAATTTCTTGGTGAGCCTGTCTCTGAGAGAAACTTGGGTGGCAGAGAAGAGAGGAGGGGAAGCAAAGCCTCACAGGTTCTGCTGATGGTTTCCAGCGCTACTGAACTTGCTGCTGGAAGCCAGCACCAGAATACCTGGCAACTGATTTGCTTTCTAGCCACCATCTAAGGAATGTTGACTAGAAGGGAAACAAAGCCACCATTTCTCAAGTCTCAGGGAAAAAAATCATCCCAGTGGGTCTGTTACTATGCAGAAGTCTTGGCACTGATTGCTTCTTCCCAAGCAGGATGTGCATACCTTTGGCATTTGGGAGCTGAGTGTGATGAACTCAGAGAAAGCTCATAATTCTGGGGACCCTTGAAGAGCATCAAGACTCACAGACTTTCTCCCCATTGTAGCTTTGTTTCTCCTTGATGCTAATTCCCACCTTGTTCTCTGTCTCCTGCCTGAGAAAACCCTGTGGCCTGGTCAGCTCTAGGACTGTGAAACCAAGCTCCTCCAGAACTTCCTGGTGCCTCAAGTGCTTGAGAGAGAGATGAAAGGTCTGTGCTAAATCTTTGGAAAGTTGCAGCGAAAAAAGTTAGAGTAAAGGGCAGCAAAGTAAACATGTTAGGATACAAATGGAAAATGCATGAAGAAGGGAAGGCTTGTTGTTGTTGGCTCCTGTCCCAAAGTGAGATACACCAGTTTGTAATTTTTAAAAGGATCACATCTGGACTGCTTTAAGCAGCTGCCAAGAGCAGGCGTCTGCTCTGAGCAAGGCCTCTTTGAGGAGCTGCTTCTCTAACACATTTCAAATGTATGAAATGTGGTGGAGTAGCTGCCTGGGATGGCACAAGGGAGCAGGATTCCACAGCAGTGCCTCTCACCAAACCGCTTTCTACTCTGGAAAAGGGAAGACCTTCCCCACCATTATATCCTCCTCCTTTAGCACAGGTCCATTTACCATGTTACTTAAAGCTCACAGAGTACCCCGGTCCCATTTCCATTTTCTCTTCATTTCTCACTTCCGGGCTTCCATTTTTGTGTTCACACACTTGTGAAAGGTTACAGATGTCTGGAGGGAAGGAGTCTGTCTGTCTTTAGGCTGGGATCCAGGCAACTCTTAGGAGATGAGGGTGGGTGGATAGGAAAACTTAGATGCAAGATTTTGTGGAGCACCTGGATGCTGCAGAAAGTGGTGCTGGAGGCTCAGCACATGATTTTGTGCTCTCCTGGTTCAGCATCTCCTCTTTCTGCTCCCCAGCAAGGTGTCAGCAGACCCACTGGCCTTCCAGGGGAACATGAGTGAGGAGATCCAGCTGTCAGTGGTCATTAACAGAGCTGACTGCTCTTAGCAGGGCGCATTGGATGCTTTGGTGGCTTCATCAGGCTTCAGCTTGGATACTTGCATGTAGAATTAATTTATCATAATACTGCTGTGCTCTTTTGACACCAGATCCACTCAGGGAGTGCTCTTCTAGTGTCCTTTTGCAGAGGAACATCTTCTTGTTGAAGGGCAAAATGCTCCACTGAGCGCTTCAGATGAATAATTTGGGGATCATTTGCTACTGAAATTATGTGACCTTTCAAGATGGCAACTTTAAAGGTTTCCAAATAAAACAACAGCTGCAATTTAAGCAATAGACACACATATCTGCACATCTCAGTGGCTGCAGGGTCAATGGCTGACCCTTCTTGTCCTAGTCATGACCCACAGCTTTTTGCCAGGATGCTTAAGATTCAACAGTGGAATTGTTGGAACCTCTGGGCAGGTTCTGAGCTGACCATGTGCCCGGTCATGAGCTCTCACATCATCCTGGACTGGTTGTGCTTGTCTAACACTTGCCAGGAAATTCAGCAAGGCAGCAATGGAGATATGAAGCAGCAGGAACATCACCAGCTGTTCCTCCATGGATGTGTTTCGGCAGCAGGAAATGAGAGAAAAAGCAAATGACCGTTGTTCACCCCCAAAGCAAAATTTCTGAGGCATGTGAATGTCTTAATGGAACACAACAGCTTGCCTTGCCCCAGTGATTCCTGGCTGCATGGGGCATCTCCAGGCAGAGCACAGTGTGAACAGGGTGTCCTGACACCAGGAGCCTGAGCTGAAGGGATCCATTCAAAGCCCCAGCAATGGCAAGTCCTTATAAGCTCATTTTATAAGCGATGAAGCTCCTGTCTGCACTACAGCTGCCCTCCCACCTGTGTGCAGAGGCAAAGCTGAATGCTGTCTTGGTGCTGGGGAGTAGAAAATGAGCAAAAAGAGTTCATGCAGCTCTCCTCTTCATGGGGACCTCACAACTGACCAGTGCCCATCACCATCACTTCCCTTCCCACACTGAGGGAGAATCACAGAATGGTTTGGGTTGGAAGGGACATTTAAGTCCATCTCGTTCCATCCCCTGCCATGGGCAGGGATGCCTTCCACTAGACCAGGTTGCTCCAAGCCCCATCCAACCTGGCCTTGGACACTTCTAGGGATGGGGCAGCCCAGATCTGTGCCAGTGCTTTACCACCCTCTGAGTAGAGAACTTCCTGACATCTAACCAAAATCTTTACACTTTTGTTTTAAAAGCATCCCCCCTTGTCCTATCCCTATCTGTAGTGTAGTGTCCACTGTAGGAAGTTGCTCCCCCCTTCCAGATAAGTCCCCTTTAAGTACTGGAAGGTCACAATGAGTTCTCCCCAGAACCTTCTGCAGAGAGATCTCAGGAGGGAGGGAGCATCGCTGCCGAAGGCATGTGAAGGACTCCATCAGCTCCGGGAGCGCCAAGCAGCCGGCAGAGCCGACAGGAAACCATTAAAGAGTGAGTCACTGCTCCAGCCTGAACTGGTTATGGCTGTGCTGACTCAGCAAAAGGGGAAAAACACCAGGGAAAAGCCACCGTGGAAAGAGGGCTCTGAGTCAGGGCAGCTGCAGCCAGGGGGCTGTCGAAAGGTGGGCGACGAGGAACACGGAGCAAGGGCCATGGGGAGGAGAAACGCCAGCAGCTGGAGATCAGCTCATTTGTGCAGGGAGTTTTTCTGACTTGATCACAGAAAGCTACGAGTCTGATTTCTTTTGGCTTGGGGATGGAGCCGAATTCCTGAGGATACAGGAAAAACACATCCTCAGGGCTCACGCTGGCTGGCTCAGCCTCTGGCACAAGGGCACATGGTGTCTGGGAAGCACATGCTGGTGGCATGGTGTCCTGGCACTGACTGGCAGAGACAAGGCTTTGAGGGGTTATATAAATGGCTGTGTGGTTGAGGAGGCACCTCTGCCTGTGCCACAGGGTGAGGAGAGTGCAGATGCACGTGAGTTACAGCAGTGAGACAATCATCTCATTCAAGGGGAAATGAGATGGCCAAACCCCCTGACCTACCTTTTCCCCCTTTGGCCCTGGTGGTCCAATCGGCCCCGGTGGTCCTGCATGTCCCTGTGGAGAGCAGACAGCATGTGAGCAGGCAGGAAAGAGCTGCGGGGCTGAAAGTCCTCCCTGGTTCTCTGCCAGGTCTTGTAAGCCCTGCGTGGTGCATGCCAGCTTTGGAGGGACACGTGGGTCATGGCAGAGATGAACCAAATGCAGGTGGTGCAAATGCAGATTTGACAAAGAACTAAACTCGAGATCAGAAATAAATCACTGCTTAGGAACAATCTGCATCCTGGAGTGGCGGTTTTGTTGCATTTAAGAACAGATAAAAACTGGAAGATGAAAATAAAACCCTTACCTGGTAACCCTTTAAGCCTGGGTCCCCTTGAGCACCCATCCTTCCTGGAGCTCCCTGGAGAGGCAAACAGACAGGGACTGAGAGAGCAGCCCATGGTGTTAGCACAAGAAGAGGATGCACTGGGCTGTGCAAAGCAAAGCTCGGCACCACGTGGGAGTGTGGCCAGTCCTTCTCCTGGCCACCAGTGAGCTCTGCTGCAGCCACCTGATGGGCTTCTGCTTGGCTTTAACCTCTTACACATGGAGAGGGGTGCCAGGAGGCCATTCTGTGCCTTTGCCAGCCTGCAGCAATAGATTCCCCACCTCAGTCAGATTTGCTATCAGAAATGGCTGCATTTGTGTGCTCTTCATCTGCACTCCTGCACGTCTTTGTATCCAAATTAGTGTTGTGCTAGGAAGTCCACCAGTGAGACCATGCTCGGGCATGACCTAATCCTAAACTGTTGGGTGAAAACCTTCTGATGTGGGTTCTGAGGCAGAGAAAGGAGTTTTCTGGATTGTGATGAAGGCACTACAAGAGCTATTAATCACATCTTTAGCAGAGTGAACAAAAGGGTTTAAATCAGATCATCAGATTAAAGTGAGTCACAAAATTTCCATATAATCCCATTTAGCATGGAATAAAGCTCTTTCCACAAGACAGAGATGTGTCCACTCCAAAAGACTGTTGCTCAGATATTGCTTTGCTTCCTTGTGAAATAATCCATGGAGGCTTTACCAAAGACTATTAAGGGAGGATATATGGTGAGGCCATAATTTTCAGTGCAGGAAAACACTATCAGCAGAACCATCACTCATTTGCTACTGTTCTGAAATATCACCACTATTCCTAGTTCATAAATAACTGCTGACTTTGCACTAATTTCTATCAAATAGAGTGCAAGAAGTTTCCTTGCCAGCCTGCAATGCACAAGGTACTTTTACTTACCACTGCTGTTCTGATGCATTTGTCTCTTGTGCCTAAAGAAAATTAACTTTCTCCCCTCTCTGCCATACTGTTACCTCTGGAAGCCTCACCTTCAGTCCCCTATTCAAACCCTTTCCCATGCTATATTTCTTGTTGCTCCAAGTGTTTTAGATAAGTAGATCAAGAGTGGGTGTAGAAACAGGGCAGAAGTCCAAGGCAGAGTTCCTTGTAACAACACAGCTCAGCTTGGAAGCAGCTCTTGCCATGAGTGTGTAGTCTCAAAGGGGGAAATCTTAACAAAAAATAGCTTATCAGCTCACTCAGCTGAGGAAAAATCCCCAATATTTCAGCAATTTCAGCCGAGCTGGGGAGTTGTGAAGAACTGCCATGATGCAACATGAGCTGGGCTCTCTTCTGTGCTGCTTGGAATGAGGGCTAAGATATTTTGGCCAATTAAAGCCATCTAACAGCATTTCCCTTTCTGTGCCCTGAAGCCTCTGCTGGGCTCTCTGCTCCATTTAGGCCCATGCCCACCACTGCCAGTCAGGTTTCTGCGTGTTGTGTTCAACCATTTGCAGAGCTCTTCTCACCATCGGTCCCAGGGTACCTCGGGATCCTTTAGGGCCTTGGTTCCCCTTTGGCCCTTGCTTCCCTGGGGATCCCATCTCGCCGAGCTGCCCCTGGTAGCCTTTGCTGCCCTGCAGAGAAAAGGCACTGACATCAGTGTCGGACAAAACTTCCTCTGCAGGAAAATATCAGAGATGAGTAATGAAAGGGAGGAGGTGACGTTATCAAAGAGAGGTGTTCCTACCTTCTGGCCAGGCTTGCCCTTTCCTCCCTGTTTTCCTGGTTTCCCTTCTGGTCCCTGGAAGAGGAAAAAAGAAAAAGGCTGTTGGAATGGGAAAGCAAAGAAGTCGAATCCCAACCAGCCACTCCCAAGTCATTTCCCTGGCACACACAAACCTGAGAGCATCCTCACCCACCCATGGGAGACAACAAGGAGGCCAGGAAGTTGTGCAGGTCAGACCACAATCCACAGGTGCTACAGCTGGGGTATGACTGAGTTTGGTCTTCAGCTGCTCCAACATGGAGGAAAACTCCTTGCTTAAAAGTGGAAAGATCTTTGTGCTCAAGTGACTACTGGGCAACACCGCTGAAAGGTGATACTGTGATAATTTTGATGATGATGATTTTAAAATCACATCTTGAAGACAGGTGGGTCATGGAAAACTGCCATCAGTTGTGTCCATCTGTCTCCAAGGGTGCAAAAGAGGGATCTCCAGAAGTTCACCCACCCAGCCTCTTCTACAGAACGGGCAGAAATGTGGAAAACACATTTACCCTGATTCCCCCTAAAGGTTTCCTCTGGTTTGCACCTGAGCTGCCATCTTTGCACCATTACTCTACCAACAGTTGTATCCTTCACCAACTGTGGCACTAAATTAGATATCAACACTTTCTATATAGTTTTAAGATCCTACCAATAGAACCATTGATTCCACAGCACCTCTCCTTATTTTTACCTTGTGAAAACAGGCAATGGTTTCATTCTCTATCCACCTACCATGCACAACTTCCTGCTCACGGTGAAAACCCCCTCCCTCTATTTGTGTTATTACTGCCACATGCCAAAACCACAATCTACTTCTAGAAATGGAATGGGATGCAAAACTTCAAGTGGGAGCCATGCCAAGCAGAGACAGGAATGCTGAACTGCTTTCAGAACCCAGTGTGGGTGCAGAACCTGCTGCCCCTCCTTGCACCCCCACCACAGAAATGCACTATGATGAGCAGCTAAATACAGCAGCCTCTCCTTAGGGAACCCAGGGAGCTCATTTTTTCCAGTGTTTGACTCTGTTAGCTGCAAGGGAGACAGAGTATTTTGAACTTGACAGAAAGAAGCAAGAAGTATAACTGAAGAAAGTAACTCATGCTTTTTGGCAATTATGACAAACTTTTCAACATTATCTCCACACCAGCACCACATCTCTCCCTCTTCTCCCGCTCCTCCCAGCTAAGAAGATATAATTTTCACCATGGTTGGTGTTGCAGTCTCAGCTGAATAAAAGCAGCTTATATATAAAGTGAGACGTATGGGGGTTTTCACTCTGATCTGAAACATGGGCCACAGAAGTGCCTGCTCTGAACACAAAGGAGCAATTCAGACTTATTCCAACCCTAAAGAATTGTGCCAGTTCACTTCTCCAGAGGGAATAGCTCCATTTTACCTGTCAAACATTTCAGGAGCCCGCCTTGCCAACACTATTAGGCTTCACAAAGGACAGGTCCCTGCTGAGGAGTACACGAGCCTTGTTCTGTGTCTCTTCCATACTGCTCAGGGTTTTTTGTTTGCTATTTTTTGCTGCCACTTCCCAAGAGATCACTTTTGGAACTACTTTCCCACAGATGCTGAGCAGCCGCAGTAGATGATGGGTGCCAAGCCTCCAGCATCACCCACGTGATTTACACTTTTGACAGGAGTATACAGAGAAGTCCTCACGAATGAAAGCATCAGAAATGGCCAGACCCTTCCAGCTCTACAGCAGTTCACTGTGGGACCTGTTACTCAACACCTGAAGCACAGTAACTCCCACAGCCCCTGCTCTGCAGCAGTGCCCTGGCACATTATGGCTTAAAAATTTGGAGAGGAAATAGTGGAAGCACTCACAAAACTTTACTGTCAAAACAAGATGTGACTGAATAAAGAGACAACTGGGGTTTCTAATCAGTTGCATAGTGTTTTTCCATCAGTCTCCCTGGACTGTGCTTTAAGAGCTTGTGGAAGCACAAGCAGTAGATGCTTCCTGCAAATGGGAGAAAGCCCATTTTAAGCTAGATCTGTTCCTAACCCAGTGATGGCCAAGCCTATGGTCTTCTCCAGCAGAGTAGTTTTCCACACTCAGATGTGCTCCTGGAACTGCAGTGCTGTGGCAGCTCACGAAACAAAAATTTCCATGCAAAGGTTCCATCCCCAGGCTGAGAATGTGCTATATTGTCTGTAAAAACGCAAATACCAGTACATTGATTAGACACACCCTTTATCATTGGGCAGGGCAGGTGGACCCTGTTCATGGGGAGGTCACGAAGATCTCACAGCTACTTCAGAAGAGTCTGAAGTACAGCTTGGCTCCCTCCACCAGGATTCATCTCCCATGGAAGTCTCATGACTGAAACTTGCTTCTACCCTGCATTGGAAAATGACTTTGCTTTTTGAGAAGACAAGTTTAGGCCTTACATTTTTCCATCTGAGAAACAAAATTTCCACACTGCTCCTAAAGTTTGCCAGCGTTCAAGCTCCTGCTTGCACTCACCATCATGGAGTACAGATAGAGGGGCTGGAGTCATCTGGGAGAGGGTAAACAACAAAAACCAAACCCAACTTTGACAGTCCAAGTCCTGCTCGCAAAAACGAGCTCAATCCACAGTGAAACTGTGCCACGTTCAAACCGCTTCTCAAACTTTCTCAGGGTTCCTTCAGGTCGTCTTTTGCATTGGTGGTGGATGTGAGCACAGATATGGGCTCCAATAAACTCCTTGTACCATTTTCCCCTTACGATGCATCGGCCTCATGGAGCAGGGATGTTCATGTGCTCCAGAAAGGCTCTCCTGGGTGCTCCAGCTGGGGTGCAGCTCCTTCTCCATTGCTGAAGGAAAAAACCATTGGCAGCATCACCAGCTCCTTTCAGTGATGGTGAGACAAGCTGTCACTCACAGGAAGCCGTGGAGACCTTGTTCCAAGCCTCCCTTGCTGTTCTTGACTCTCATCCACTGGTTAAAAGCTTGGCTGGTATAAAAAATTGGGTCAAACCATGCTGGTGACACCACTGGCAGAGACGTGGCTCAGATTTTGACTGACTGAGTCACCTCCTTGAGAGGAATAAGCTCTATCAGTCAGGGATATTTCCGTGCTCACCCAGCACGCTTTCTAGGACTTTGGCCAGCAAGCTCTGCTGGTGAGTGGGAAGCCTACCATGTGTCTGATTTTCCTGGATATGCTTTCTCCAACTGTGCAGGAATTCTTCCCAGATGAATTTAGAGGCAGTTCAACACTTGTCTGGGGTTCCCAGATATGTGATATCTCTACTTGTGATGATTCAGATGTGGTTGCTGTTGCAATCCCAGATGTTCCCAGGGCACATACGCAGGGGTTTGCACAGTTCCCAGAAATCACTGCACTGCCACACTCCACACATTGCACAGGGAAGAACAAGCTCAGCAACAACTTTGATAGCCTTCAAAAATAGCCCCATCCTTTTTCTCTCCATTCTTCTGACTCATCTGTCCAGGGATGAAAAAAATCAGGGCCAGAACAGGAAGAAAAAAAAAAGGGATAAAAATAAAATCCAGTGAGATCTTATCTTCATCCAGGCTCTCCCCAAAGTACATCAGGAATGTAGCACCTTTTGATACCTCTTTCACTGCAGTGTGAAGTTCCTAAGGTTCCTAAGATTTCTTCTCTCTTTGCAGAGATAGGAGTGATGGCGGAAGATGTACAAAATCTTGCACATCAAAATAATTAAATCCAAGTTCCCTTTGCTGGACTCACATCAGTTGGGTTACTGTTCCAAGGCACTGAACGTCTATGCTTTTATTCCCAGGGTTTGTACACATTTTGTTGTATGCTTTGGGTTACTGGTTTGCTGAGAAAACAAATCTTTCCAAGCTTCTTCTGTGAACAGGACTATTTTTAAATGGTGATTTCTCTTTATATGCTGCATTCTTCACTAGAGAGGCATATCAGTACCTCCAGATGACAATGGTATTTGTGACCAGGGACAGTGGAAAGCAGCAGTTTTATAAAGTCACATGCCTTCAGCTATGCCAAAATATCCAAAGGAAGCAAAAAAATTATAGTTTCAGGTCTAGCATATTTAAAATTTCATTGTAATCTTCAGTAAGGACACAGATTTACAAGGTTTTTTTTTAGTATAGCCTTAGATATTCCCCTAAGGGAAAGAAGAATGGTTTATTTTCCAATGCAAATTGGTTAATTCTTAAAGAAAAAGAAAAAGAGACTTCCAGCTGCTGATGGCCTTGACAGAAAAGTCAGATCTATTGCCCAGCACAGTGGTAACATTTAGTGGGAGCAAATAGATGAGCAGCTCAGCTTTAAATTCTCCAGACATCAACAGTTGAAATCTATGTTCCGACAACAACATCCAGAAAAACAAAACAAGGAAGTTGAATGAACTGCAGAGAGATATGCCCTGAACAGAGCCAAACAACAAACAGGGCTAAAATCCTGACCCAAACTTCACCATACCCAGTGATGCTCTTGCTGCAGGCACTGGGTCTGGGGAGTGGGAACAGAGATGTCACCCACCATCCTGGTTTGGCTCTTGGCATTCCAGAAGGCAAATATGTTCCCACCTTCCTTGCAGCGCAGCACAGCACAGGAAGGAAGCTCTTGAAGGCACAGAACTGCTGGGAGAGCTTCCCAAAGCTTCCCTCAGGCTGCTTCATGATTGCTCAGTACTGCTGTGGAGCAGGAGCATATTTTCAAACTATTTTTTTTTTGGTTGTCATTGAGTAAAGGTCTGAGGTCACTCCTCCCTCCCAAAAATGAGGCAGGAAGAAACAGTACCACCAGAATACAGCTACTGAGTAAAGAAAAAAGTGACATGGTGACAGAGAAAAAAAAAAGTGATAGTTTGAGGCACTGGATGTAAAAAGGGCAGGAAAACTAAAGCAGCAATAAAGGTAGGAAGCATGAACCATAGGATGACCATGCCCATATTATCCAGGCCCAGCCAGTGAGTTCATTTAAAGGGAAATGAAAAAGCCCCATATAATTTCCTACTGCTCAGCAATGTCTCCATATGAGAACCTCTACTTAATAAACTTTGATCGAGAGAAGTCTCCCCCCATGGAAGACAGTTCACAAGCACTCAGGAAATTAGTGGGATTATTTGGGCTGGGCATTTGAAGACATAAACGTTTTGGATTTATAAGAAACACATTTCATAATCACTCTGCCTAGCAGTAGTTTGGAAGGGGAGGAGACAGGGGCAGCAGCTCCTGAATGAGTATGGGGAAAGAAGAAAGACTCAACTGTTCTCGAGAAGAAAGACCTAATTGTACTGTGAGGTTCAGAGGGTTTCACTGGGAACACTGGGAAGTAATGGGCTCTTGGCCTGCTTGTGGAAACCCGAGTAGGGAGTGCAGGTAGAGCTGGCTGGCTGTGCTCAAAGAAACAGCAAATTGGGGAAATCCTATAAAAAGGTCTTGGATGGCAAGACTACAGCCAGAGTCATTGTGACTTTCCTTTCAGCTGAGCTCCTCAGCTTAAAATAGGAATCCAACCCAAAATTTGTATCCTGAGCTCTCTGCTTTAGAGCAAACTCTTACCTGCATGCAGCTGTTGCTCTGAAACGTGCTGCTTTGGGTTTTGTGGAGGAGGAGGTCTATTTAACTTGATTTTCCTAAGCAGTCACAGTGTAAGGCAGCAAAAAGAGTCATGTACAGAGCAGTGCTGTGTGCTCTGAGCTGCTCTGGTTCAGTCTGATAGCTCTGAACTGCCCCCCCGCCCTTTGCCTCTATTTCCTCATGTCTAAGAAAGCATGGGAGACAAAGGTGCCACTAAAACACTTGATGGCTGAGTGGGAAGTGTAGGAAAAGTTTGAAGCCTCATCCCCACTGCGCTGTGAAGCTTTCATACACAATGAAACCAAAATGCTCCAAAAAATTAGTATCAGAATCTGACAATGGGAAAGAAAAGAATAGAGAGAGCACCTGGGCAGCATAACTCTGACTGACACTCCCCCAAACAGTAAGGGTTAATATCTTCCTTTTGAAGGACACAGATGCCCTGGGGTTGTGGAAGAGGAAGGGAATAAAATCCTCTCTTGCAATAAGGAGGGGAATCTTGGAGGAACTGCCCAAAAAGTGTGTCTCCTTCGTCTGAGTCAGGAAAAAAACCATGCCAAGCCAATGGGATTTATTTCAAATTCTGGCTCATTATGACTCCTATTAACTCTAAATGAAGACCAGCTGGGATCAGCCTGCCTTCCCCAGCAGCAGAGCCTGTGAGGGCCAAACGGCCCCTCTGCTGCTGGAGAGCAGCCTCAGTTGCTGCAAGCAGCAGCTCCCTTGGGATTGGGAAAGCTCTGTGATTCCCTGTAGGATACACAGGGCTCACAGGCAACCCTGGTGCACTTCAAAGGTTTCAATGGATTTGGTGGACTGAGTCACAGAGAGCAGAATAGCAAAAAAGGGGGAAAAAGTCCCACACAATAGTATCACCCAAACAACAAAATCTAGCATGTACCTCTCCATAAAGTGGGATGTTTAGAAAAGGCTGACCCTGTGGCCATCAGCACTGGTTATCAAAGCAAGAGGAGAAGCTGATTGCAGCCATGGGCACATGGGCCCAGGGATGATCACATTGGTTCTAGGAGGGGAAGCAAAGAGACCCAGGCCTGCAGCTCCACAGAAAGGCATCACCCTGACTCTTGGTCTCATACTCTTCAAAGCAGAGGTTTTCAGCATATTTGACTGCATTTCTGAGCAACTTTATTCACCTTTGATTTTTGATGCAAGACAAATACCTGCTTATGGCTTTTCTGGGTGTTGGTCTGCACGAGTAATGATACTCCAGGGCTGTAACTCAAGGATACATCATGGCCAAGAGCAAACACCTTCAGCTTGGGAAACTGGGCTCCAGTATAAGAACTGGCCCCGCTGATATAGCAGCCACTGGAAAGGACAGGCTGTAGGGCAGGAGTATGGCCTGTTGTGATCTCCTGCTCCCCCTCTGCCACTGACTGACCTCCTGCATGACCCTGGGCAAGCCACTTTACTATCTTGTGCATCTACTCCTAACACATCCAAGGGCAGGACTTGGAGTAACACTACTCATTTACTAAGATTAAGGGTGTGAGGATCTCGCTGTTACCGCTGCCACACCGCCCCCCGCCCCCACACACCGAGCCTGGTGCTCTCCATTCCTTCCTCTGCTCAGTCAGAGGGTGACCCCACACCCTCCAGCCAGGGAGTTTAAGAAACTTCTTTCAAGTAATTACTCCACAGACAGCCCATGGTCCAGGGCACAAAAAACAGCTTTTCCAGGAAACAACAGCTCAGCACATTATCAAAAAAAGCATAAATTTCTGCATGGAAAGCAGAGATTAAAACCAGTGGTGACTCCAGGATTGTCCTTCGGCAGCCTCAGTGTTTTCAGGGAGCTGAATGCCATGGATGTGGTACTGCCAGCTGTGGCTGAGCTCATGTGTATGCAGTGAATGGCTGGATTCAGTGACAGCAGAGCGAGGCGCTTTGTTGCAGAAAACCTTTGAATCATGTTTTCAGTGGCAGGAAACAGAAAAGAACAAAGAGCAAAAACCACTCTGGGACAGATTCTGCTGTAAGTGATGTTTGGACAACTTTGTAGAAGAGCAACATGTTGGATGAGAAGAAGCTCCTGCTCTGCCCTGGCACTGCAAGGCTCAGACAGCAGCCCCATCTCAGCATGGCATTGCTGGAGCAGTTCTGCTAACTCAGAGCAGAAGGTCCATCCTGGCCAGCAAGTCCTCCTTCCAACTTCAGGACTGTAGCCTGTAGAGGAGAGAGGGACAAAAATGTGATGGGAAGGACCCTCAGAACACCATCCAGAGCTGTGTGTGGGGTTGCTGCTGCTCTGGGGAGCGACCACAGCACTAGAGCCATGAGTTCCCTCCGTGCTCTGTACTGGGCTGGAGAGTGGGCCTGTGAGTTCCCTCAAAAAACCTTCTCAGCTCTCCACCCCAGCCCAGCTCTGTCACCCTACCCTTCTGAAGAGCAAATAAAAGGACTTTGGATCTTGTTGCATCAGAGCAAAAGGATTTACAGCCCTTCAAGCTCTTCTGGGCTGATGGTGCACATCTGCATGCCACAGCAGGGCCAGCAAATGCAGCAAGATCTTCTCTGATGTAATTGTTTACGGCAATTTAGACCATTGGAGTGTCTGGCTCAAAGCTTTCTGAGTCCTGACGTGGCTTGAATGACACTGCAGATAAGATTTCAGGTTAAAACGGAAGTGGAAAGATCTCCCAGTTTTGCTGAACAGTGAGGGATTTTCTTGTTTCAGAGCATGTTGTTCAGTATTTCCAGGCTCTCAAATTGCTTTCCTGGAGCTGTAAACCCCTTGCTATCAGATGTCTGCTGTGTATGGCAACCAGCACATTACAAAAACCACAGCACAGAGCCACAGAGTGCAGCTGGAAACCCATCACCTCCCTCTGCCAACTGGCCTGGGTCTTCCTCAGCCACTGCTGGATCTGTCATCCTCCCAGGGAAGGGCTGAAAATGCTGCATTTTCCATCACTGCAGAGGAGAAGCAGCAGAGGGAAGCACTTTTGGAGGGAAGAGGTTGCTCTCAGGGCCCACTCGCCTGTGACCTGTTGGTGGCACACCAGTGACTTCAGCCTCTGGCTTTTACCATCCTCTGATGCAATGAGCAGCTCTGATGGGCAGTCAGATCCTTTGTGAATGCAGGTTACTCTCCAGGGATGTTCTCTGGGTGTTGCAGGCTCTGTGGCACTATTCCTTCACAGCCTTCCTTACAGATCAGCAGATGAATTATCTTTTTATTTTGGCAAACCACACCATGACACTTGCACTGCTGATGGATGCCTTGCCAGGCTTTAGCAGGCTGTTGTACCTTCCAGTGCCCCACACACTGAGGAGAATATTCTTGTTCTGCCTTGCCCATACAAAAAGTCTGGATTTCCAGCCAGTCTCTCTGAAAGCAGATGCCCAATTAGTCCCTGGTGCTCTGCAAGGGGAAGGGCTTTTCAGCCCTTTTTTGTTCAAACCAGAGGGCAAATGGCCATGTTCAGAAGAGAGTCAAGGTCAAGTGAAGGCAACAAGTTTCTGTTAGAAGACAGAAACCACTATGAGGAGATAATACGTGGGCCAGAAGCTCAGGAAAGGTGCAAATCTCTGGAAATCTCTACTGGATCTTGCACTGGTGCTTTGATTTCTCTCTTATGGCCAGGGGAACAACTGGCCCATTCCTCCACTGAGCAGGAACTGGGGCTGAATGGAGCAGTGTGAACTTGGACAAAGTGACCAAAAGATAGAGGATACTCACTTAGCTCCAGCTGCCTTGAGCCCTGCCAGCCACAGCTGTGAAGCTCATGGACCATCTCAGCTGCCAGGTTTGTTTGCTGAAATCCACTGGCTTTGAAACACGTACAGATTACCCCTGGAGACTCGACTGGGGCCTCCCTGCACTTTTTGTTTGAGATTCAAAACCACAGTGGAAACCGGTTTTCAGATATGTTAATGCTGTAAATGGCTGAGCCAAGTTAAAGCTAACGATCTCTGAAAAACGTTTCCTGAGCACAGAGGGAAGTTTGGTTGTGCTCAGGCAGTCACGTGGTATCAGCATCAGGATGGCTTTCTGGAAAATGAAGCCTTGCTCAGGAAAGCCAGATGTGCCTCTGCTGATCCCACTGATCGCTAGGCGAGTGTCTCTCTTCTGTATGACCCAAAATGGCAGCACAGACCCTCTGTGCTTCCTCCAGCTTTCAAAGTTGCTCTGGAGTAGGTCCCTTCATCTGCCATCTCCAGGGAGCTCCAGGACTGCAGATCCTCTAATCTCCTACCATCCCTCATGCTGGCTTGTTGCCACGTTAGGTGTGAGCTGGTCACGCCAAATTCCCCAGCTCCTATACCTGCTCTGCCAGCACTAGCCTCTGCTTCAGGCTGGGATATACAAAACGGGCTGAAAATGTACCACCAGTGAAATCAGATCATTTCAGAGCAATCTGGCACCTCATTTCCTACATCTGTCACAAGGACACTTAATAGTGAAGTGTCACATCCCTGTAGACATAAGCAAAATAAAGATTAAGACTAAACATTTCCTTGGCGTTAAGGACAAACCTTCTAGATGTGGTGTGACTGCATGATGAGAAGGGTTTCTCCAGAGATTGTTGCTGTCCATGGAGGGCATGCCTCTGTGAGTATCACTCTGGAGTAACACAGGGACAAGCCAAGGTTTAGGAGAACCTTGTCTGTGTCCACAACTGCAGATGGGCATCAGCTTCCTCAAACTAACACCAACCTCTTCCAGAAGCAGAAGACGAGCTTCACACCCCCAAATGGAGCTCAGTTTGTTGTCACAGGTAACTGTACAGATCCTTGTGTGCGCACCTCTCCTACTAAGGGCACAGAAACACCAACATCTTCCCTGTCCCCTTTGTAGCTGAGCAGGATATACCAACAAATACTAGAGCTGAGGAAAAGCCCAGGAAAACATCAGTGAATCCAGGCAGGAATGTGGTGAAGCAGACGTAAGGACTAGGGGATGTCATGCCAGGAGAGTCCAAATGAAGATGCAATAGCTGAAGATGAAGTTCTTAAAACCATCTAAACTGATTATTGGACAGCATTACACAGTCACATCAGAAGTATTAAAACCATTCACAACAGGGTGGTGTGGAATCACTCAGTATCTGCAGCACCCAAACCCAACGTGCTCCCTCTCCCTGCAATCCAAGTGCCTCCAACACCTTCCCCAACCAATTTCTGTGCCACCATATAAATCCTGGACAGGAGTTTGTCACCTTGACATCTGCCCTTGGGTGAACAACCTTCATGACTTCTCCATGACAAAATTTTTTGTTAACTTTGTCCAGTAGCCTTAAAGCCTTCTGTGCATCATGCAGTTTGTGGTGGGCTGTGCCTGTGGTGGCTTCTGCAGCATGTCCTCCAGAGGATGGCTTGGCTGGGTATTCCAGCTTCCAACCCTCAGCTGGAAAGGAGGGGCTTGCAGTTATCTCTAGCAGTGTGCACCTCTGAGCTGTAAACCTTATCTTGACAGAAATCTAAGGAAGATCCCACTGATATTTGTACTCGCCATGGGAACATAGAACGAAATTCTCAGTAATGGGAAGAGAAAAATTATTTGTGCTTCTGTCAGAGGACTTCCATATTTAAATGACCTCAGTGAGCACCAGAACACCAGCCTGTGTATTAGGTAACAGTGTCTGGCAGGGGAGGCAGCACTATCTGGAGCCTATGCAGGTCTGAAAGTCTGCCTGAGTTAGGCATAAGGAAATACAAAGAAGTATATTAAAATAGTAGATGGAAATGTAGCACTCTGCAGTAAAAAAAAAACAAAAGGGAGTGATTATGAATAGGAATCTTGGCTCTATTGACTCCTTTTTTTAAAAAATAAAACAGAAAACAGCATCATGTTCGCAGGGACATGCTGGCAAACAGCAGGGACAGAGTCTGAGAGAATTTGTATTTTATACTTTTAACTTAATATGGCTTTTGCATGATTTCAGTATTTTTATTGGTTCTTAAAACATACACAATATAAGCACATGAACCAGCCAGAAGTACAGCACATGCAGGGCGATTGTCCAGCTGTGCCAGCCTGCAGCTGGAAAAGAGCTGAGGTGTTGGGGACCACCCTTGCCTGTGGAGTGATCCCAATCTTGAAAGGGCTCCCTGTTGGGTACAGGGCCTGTGGCAAAGGGTAGCTTTATTTGGGGCAGGACTACAGGCTTATACTGCACATTTATGGTGCTGCATTAAAGCATTAAGCCAATGTTTCCACTTGCTAGTCAAGTCAGTACTCAAATACCAACCTCAGCCCAAAAATAACATAAATCCATCTCTTCTGCTGCTTCCATCCCCTCACACCCTTCTCCCTGTGCTCCTTTTAGCCAGCCACAACGTCACCAAGAGGAAAATCAGCGTTTCACCATGGAGCATCCACCCAGGCTCGGCGGTACCTGCCGGCCCTGCTGCTTCCCACCCAGCCTGGGCTGGCATTTCAGAGCTGCCTTTAAACTTAGGCTTCTTGTTCCTTTGCCACAGATGTGTGGGATTGGAGCTGGTGTGTTCCCCAGCTGCATGAGGGGTAAGACACATGCTGCAGGGGAGCACATGCATCCCACTGAACTGGGCTATCCCTCTGCTGAGCGAGCCTTACAAGCCCTTGCTGCTGCTAACTTTGATCCAAGACAACAATCACAATGAATAAACAATGTCATCAACCTGATAAACTCCACATTTCAAGCAGAAAGGCCTGACTTGCAGAGAAGCCCATTGAGGCACTGGGCAGAGCCATCCTCCACCTGACACTACCCTGTTCCCTCTCATCTCAGAGCCAGAATCAAACTTTTTCTAGAGCACCAAGATCAGACCTCCAAGTGAACCAGACATGCCCAGGATATTCATTGAGGATTCAGGAGTCATAGCCTGCTGATTTCTTCTAGTTGTTTTCTATATTTAATTGGGAAATCTCAGAAGGGAAGACCAGAAGCAAGCAAGTGGCCATCAGAGAAGGCACAAGGTGAATTCCCAGCTCCAGGCCCAAGCCAGCTGTAGCAACCAGGGAAGACTCAACCCCTCTCAGTCCTCTGGGCCTCCTCCCCATCACCCTGTTGGGTCCATCTTACAGATGTGGGAGGGAGGCACTATTTCTCAAAGACTGTGTCAGATCAGATTCACATTCTCACATGTGAATCCTAGTTGAAAGACCAAACCATCTCCTGGACATAGTTTTTCATGAAAACAACACATTTTACCATAATATTTATGACAAATTACATCTCAGGTGACCTCCTGCCCTAAGCAGTGTCCTGGTTCACACACTCATCACTACAGGGAACCCACGGGTCACCAAGGGCTGGTTTCGCAGACTCACTCGGACACCTGGGATGCCGGGAGATCCAAGAGATCCTTCTTTTCCCTTCAGTCCTTCATTGCCTTTTTCTCCTTTCTCTCCTTCTAGGCCTTGCTCTCCTTTGTCTCCCTGTGGAAGAGAGGAAGGTGGGAGGTTTTCATACCCACACAATATGTGGGTCACTGTACGAGGCTCTTGCAAGGGAAAACCCCACCACATAATTAGTATTTCAGGAGTGTGAGAGGAAGAAAGCCTGCAAGAAAAAGGATGAATGAGGATGAGTCATAATACACTTGACATTTAAAAAAGGAGCAAATCCAGGTTTCTTTTCTTTAAAATCTCTTGGCTGAAGGAGAAAGAACTCCCCCACTACACAGAGTAACCTGAACCCCTTTTCTTCTCCTGCAGTAAGGCCTGAACCTCCCACGTGAATGAGGCAGGCAGACAAGATTTGAAAGTCTCCCTTGCCTCATGCAGAAGACCTGAGCTTGGGATGCTGAAAGACTTTTAATAGGATGGGTTTGTCTGGAGCAGCTGCTCAGCTCTTGCTGCCAAACAGAAATCAGCCCAGGGCTCCAATAAACACTCTGTGAAACAGTGTCACTGTGCCCTGTAAAGGATCTATGGCCTGAGCAGTGGGTATCCTGTCAAATCACTGCTCTGACAATTACAGAATCATAGAATCAAAGAATCATTTGGGTTGGAAAAGGTGTTTAAGATGAATTAATCCAAACATCAACCCAGCACTGCCAAGCCCACCACTAAACCATGTCCCCAAGTACCACTTGTAGGGATAGTAACTCCACCACTTCCTGTTCTGATGCCTGGCCACCCTTTCAGTGAAGAAATTTTTCTCAATATCCACTTAGAGCTCCCCTGGTGAAACCAGTCATTGAAATTTATGAAAAAAATCTGGCAGATAATTAAATTTCAGTATTTGGCAAGATCAACCAACTGGAACACAAAGCAGAAATACAATCACAGAAGTGTAAGAAGCAAATTTGGAGCTGCTTTTCTTTTATCAAGATAAATAAAATATTGTAAATATTTTGTAATATTCAGTACTACCACTCAAAATTATATGGAGACAATGAAAAAGGCCAGTTTTATACTGACAGCAGCATGTGCAGCCAAGCAGCCTTGAACTGAACCATTTTCCTCTTGCACCTGTGTTGGGAGAGCTCAGCAAGATCTCATCTGGTTAAAGAGCACAGACATATCTGGTTAAGTGTCCAGAGAAACATTTGGGGTGGAAAGAGCTGGTTTGGTTCAAGAGCTCCTGGGCACAGCTAGCAGTGCAAGAGAATACAGAAGCCTTGACTGTCCTTAAGGAAGAGATTTTTGGTCCAACATTCAGAGATATGAGCAGAAGTAGAAACACATGGCAAATAATTTAACTAGAAAGAAGCATTAAACTGCATTGTTGTGGGATGGGCTGCTCTTTCTTTCCATGGAACAAAATTGTTGGCCTGTTTGGAAAGGCTGGCTGTGCAGAGACATGAATCAGAGCCCTGTTCCAAAGGCAAGGTAACGAACTCACAGCAGTGAGATACAGAGTGAACCCTGAGCGAGATGCTGGGGCTCTGCCAAGGGAAAGGGATCTGGTTTCTTTACTCTCTAATATTGTTCTGGTCAGTGGTGCAGGGGAGAGTGATGGACAATTCTTGATTTCCCCTGCCAGGCCCAGGAATTCTTGATTAGTTGGAAATTTGATCTGTAAAGACTCAAATGAAACAGACAAATTGTTGGAAACCAGATTTTGAAGAACTTGACCTTTTTGGAGATCTGATCAGATGCCAAAAATGTGGGTAGAGGAGTGAAACAGGAGGGGTTTGTTTGCTTGCAGAAAAACAGTCCTTAGAGAGTGCAGGGCAGAGGCTTATTCCACAGAGGACCCAATAATCCCCTTGGCCTCATCCCGGCTCTGGGAATCACAGGGCCCTGAGTGCACAGAGATGTGTGTGAGAGCTGGAACTCCACGGGAGTGAGATTTACCTTGATCCCATCTGGCCCAAGCTGCCCGCTGTCCCCTTCTAGCCCGGATTCTCCCTGTGGGCAGAAGCAAACACCATAAGGATGTGCCTAAATGTGCTTTTCCCTGAGCTTTCTGCAGCTGGCTCACAGCGGCAGCGATGGGAGCCCAGTCCTGCACTCTGACACGTGTCCCATCTCATACCCTAATGCTGAACAAGCTCTTCCTGGAGCAAGAGCAGGAATTCAGCCTCTTGCTCTATTCTGAGCCACAGTTTCTCCTCCATGGACTCGCTGCTGGCCTGCAGGAAGCCCTCCTTCCCTGTGTGAAAAGGAGCTCAGTCTGAATTCATTTAACCTGGGGCTTCCTCATCCTGCTCCAACAACTGACCTCAGTCCTGGGAAGGGACACAGCCCCTCTGCCAGCCTCAATCCGTGCATTCATCCCCTCCTGCCCCCTCCCACGCACAGTGTATCCAGTGTTTCCCTGCTTAAAGCCGCCTTCTGCTCCAGTGTCCCTGGCCCTGCACGGACACAGCCTGTGGCAAACAGGAGAGGTCTGTTCCCACATCTGTTCCCACACTGCCTCTTTCACACTCGGTGTCACAGTGGCATCTGAGAGGCTCAGAGAGGCTGGTGAGCTCAGGCTGATGGGCTCTGTGGGAAAGGTACTTCCACCACCCGCAGAAGGAACAGGGGTCAGGACGCAGAGAACAGGGTCAGCCTGTCCAGGCTGTGGGAGAGCAAGGACAGAACCTCTGGGGAACTGATGAGGCACAGAAGCCCCACCAGAAGGTGGCCATACTCACTCTTTGGCCAACGAGACCTTGCTCTCCGGGGATTCCTAACTGGCCAGGATCACCCTAAAAAGAAGGAAGCACATACAAGGAGGCAAGCTGTTTACTGACAGTGAGTGAACATGAAGCACTTCCCATTGCACTCTTAATTTTGACTTTTTCTTTCCTTCTCCCACACAAACACGTTCAGCTGAGTTTTCAAAGGGGGTTCAAAGGCCCAGCATAGGGACAGTGCATAGGGACAGCAAAGAAGGACACATCTCACAGGCTCTGTTGCAATGATGCTTGACAGGACAGGGGTCACAGAGGGGTCTGAGCTGCCTGAAGCTGCAGACCCAGAAGGCATTCTCTGGCATGGTCCTTCACAGGCAAGCAGCAGTGTGGGTGCAATGTGGTGTGGTGGCAGACACGACCAGTGTGAGGGACAAAAAACCAACAGCTCTTTTAGCCCCAGTTCCAGAAGAATCGGAATCTTTGATAGCAGTAAAATGAATGAACAGAAGGCAGTGGAGCTGGCAAACAAATGGATCTTGCCAATATAGCACTGGGGGTAGGACGGCCATAGGGCAGCTCTCTCCCATGTGTGCCCATCCCAGTGATCTGCTTTGCATGGAAGAGACCTCAGGAAATGCAGAGGATTCAAGGGAAAAAGGTTTGAGATATCCATAAGCCTCATCCCACAGCAAACTGCTCTGCAAGTGATGATTGCACAGACCAGTCTTGCTCCAGCACCTACCAGCTTGGAGAAGGAGCAGGATGGGACTCTCATACCACACCTTCCCAGCAAGGACAGCAGGTAAAGGGGTCTGTGCAAATCATCATGTCCTGCTCCACGGAGGGCAGCCGGGAGCACTGGAGCTGAAACACTCGTGCATCAGGATGCCAAAGACACAGTAGCTCCAGTGAAGTGTCAGAAGATTTGCCAAGGAAAATATGGCAAAGGATGGGGTGGGGGTGGGAGTCAAGAGCAGCACAGAGAAAATTGGATTTAATCCCCACACAGAGTTTGTTCGAAAGCTCTGATCACAGGGGCAAACCTTCAGACCAAGGGGGTTAGGATTAAATAAAACCCCCCCTGAGCTGCTCAGCATTGGGATTTTATTCAAACAAAGAGATGGCTTTTATGTGGACAAGAAAGTGCATTCATGGTCTGGAGCAGGGCACCCTTCCCCCTTAACCATCAGAGGAGTTCACTCCCCAGAGAGCTGAGGCTTGGAAACTGTGGCAGGACCTTGTCTGAGGGTATTTTTAAGTCTGAGACCTTCCTAAGACTCTTCTGGTTTCGAATTAGAAGCTGCCTGGATCTCTGAGTCTCAGGGCTCCCCTCTCCATTGAGATTTTGGATCTGCAAAGAGTTGAGCTTCATTTCCAAGGCCCTTCACAGCTCTTGAGGCACAAAATCCCTGGGATGGGGCTTCTCCCCAGCACTGACAGCCTCCCCCTCAGGATGGGGCTCAGGAATTTGTAAAAATGGCTAAAATTAACCCAGTTTTAGGTTTTTTAAACTTTGTCTTTTGTTGAATTCACTAGCTGCTGGAGGGTAAACCTGCAATGTCACTCAGTCCTGCAAAAACGCAAGTTGCCATTTATGTCCCCAGTCTGACAGAGAAATTGCACTCAGGGTTTTTCTTACCTTCATGCCAGGTTCACCTGCCAGACCAGGTTGTCCCATTGAGCCTGGTGGTCCCTGGAAAAAAAACAAAACAAGATAATGAAAAAACCTATTGTAACCAAGCGGAAAGGAAGATCAAAGACATGATTCCTTTAGCAGAGCCCTCCTGGGACAGCCAAGCCCTGGTTCAATGCAATTACCTCCCCGGAGCTGGCTCGGGGTCCACAGCATCAAAGAGGCCCCTCGTGCCTGGATTCTGGGAGGGCTCTGATCAACTCTCACACCTCCCATCTCCCCAGCCTCCTCTGCCAAGCACCTTTCTCTACCTCCTTCCAATCCCTCTGCTTTCTAAGGTTAGTAACCCCACCAGGGAGCAGCACTGGAACCAGCTGGGATAGAAGAGGTCCAGAATTAGACTTGGAAGCTCTTTGCAAGGGTCCAGCAGGCTGGGCTGGTACAGTGGGTAACAGAAGTGCTTGGCTGTGTTCTTGCTCTTGCTCCCTGCAGCCCCATTTCTCCATTCCCACTGGTGTGAGCACATCCTCTGCACCACCAGGCTCCTTTTGATGAGGCTCAAGCTGCCCCACAGGCCACAGCTTCCAGCTGAGTCTTTGCCCCCCGTTCCCAAAGAGGCAGGTGCACGATTGTGCTGCCAGCTAAAGTGAGCTGAGGGCAGCAAGGTGACACTGAGCCCTCCAGCACAAATTTTGGCCAGATTAGCCTTGACATCCACCAGCCAGCTGTCTTTGGCTGTACAGGGCCAGCAAACATCCAAAGGCTAATGCCTGGGCTCAGCCCAGAAATCCACAGCCCAGGCTGGACTGGCTGAGAGAAATTTTCTTGCTCTTGTGTGAGCACAGACTCCGGTAGAGGGGTTTGGCATCCCTTAGAGAGCCAGAAATGAGTGCCTGACCTGGAAAAAGATAGGAATTAAGATAGAAAGATGGAAGATGTGAGAATGACCTTGCAAACTGTTCTCACTCAGTCCAGCTCCATGTGCAGCCCCTGATAGTGGGGTCACAGTCATTTACTATCTTTAGTACTGAGATCTGTTGGGAGCTTTAATGTTTGTACATTTGCTCCTACCTCTGGGAAGCATGGGGAATGAGAGCCTGCAAAACAAGCCCAAAGATCGGACAGTCAAGCTTCTCTTTGAAGGATTTAAGTGGTTTATTTACTTACGATATTTGCATTCCGGACAACAATCTCCCTTCTCTTTACAGTTGGGAATAAAGGGAAAAAGAGCACATAATCAAGGGAGCAACCCAGGGAATAAAGCCAGTTGCTGGCTTGCTGAAATGGATTCAAGCAGAGGAGGGAGCAGGGTGTGTGTTGGGTTTGTGAACAAACGGTCAAGTCACGCAATGAGAAAATTCAAGCTCCAATGAAAGCAAAAATCCTGCTTTGGTTTCTCCAGAGGTGCCAGTGCAGAGAAAGGCTCCTGGAGGAGTTGCAGATTTGAATGAAGGTCTGTACTTTCTTGGTTGGCAGCATCCAGAGTGGCTCAGTAGCAGCTTTCCAGCTCCCCAGTGTGGTTTACCATGCTGAGAGCTTGCTCCATCTGGTCCAGCAGCCATGAGAATGGAAACTTTCATGACTCATACACTTTGCATAGATTGCATTCAAAGCCACCTTCATGTCTGCGTTACAGCTCAGGACCTACAGAACGGAGCTGTGCAAGGGGAACTGGCACACGTGATAGAAAGAGCCAAGACTGTATTATTTTAAGGGGAGTGAAATAAAGCCAAAAGTACACAGGAGTTGGGGGAAACCATGGAGGCATCCCCTGCACTCCATTGGGGCACTGTTTGGCAGCTGCTGCTCGGTTTTGATGTGTTTGTGCCACTGCTTCATGGCAACCACAGCCCGGCAGCACCGTCAGCAGCAAAGGCATCTCTGAGCTTCCTGCACTGGCTGCAGCAGGCTCTGCTGGGGCTGCCATGGCCATCTGGGTGGGCTGGCAAACCTGTGTCGTGTCAGCAACAGCACCAGGGAGAGGGAAAGGCTAGTACTCAGTCTGAATTGTTTTTGTATTGGGTCACTGACTCTGCACCTGGGTGCAAAAAGTTGGTCCCTGGCGTGGTCACCTTTGAAATGTATCTTCTGTTGAGAAGACGGGTCTGCACTTTCACCAGCTGGGTGTCTGTGGCCTGTGATGAAAAAGGTGCTCAAATTTCTGATTTTCACTGTTTGTTTTGGAAGCTGACTTTCAGACTTAAGGGAAATCCTTCCTGCTCGTTCCACACTTCCAGGTGTGGAAGGATGCTCCCCTGCACATTTACTCCTCCCTCAGTCCTGCCACTCCTGATGGAAGGGGAAAACAAACAGGAACAAAGATCAGACCTACCTTATGCCCCATTTCTCCCAAAGGCCCAGGTGGCCCCTGTGGTCCTTGGGGGCCCTGCAAAATAGAGACACAAGGCTCTTTTCATACAACTGCTTTCATTTCTGAAGGACCATCACTTCCACAGTCTGTAAGATAAAACACCTGTTCCTTCCCACAGCTCAGAGGAGTTCTCACTGTGCAAGATCTGGCCAGTGGGATGGAGAGGCCAGCAGTGGTTGTGCTGAGGCACCTTAACAGGCAAAGAGCTCAGAAGACCCTTCATCCTCCTGGCTCCCATCTAAAACAACTGCAGTGAGTAATCTGAAAGTGTCTGGTTTACCCTCTCCCTTCACAGTCCAGCACTGCTGGCCCTCCTTGAGGTCTGTGTCTTTCCCCAGTGATTCCCCCAAAGCTGTGGGCTCAGTTCTGACACCATCAGCCTCCCTCCTTCTCCCCCTTCCACTCTACCTACACTCCAACTCCTTCTGTCCCAGACCCAACCGTGTCCTTTTCTACCTTCCCTTCCAAAATCCCCCCCAGGCTGTATCCTACACTCCCCCTGGTAGATCTGTGTCTCCCTTTTGCTTTCCAGGGGTCTGACCTTGTCTTTCCTTATGGCTCCTAGGACTCTAGCCAAGTCTTTCACATCTCTGACCATGCTGGAACTGTCAAGGATAGAGAAGCTGGGAACAGGATAAGCAGTGGGGAAGAGACAGACAGAGAAAGAAATGACGTGTCTGTGTGCAAGGAAAGACAGATGGAGAGAGAGTGATAAGACACTTGCCGGGTTGCCTGGAGGCCCTTTTGTTCCTGGAGGTCCAGAAGATCCTTGGATACCCTAGAAAAATTAGAAATACCAGAGTCAGCTCCAACCCAGCAGCAATCCTTCACATCTCTTGGCAGAAATGTGCACCTCAAAAATGCTCCAGTGACAGGAGGGGACAGGTGGCCCTGCAAGTGTAAGATAGGGTCCAGATTCTTCCTCCTGGACCAGGACTCAAAACTTAAGGACATGAGGTTATGAAAGGAAGTAGAAGGGATGGACACTTACTGGGAAGCCACGTGCTCCACTCTCCCCAGTCTCCCCCATCTTGCCCTGTGAACACACAGTTACAGCAATTATCAGCTGGGGATGTGCTGACACACCTGTGGGGCTTTGGCCTGGAGGGCACTGAGGACATGTGGGTGTCCCCAGGGTTGGCAGCTCTGGCTCTCACAGAGGACATACCTGCAGCCCATCTGGGCCCACCCTGCCTGGCTCCCCTGGTCGGCCCTGCAAAATAAAAAGACAAAGACACATCAGCAGGAGCACAAGCTGTTGGTGATGCTCTTCTGCCCTAGCCCATCTGCTCTTGCATTTTTGTGCATCAAATTTCTGTTCCAGTTCCCTGCAGCTTTTGAGAGGCCAAACACCTGGGATTATGCCCCCAGGAACACCCCAACCAGCTGTGAGTCTGGGCAAGGACCCTGATGCCAGTGCTGGATAGATTTTACTCTGGTTGCAAGACAGACTCATCCCTGCTGGTGGATCCTCATGGAGCAATTGAACATCCCCTGTTCCTGGAGGAGGATGTGACTTTGATCCTGCCCAGAGCATTTCACAACACAGCTGAGAACAGCCTTGGCACTCACCTTGACACCTCGCAACCCTGGCTCGCCTACTGGTCCATCAGGCCCTCTGGCACCCTAGAAGGAGGCAAAAGAGAGGCAAAAATAAGAACACAGAGGATATGGCTCACTGGAAAATCCAGCTGTCACTTTAGCCTTGGCCACCAGGACAGTCCATGAGATCAATCCTGGCTAAGCCAACTTATACCTGCTTGGGTTGAGCACAGCAGCTCAGAGCCCAGGACTAAAAAGATTCTTTCTGTGTTTTGTTGCTTCATTTCTCACCGTTACCAGCACACAGCACTTTTTATTCCTGCTAAACCAACTACCAACCACAAATCTAAGCCAGAGGAGAAAAGCAGGCCAGGAACAACCTTATTTTCAGACAATGGATACATGACAACAGTTTTGCAATGCACAGACAAACTTGCAGTTCCAGCCTTATTAACAGCAAACATCTTTCCTCCTAGAAACCTTGCTTTTCCAACACCTTTGCCCTTAACCCTCAGCACACCACACTGTCTCATGGCCACAATCAGGGCAATAAAGCTCCAAAATATAGAGGTGCACAAGCCCCCACTGTACAGTACCTTCACATTGTCTTGGGCCCTAAATTCCTCTCAAAGAGAAGGGCATATTTGCTGGCAGCTGAACTCCAAGCCCTCAGCTACAGCTATGTGATATTTAAAGATCTGGCTGCTGTTAAGGACCAGGCATGTGCTCCTGCATGTGGAGGTGGGGAGGGTCTGGTGCCGTGCCCGGCATCTGCTCCCAGCTGTGTGAGTGTGTGGTGGGCACAGGGACTTGGGGAGGTGTGTGGGACACACACCCTGCTGCAAATGAGCAGGTGTGAGTAGCTAAAATTGAGCAGTTCCTGGTACAGCTTGGGCATCACTGAGGAAGGACGTTCTTGTTCTTTCAGAGGGTTCCAAGTGAGGAGAGCCCTGGGAAGAGGGTAAGGATATGATCATAGAATCACAGAAAAAATGGTTTGGGCTGAAAGGGACCTTACAGACCAGCTATCTTTTAAGCTCATTTCAGGAAAGCTGAACACACAACCCTCTGCACCATTTGACCCCCAGAGACCAGTGCATCACATTGACAGGGAATAAAGACCCACAGTGAAAGAAAATAAAAGAGTTAAAAAAGGGCATATCAAGAGACTATTAACAGACATCATGTTCATAATCAGTTCATGAGCTCAGTTGGGACTCTTAGGCTCCACTGCAAAATAAATAATAAATAAAAACAAAGAGCAGTGCTAGAATGTAGTGGTAAGAGGAATTCTGAGAGCTGGCCAATGCAGAAAGGGAAAACAGGAGCCAATGTGCTTAATCGGGATGCAAACCTAGTGCCAAAAGTAATAACAGGGTTAGGGAGCCAGTGTGTTAGAAAAGCAACTCCAGGATGACAGGCAAAGAGAGAGACTCACAAAGACAGGCAGTGTACAGCAGAAATGTATAGGAACCCCAGCCAAATTATTACAGCAGACAAACATTGTCAATATAAAATAATGCAAAACTCCTACTGCGCTTGGCAAAGCCCTGTGCTGCTGAGAGGAGCAGAGATTGAATAACCAAGAGCCTGTATTGCACTGTCAGTATGGCACAGCTCTGAAGAATGCTCAGCCTGGCCTCCAGGACAGACAGACAGAGGACTGTGCCCCAGATGGGATCCCCACAAACAAAGGGGTGTTTCACTGCTGGGGCTGTGCTGCACAAATGTCCCAGCACCTCTCACCAGCCCAACACACCAAGTGATGTGGCTCATGCTGGCCCCTAGATCAGAGAGCAGTAAAGACCAAAGTTTTATTAATCCATGTCCCTATAAACGTCAAAGCACAATGACAAAGACCAGAAAGTCACTTAAAAGCAGTACTACTGACAGCTTGAGTCAGGCAGCCCTGTTAGTTGGGGTGGCGGAAGAGCAGGGCCTGGAGGCATCCTGGAGGCTGCCTGGGGTGACTGGGACACCCAGCAAACACCCAGACTTGCACTGGGAAGGGAGGTGTCAGCATAGTGTTGGCACTCTGGGAAAGCACCCTTGACAACCACATGCTCATCCTCCCTGGAAAACAAACTGTTCCCCTTCTCTTTGAGCAGTCACTTGGATATTTTGTGCAATTACATCTTTACTGTATGAGATGATGTGGTGACCTGCTAGTGAAGCAGGGGAAGGATGTGCGGAGGGCAAGGATTCCGTAGCTCAGGCCTGGAAGAGGGAACACGGATCAGAAGCAAGTGGGACATGGAAATGACAGTGATGATCCGGGTTAGAGTTGGGAAGGAAACTGGAATGAATCTGGCCCCTCCAGATCCATCTTCTGAAGCCTGTCCTTGCCAGTGCTGGGGCTGCACTGAGCCAGGTGGAGGCTGCCAGGTGCCCTCAGTGAGGGCTGTGGCTGGCTGGGGAAGTGTTTACAGTATCCTCATCTCTTCCAGCAGAGCCCTGTCACCAGCATGGCAGGATCTGCCAGGGCAATCTCACTTCACAGCAGTCACCTGCCTAATCTCATCACAACACATCTCATCGGCATCTGACCCAAAGAAGGAGAAAGTGACCCTCTATTCTCAAATGCATCTGGCAAGCTTCATCTTCTCCAGCCTCCTGGGCTGAAACTTGGGATAAAGGCTTCCCCTAATTCACCCTGACAGGAAAAGCTACATTTAGTCAATTAGTTAAATCTTTAAAACTCTCTTTTACTGACAACACTGGTTAGAGACGAGTGAGTGAGGTCCTGGCAGCTCTCCAGGGAGCATCCCAATGCCAAGACCCTCAAGGCACAGCACGGTGCCTTCCCCCTGCAGACCTGGCAGCGTGGCCTTGCAGGCAGGGCTGAGCACAGCCCCTGGGCTCCCCTTGCACCCTCAGTTCCCCTCAGTCAGTGGAGGCCAAGACAGCATTTCTCTGAGCTGAGCAACACCAAGCAGCGCTATCAGAAACCCCAGGCTAAACAAGGGGTTACGATAGTGGCCAGATGTGAACAGCTCACACACACAGGGGAACTCAGTTCCAGGCTTTGCCAGTCCAGGTGAGGCAATAGGGATATATCCTGCATCTAAAGTAGACAGCGTTCCTGCAGAACTATGTACTCAACAAGCTGTTTCTGTAGAGCAGCGCTGCATTTCCTCCTGTTAAACACCTACTCAGAGCTCAGACAGAGACAGTGACCAGCCTCTGAACAGCAGCATGAAGCAGCAGTCAAGTAGCTCCTTTCCAGAAATCCAAAGCTCCTTCCTTACCCAGTTATGCAAATATTGATATTTTGCTATCACAGTCTGGCCAAACAAAAAAGCAAGCAGATGTTTTTAGTGAAGCCAAAGGGAGACATCCCTGGCCATGGATCTGGAATGAACTTTTTCTCAAACACTTCTAAGGCTTTCTCAGTCAACTAGAAAGATCCCTGGAAGCAAAACAATACCCACCACTTCTCCATGAACAACAACTCAGCTGGGCTTGGAAAGGCAAGTATTTTCAGGTTTGCTTAGATAACACCACTTAACAAATCCCTGCAGTTGGTGATGCTGGAAAGCATCGGGTCCATGTGGCAGAGGCAGTAATTCCTTCCCTCTGGCATGGAGCAGCAAAGGGCCTGGAGTGCAGGTGTGCTCCCCCTTATCTTGGATTTGCAGGCTTCACCTGGGCAGCAGCTGATGCAGGAGCTGGATGAATGAATGGCATGGTGGAAAAGAGAAATGTGCTTTGGGATTTGAAAAGCTCCCCTGTATCATCTGAGTCAGAACCCAGCAGTGAGAGGATAAAATTCTAGAAATATTGACAGGCACCTTGGCCAGGAGCATAGGGCGAGGTAAGGCACTTACAGCAGGATTTCAGGTGCAGCTTTATGATGTGAGTTACAAAATCATGGCTCTGGTTGATATTCAGCCTTTCATAGAGGTTCCCAGTCTTTTTGATGACATTATCCTTAGGAGAGCATGCTGGAGACCACACATTCTCCTGCTGTGAGGAGCTGATTAGCAGAAACGTGCTTTAGGATTTAAGTGACATAGAGTGAGGGGCTTGCTGGACCAGCTGCCTCCAAATTTAAACCTTGATTTGGTTAAATAATGAGGTTTAAGCATGTACACAGCTGTCACTAGCTGAATGTTAAGCACATGTTCAAGTGCTACACTGAGTACAGATGAAGGGAAATAAGCCTGGGCTCCCATGTCCAAATTTCTTCTCCTTAGGGAAGAGGAGAAGGGAAACAACATTTGAGGAAGATTGTTCACTATCAGTTTAGTGGAATAAACAAAGACTTGTGAAGGAACAATAGTTCTGTCAGGACTAAAAAGAAGGTTACAATTTAAAAAAATATTTTCTTTTTAAAATATACATGTCTTGACGATATGAAAGCTATCACAACATAAATGCAGACCCCAAAAAGTCTCCATTGTTCTTTACAATCAAAACCATATTTGCTATTTACGTTTCCTTCAAAAGCAAAATTACTTTAATGAAGCATCCACAAACAGAGCTCATGGAATCCAAAAACATCTGGAAGGGGCCGCATTCATGTTTCCACTCTGAATTGAATTACATCCCTTCTGTAAGCTAGGATAGAGAGAGGGTGATGTCTGAAATTACAACTGGGGGATCATTTCCCCATCCTGAGTAAGGCAAGAGCAAGAATCACAGGAGCAAGTAAGCAAACATAGGATACTATATGCCTGGAATATCTTCTGAGAGTATGAAGAGAAGGAAAAAGTGAATGAGAGAGATTCAAACCAGAAATCCTCCAGGCAGGAGATCTGCTGGTTTTTACAATGCTGACTTCCCTACATCATATCCACTGAAATCTGTAGAATTTCAAAGCAAAGCCCAGGTTCCTCCTTTCTGCTGGGAATCTTAGAAAGCGTATCTCTCTGCCTCACAAATTTGGTATGGATTATATCACTGCAGTGCTCAAACATCACCAGATCTCCACAGCACAGCCCAGCCCAGTAGTGGGAGGTGAGAGCAGGAGCACTAGCAGCAGATCCAGAGGCTCAGTCCCTGCTGCTAGAGCTTTAGGCAGAGTTTTACCCCTCTCCAATACTGGTGTCCTTAGGGTAAGATCAATTCCTTAATGCTCCCTTTTCCCCAGGCAGTGCCTCCTTTCTACCTCAGTGCTCTGCACATCCCGAAGTGACTTTTTGCAGGGCACTGCAGCCTGTCAGGATACAGCCACTGCTGCATTCTTGGTTTGCAGGGCTGAGATGCACTTTGGAGTCTGGCTTCCTCGGTGGAGGAATGTCCAGAGGGAGTGACTGGCACAGGATCTGCTGGACTGAACATCTGGAGAGGAAACGTAAACCCAGAGCATGAAGCTGCAGGTCTCTATGATACGTCATTTTGAGCATGGACAGTGCTGGTGGCAGCTGAAGTTCCACAGGATTTGTCTGGGGGGTTTGACACCCTCTCTCTGGATCCAGCTACAGCCAAAGGCAGGCCCCTGATGTCCCAGGCAACTTCCTTTCTTGGGATCTAAATCCAGCTTTCCTTGAGGGCTGAGGACTTGAGGCCAGTATGGATGTAAGAAGCTGAAGAAGGTTTATGTGAGTGAATCTTAGACAACCCAAGAGCCAGACACTGAAGTTGCCTGTGGATGCCTGCTGAAAGGAGAAGCTCAGTGACAGGGATGGGGATGGATCCCTGGCTGGCAGCCGGGAGGAGGCAGTTCCAGGACTCCTTCTCTGTCACTGCAAACATTAAAGGCACTGGCAAAAGCACCCAGTCCCCTCAGAGGACCCACCTCTCCAAAACCCGCACATTCTCAACCTGGATTCATCCAGAAGGTGTTCCCTGTTCACCCCTGTGCTGCAGTTTTACCTTGAGATATTTTTCACCATCCATTCAGAGACTGCCACGAAGGAACACCTCCAGTTTTTCATCCATCATGATCATGGATGTCCCAGACAGCCCAGTTAATCCCTGCTGTGCAGCACAGAGGAACCTCACTCCCCAGGGGCCCCTTTGCAAGTGGACCTGGGGAGTGAACTCCGTGGGCCTTCCCACCAAGGAGCACAGAGGAATGGGAGCTGTTTTGCCCAGCCACAAGTTAAAAGATGAACCACGATAAACATCTGCCAAGCTTGGATGTTACTGGCATCCTCCTAGATGGGATTTTAAAGTTTAGAGCAGTTCCAGGGTACGTAACTCTGTGGTCACAAAGCTTCCTAGCTGGTTATTTCATTTTCTTTTGCTGGTCCCAGCTATCTGAAGAGACCATTCGCTCTGGCATAGGGAAACACACAATCCTTGGCTGTCCTGAATCCCCCAAGCAGAAGTTGCAGAAGAAGCAGAGAGTGGGAGTAGGTAAAATGTATAGTTTACTCCAGTGTACGTCTTTGAAAATGAAACGTGGAAACAGATCCTTGGAGGGAGAAATGCAAGATATGTTGTTGTTGGGGCCTTCAGCAGAACCCATGTATGCTTGCTATTAATACTTTGTAAAGCATCTGGACAAGGAAAAACAATCCAAATCAGGGATGCTCCTGCAATAAATATCCCGTTGGAGAAGAAAGATTGAAGAGCTCGGTGGGATGGGGGCTGGATGTCACAAGCAGGAAACAAGCAGCTTTGGCAGGTCTAGAGGTCATTGTCCTGTCGGCTGTCACCCAAACAGAGCAGGGAGAGCCACACAAGAACTGACTCTGAGTGTCTGTGAGCTCATTATTGACAGAAACATGAACGCACAGCACTGTCAGTGGTGCCAGGCAGTACCTCACCCAGCACTAGGCTGGGCGCTGCTCTTGCCAGGCAGGGTGAAGAGTCACCTGTGCTTACAGGGTGGTACTGTTGAGGTATGTACAGATAAAATCAGGGCTGGAAAAATCCTTAGAAAGGCATAGGACATGCTTATAATTTGATCTACTGGCAATGCAAAGCACACCTTCCTCACATCCCTGTGGAACCCTGCCAGGAGGTGTCAATCCTGTAAGACTGGAAGGGAACACATGGGTAGAACAGCTCAGCTCCACTTCTGTCAGCCTTCTCTCTTAATTCCATGTCATGACATAACATTTCTTCCTTCATCTGCCTCTGGTTATATCACAACACTTCATATCTCAGCTACTTTTTCTCCCATAGCAACGAAGGCACCTTTTCAGGTTTTCTACCTCCATCCTTTCCCCCAGCCCATCTATACCTGCGGACAACTAAATCATCATCCTCACCAGAAGCATCCATAAACTGTGTTTTTGACATGGCAGATAGGCTGGACCACTTCCATGATAACCTCTACTCTGGACACCCCTCTGCCCTTACACATCCTTTGCGTTCACGTCCCTGGTAAGATTTGTTTCAAGGACCACACGGCCTTTATGTGCAGCAGAAACGTGGCTGTGGAGGTGCTGCCCAACTTCTGCTCATCTTCACACCCCCAGACTAAACCACCAGATTGTTTTTCCAATGGCTGAAACAGGAGAGGGATAAAAGCTCATGGAGAGTGCTTACCCTGCGGCCTTTCATCCCTCGGATCCCTGGTGCACCACGGGCTCCTGCTGGACCCTGGAAGGGAAAAAAGGAAACAAAATGAAGGTGGAGGAGAAGGAAGGCAGCAGCTTTGGTAAGACCCTACATTCCTATGTGATCTGCAGGGGCCTCAGATGCAGACCCTTGACCAGCAGATTGGTTCATTAAACTCTTGCTAAAAACATTGCCATGTTTACTTGTCTATAAATGCCTTTTTTTTTTAAACTCATGGATTGTCTTCGTATTGTGAACATTTAGGCCAAAGATCCTGGCTGAGGTTTGTATGCTTAATGACCTGCAGCCTGTTATCTGTGTCAGTGGTGTGATGTGAAGAGACGTTGAACATCCAGAATCCCCTCTGAATCTATTAAAAGCAGCTGTTGCTCAGCATCTGTTCAAAAATAATAATAACCAGGATCTGGTTTTTAGATGTCCAAATACAAAATCAGACACATCATCTTGGGTATCCAAGTTTGACCTTTTCAGCCAAATACTGACTTTAAGTAACTGTTGCCCCGTTAATGCTGCATAAATACTGATACTGGCAGATAGATACTAATTTAATGTGGGCTGTTGGTGTTGTGGATGATCCTGTTCTTCTTGCAATTACAGAAAGATTTCAGGTTTTCTTTTAACCTGGATTTTTACACACTTGATTCATTAATATACATACAGGAAATGCAGAAGACAGCTTTTTTTCCCAGCTAAAATATTTATCAGAGTCAAAAAAAAAAAAAAAAGACGATATATTTATTTTACAGGACTTAGTTCTGTTCAGCTTTTAAACCTGATATTTAAAGTTAGTGCCTTTCTCCTGTCAGAAAAGAAAACCTCAAAATGACACATTCACTCCTTACTCTCTCAAACATTCCGCATCAAATGTGGCTATTTATATATTAATAGCTTTTACCAACTGTCAGCTCTGCAAGCTCCGCCACGGATCAGAACAGAATTGAACTGTGATCCTCCTACTGCTCCTACCACTACCATTTATGAAGATTTTGCTTTTGTATTGGAGATATCTTTGTGCATGGCATATAAGTTCAGGATACAAATGCTGAGCTGTTCTCATTCAGGATGGAAAAGTCAGTTGACTGTAACTGTATTTGTGATCACAGCACATCTCAGTTTTGGTCGTGAGGACAGCGGTGACTGGCACAGGCAGTGGATGCGTCAGATGCCTGTTTTATAGAGATTTTTATGTTAACCATGTACTGAAATGAAATTCTTAGTTGGTATTTGGAATCTTCTCTGAAAGTCTCAGCCTATCCCAAACAGCTTACGAAAATACGAGAACAGAAACATTCCTTGTAATGGCAAATGTTGAGGGAACAGCTAGATACCCTGCTGGAATTTCAAGGAACTGTTTAGGAGAAGAAAAGCGACCTTTAATACTCTTATATTATACACGTTATTTTCAAACTTGTGTATTAACACAAAAGATGCACCATAATGGTAAGAAGAGGAAAAAGGAATTCACAAGCCTCAGTAAACTGAAACCAAGGCCAAAGCTTCCTACCATTGACTATACCTTTGCTTCCCATTTCCAGTCATCCTTTGTTGAATTAATCAGCCATCACTGCTAAGGCTCATTCAAAGATTTTAACAGTTTAGGACAAACAACAACTGCATGCCTCAGGTCTGGCTTGAAAGGCAAATAAGGAATGTTTGGTGGAAAAACAGCTGGAGTTAATGAGTGCAGATTTGATATTAGGGGATTATTTGATTTACTGGCTCTGTGGGGAAGTTTGGCTTATTGAATTATGACTTTTTAAAATGCAGTTGTGGAGCAAACATTTGCTTGGATGAACTTGTTATTTGCCTGCAGGAGAAGAGGGAACTGAAGGCAGCGGAAGGACCTGGGCACGGTCTCAGCTCTCAGAGCTTTGCCAAAAGGTTTTGGTATCTCCACCTGGATCTGATGCCTCAGCTCATAACTATTGTTATGCCCCAGTGAAGACAGACAAAATTTGGCCTCACTTGAAGGTACATTTAGTGGTGCATGGGATGGTGCTCAGGGCTGGAGCTCTCTGCCACAGGACCAGCACAGAAACTGCCTTGGCCAAGGGTGCTCACAGGCCCAGAGCAGGAAGGAGCCCAATGCTCCAGCTGTCCCCAAGTCTTGTAGCAGCTAACATGACAGGAAGTTGCTGAAAATGGGTCATCTACAGATATCCAGATGCCTCCTAGGCTTCAGTCAACAGCAAGTGCTGCCACGAGGGGCCACAGAGCACCTCAGCGCTGGGGGCTGTGGGGGCGTTGTGCTGCTTTTATTGTAAGGACCGGGCTGGTGCCATGTTGCTGCTCTCCAGGCAGAGATGGGTCACCCTGAGATGCTGCTTGACCTCAGATTTTCTCTTTTCCTCACCTCCACTGACTTACTACTGCATGATCTGTGCCCAGGCAGCAGCTGCCTGCAGCCAGTGCCCCCAGAGCCTCCTGGAGCTCCTGGCAGCAGCAGAGCTGACCCCGATTTGGAGGCCACACCTTTGGCACCACCCGAGCATTTCACTGCTGTGATCTTCCTCCCAATTACCAGCACTGTGGGAATTCACACACTGAGCAAAATCCATTCCCTGCACCCACCCAGGGCTGCCTTGTTGTTGGCTCCAGTGGCACTTGTGCTTCTGGGAGAGCCCGAGCTCCATCTAAACAACGGCTGTGGGAAACTGGAGCCAGGCTAAAATCTGCCTCCACGGCGATTGCGTGCTCCAGCCGCAGCGTGCCAGATGAGCCTGTCCAGATGGAGGGTCAGTCTAGGGGAGCTGCTCTGCTGCTCCTCTCATGCCAGCAAGGGCTTTGACCATGCATGACGGTCACACTGCATGGCGTGGTCACTGTGATAAATGACTGTGATAAATCACTGTGATACGTCACTATATCAGATGGTGTGGTCACCACACTGCCAACCATTCCCAGCCTAGAACACCTTGAGCTAGGGAGCTTGTGTCCTGCTAAAAGATTGAGGCTGGATTGTGATTTTTGCATCCTTCCTTAGGGAAATGGGTTACAAAATTTTGAATTAAGCTCTGTGCTTTTTTGCGTCTCTTTCCACGTTGCTCCCACCCCTGTCCCATCCCTTTCCCCATATCTCTTGCTCATATCAAACTCAAATAAACTGCAATACACTTGCTTGACTTAACCCATGAATGCCCAGGATGTGGTATTACAAGGTGATGATAGCCTTTACTTACTGTTGGTCCAGGCACCCCAGGAAAACCCACTCCTCCTGGCATCCCAGGGTGTCCCTAAAAGGAAAGGAAGAAGAACATGCCTGCTGTGAATGTCCACAATCTGCACAGCCCTTCTTCCTCCAAGTGGGAAGACAGGAAAAAAGGTGTTGTTGGCTGCTTGCAAGGTCAGGCAGATCTGATATTTGTCAGGGTAAAATTGCGCAGGGGCAGGAGATGGCCAGGCTGTCAATAGCCCAGCTCCAACCCGGCCAGTGATATCAGCAGCAAGATTTTCTGAAGAGCCCAGAAGAAAATGGGCTGAATTAATATGAAAATATGTCTTTTGGTCTTGTACTATGGGAGACAGGAAACAAATGTCAGAGCAGGACAAGATCCAGCTGAGGTCCCCACTGTTAAATTCCTAAATGTAGATCCCTGAATGGCAGAGCACAGCAAGGCACTGTGACTGTGCTGCCCAAGCTCCCTGTATTTCCAGTTGCTCTGGGCAGCTTGGACAGATCCTTATTCCTGGGCATTGTCTGTTCAAGAGGCTTGGGAACAGGCAATCCTTCAGTTCCTGGTTGTCTCCACTTGACACAGCAGGTCCTCAGCTGATGGAGCCACAGAACATACCTCGAAACCCAGTGTTGCTCTGAAGGGGAAACTGCTGAACACAATTGAGGCTACACCCCAATATCCAGTCAGTCAAATGGCCATTCCCATCCCCACAGACATGGGAAGAAATTGCAGCTGTTGTCATGGAACTAAAAGACCAGGAGAAGCTGCACCCTTGGCTAGGACAGAGAGGCGGCTGCAAGAGCGAGAGAATGCAGACTTACTCCTTACCATCGACCCCTTGACTCCTGGAGGGCCTGGGGGTCCCACTGAGCCACGGTCACCCTAGGAGAGAGACAGATGCATATGGAAGAGTGATCTAGAGCAATGAAACAACTAAAAAACCCCACAAATTCATGTCTATGCCATCCTACCAGAAATGCTTCCAGAATCACTCTCTTTCCATCCCTCTCATCAGAGTAGTGGAAGGATTGCAGGAATTAACTTATCCTCCATATCTCAAGAAAGGGGACTTTACTCTTGCCATCAAAACCTCCAAGGTATGAAGGAAAAAGGCACACCATCTTCAATTCCAAACAGTGCTAGGACTGAACCCAAGGAAATCTCCAGCCCTTCCCACCCAAGGCATGACATGCCTGCTCTGCATGATCACAATCCCTACGTGTGCTGGCATTTTCAGAGCCATGGATTTGACATCTGTTGTCACAAGGCCCTGCTGAGAGCAGGCAATCAAGCTGGAAGAAACACATGCTGCCTGGTGCTTTCAGAGGAGACTGTGGGTGTTTTGGGGGAACTCCCTGTCCTGTGGCTCATACTGAGACCACAGTGCCAGCAACAATGACCTGGAGGTCTGATTTATGAGGGGCTCAGAGCTGGATGACTCCCCAGCCCACCCTGAAGATAAGACCCCTTCTAAAACAAGCTGTTAAAAAACTTAATGTACCAAAACATCACTTATTCATTGCAAAAGTCTTACTTATCCCCACATGCAGACTATCTCACTTCCTGTGGATACATCCTTGACCCAAAAGTAGGAGACAAGATGGTTAAGCCCCCACAAGCACCACAACTTGCTGATGTGAGGGTGACATGAAGGTGTGGCTTTAGCAATGGGACATCAACAGCTCCTTTGGGAGACGGTGGCAATTCCCACACAACTGTCTGTACTCTCCCTCCAGCCCCAGGGATGCACTGGGAGTTAGGTCTGTTAGGTTTGTGTGCTCAGGGGGATGAGGAAGGAGGATTTAGAAAATGCTGCCAATTAGTTTACGCCCAAAATCTGACCTACCTTCCAGCAGCAAAAAGTGTAAGGGCAAATATTTTCTGGGCTCTAAGGAGCTTATTAAAAACAAACCCCAGAGTTTGTGTTGTCACCAGCTGGCCCTTGTAAACCAATGTACGGATTTTTTTTCTCCCTGAATGGATGGATTTTATTAAGTGTGTATTAACTGTATTGTTCTCTTTGATAATCTTTGGATTCTACTGGCTTCAGTCTTAAGTTTTGCAGCTCTCAGGATGGAGATTGCTGACTCAGCTATGTCTAATGAAAGCATATTTCCCACTTCATTTAGCTCACAAGAGCATAGTAAGCTGTAGGATACTATGCCAACTGGAGGCCTGGTTGAGGTTTTGATTTGATGATAGCTATTTCTGTCATCCCTAAGTTTGCCCTGGTAGAGAAGCCTCATGGAAATCCCAGCTGTGCTGAGGATCTCCAAAGGCAGATTTGCAAAGGACAGCCTGGGTTTGCCTTGACACCAATGTAACATCATCACAGTACAGAGCTGATCTGGAAGTTGGGGATAGCTCATGTGGTCAAGACTTTGGCACAGAAGGCGGAGGGACAGATGTTAATTTAATGGAATGGAGAAAAAGATCTTCCCACATCTGCTGCATGGCAAACACCTTATCCCCCATCCAATTCAGGGCTGCAGCTGCCAATGAGACAGCTCACTCAGGCACCAATTTTCTGTGTAACCACCCTGGACACGCCACAGACTCTTTATTCCTCTGTCTCCCTTCTCTAAAATGCACCCCACATCATGTCATTCTTTTTAGTTCTTGTGGCCCTTGACAGCTTGGACTGAGGCTGACTCTGCTACTGCCCCACCAGGGCCCACAGGATGGAAAGGCCTTTCCAAAGGCTGCTGTGGACAGACAATAAAATGGATCTGCAGCAAACACAGTATAACTGTCACAGTCTTTACATCATTACCCAGAGGACAGGGCTTGAAGCAATAAAAGTGAGAAAGAGAGCACTGATGTGTGGAATGCATCATTTTATGCTCTTCACTATCTTTATGGCTGCACTGTGAATAATTAAACCACCAACAAAAACCAGCAGCATGCAAGTGAGATACAATGAGTGACATAGATGATTTGTCTTTGGGAGCTGCTTCCAAATAAAAGTTTACACTCTAATAGAGAACAATTTAATGTCCTTTTATGTTTTTATGTGAAATAAAGCCCTTTTTTTCACCCTGGAAGAGGTGTGTGTCTGTACTGTACACAAGAGGGCACCAGCCCTGAGTGCGCCCAAAGCAGTCAGGGGCAGCCAGACGGGATGCTCCTCATCAGATAAAAAAGGAAATATTTGGACCAGCCTTTGCTTAGATGAGTGGCTGCACTCTTGTACACCTGAGAAATTTCTGAGACCTCCTGTTCAATGCAGGCTCAGCCCTGGGCCTGCGTGACCCCTCTGGCAACCCAGAGCACACCTCTGCACAAATCTGCAACCTCAATCCCATGGACTCCTCCCACGACCAGCAACACAGGGCTGATGGATCCCTCATTCCCATAAAAACCAGAGCTGACTGTTAAATACAAACCATCTGGCATGTTATGAATGAGGAAAGTTAATTTTTCAAAGACTATTTGACAGCATCTCCCTGGAGGGCAGCGCATGTTAATTCCTGAATGAGAAGTGGATGGTTTTGGCCTGGTCCTAGTCTAGCTCAGACACCCTGGATGTGCTCCATTCCCAGCTGGGTGTTGCACTCACATGACAACTTAAATCTCCACAACCTTTCTCCCACCCCAGCCTCCCTCATCCTGCAAAAGTTACAACAACCATTTCATCGCAAGCAATCCTACCTTTTCTCCTGCTATTCCAGGCTCCCCCACTGGACCTATGAAACCCATTAGACCCTGAGGAAAGAGAAGAGCACAACTAATTTTCAGTTTTTATTTGCTGGGAAAGTAAACAGTTCCTTTGGTCCACCTTGCTGGTTACAATAGCACACCATCCCTCGTATAATGCTCAGTAATTCCTACTGGCTACCAGAGTGGATGGAGTTGCTCCCGGCCACAGGAATGTCTAACTCCACAGCTGGTTCTGCTTTAGGCACCAGCTGGAATGGCAGCATGAGGATCTGCAAGAACCACAACACACAGCACAGTGGATGAGTGAAGTGTGTTTCATAGAAAGACTGAGTCCATAGCGTGGCTTTATTCTGCGAGCTTTTCCCAAAAGTTTCCCCAAGAGCATCTGCAGCGGGAGCTCCTGGGTTGCACAGAGACTTACCATCATTTTAGCTGCTGGACTGGGTAGACGTCCTCTGGGTTAATCCAAGCTGCCTCAGCCCTTTGTGCAGACTAGTTTTGCCCTGGATAGTGTCATGCTGGTGGGATGCCAGTAGGAAATAAAGGTCCCCTCAGCCAGAGGGGCCAGCGGGGCAGTGGATCTCACACACTACCCAGAAACCATCTTGGAGCAAACCTCCAGTCTAAGCTCAGGGTTTAACAACGTTCGGGATAACAAAGAGGCAAACAGAACTGCTTTTAATTAGGAAGATGGAAACAGACGCAATCTCAAGCAAAGATTCCTGAGAATTAACATGTAGCAGCCTCTCTACCAGCTCCAGTGGCTTCTGGCTCTGGAGATACAAGGGACCATCCTCTTTGCCACTGTGGCCATTCGCTCTCACTGCGCGTTCTCATGGCCCCAGAAAGGGTCACTGGGAGACAGAGATCTACATTCAGTTCCTCCAGTGAGTCTGTAGCTAAAGGGATTCATCTCCTGTTGAGACACTTCACAACCTGCCCACACTTGGCATGGGTGGTGTCAAAGGAAGCTGTGCCCCAGCTTGTTTGATTTTAGGCAGCAGTCTGATTGGTGCTGGGGGGTGGCTGCTGAGCAAGTGGGAGCCAGGGGATGGATTTTCCAGTGGTATCACAGTGCTCTTCTTCTTTTTTTAGAATAATTTGAAATCTTCAAAATAAATTGTGAGGTTCCTCTATGCAAGAACAAACACCATGGGGGAAAAGGTACACCAGCAAGGCAACTTTTGGAACACGTTCTCAGGAAAGGGCAAGCTTTTCACCCCACTGTCTCCATTCTGAGGGAACAGCAAGAAAAGAAGGAAAAGTTTCCTCTCTGTACTCCTTCTGTCTTGCTTCCCCTGTTCATGGCTGGCCTGAGATGTGTGCAGTTCTTAGAGGAGCTCTCTGGAGCCTGTGCCTCGCTGAGGGTCTGTTTACACCCCTACAGTGACAGTGTGAGGTGACACTGCGCCCAGGTACAGAGGAACACACAGCGCCTGGAGCAGCATCCTCACAGGCTGTGCAACCTCTGTCACCAAAAGCCTCTCCCTTTCCATGAAGTTACACTCACAATGTAGAGATGTAACACAAAATAATCAGCCTCATCCTATTCCTGCATGAGCGAGACTCAGCAGACCCATTCCAAGACAGAAATCGCAATTTAAGTCACTCTCCAATGACTTTTAGAGGGAACAGCTTCTGGCTCCAAACACTGAGAGGTTCCGTGCTTTAATATTCCTCATGTGGTGCAATTAAATGCCATCCTTTGAGATCTCTGGAGACAGGAGCTCCTCACTGAGACAGGCTGATGGGCTCAACAAAGGCATCGCTCACTGGAATGCTCAGCTGGCTTTGCCTCTTGCAGGGAGCAGCCACACAACTCTGCTGTGAGTGGCACTTTTCACTCTGGTGTGGGAGCAACATCCAGGTAAAAAGTACTTGGAAACACTCACGAGAGAAGGCAAAGAGCCCAGTGGGTATGTCAGAGCCTGAAGTTAGACGCTTGTGTTAGAAATTCATCCAGAGATGATGTCCAGGGAACTGTCAGGCCACTGTGCCATGATGGAAATACCAGTTAGCCATGGGATGACAAAGAGAAAAGCTCTACTATCCTTTAGGGGTGTCACCAACTTTTCTGAAATGGTCTTTGCTTTGAAATGGCCTTTGAGTCTGAAGCTGAGGCAGTCCTGGAGCACAAGAGTGTCATCGTGGCCAGACTACACGGACCAGACACGTGCGAGCAGAGCTGGACTCGGCACAGATTGCCCAGTGCAGGAATCAGTGGGAGAGCAGAAAAGTCTGCAACATCTGCCTATGCAAGGTTGCCACTGGGTGGCATTGCTGAAGGCTGCTGGATCAATTGTCCTTTCAATTAGACACAAGTGCAGGTACACAACTGCATCCAATTTCTGAATTTTTCCAATAGCCCAAGGCCATGAAGAAGGGAAATGTTATGTCAGAGAATGGCAAAGCAATGAGATGCAACAGGGAAATGCATTGCTAGCCAAAAATACACAATAAAGCAAGAAAGAATACATCTCTTGTTCATTTCCAATTTCTTGGAAAACCACAGAACTCTCCCTCCTGGGAATATGCTCTTTAAGAAATTTCTAGTTCCTTAGGCCAGTCCCTGCAGAAGAAGGATCCCTGCTCTGCAGCAAGTGGTAGTACCATTCAGAACAAGACTGTTTCAAACTCCCTTCCACGGGGTGCTGCATATCCAAGCTCAGGCTTGAAGGCCAACCTTCAACTATCCATAGCAGCATCTTCTTCCACCCTAAAAGGTCTCTCAGGAATCTGGATCACGAAGCCAGATGTACTGGTGATGCTTCCCAAGCTGGCCTGCTGGTGCTTTGCAGAGGGGTTTGCAGGGATCTGAGTACACCAAGAGCCCCCAGTGCCCTCCTGAGACTCCCTGGGCTGTCACAGATGTGCTGCTTGTTATGGCAGCTTGTGCAGAAACCTGCTGGCATGGCCAACACTCGCCCTGCTGCACAGATCAGTGTTGGGATGGAAGGGGAGCACAGCCAACATTTCACTCCAAACCCAGGGAAAATTCTGCCTGCGCTGGTGCATTGGGGTATTGCTCAGGGGAACATGCCACTGCTCCCTGTGTGAGACATGGTGTGAACATGAGATGCAGAGCAGGGACCCTGCTTCCAGCACAGTAGCTCTGCAGTGTTTGCAGCCAGCACTGTCTGCTCTGGGCTAAATTAACCAACATTGCTGTGTCTGCAAGCAGACACAAATCGAGATAGATATGTCTACACCAAATAAATCTCAGTAAATTATCAGGAGTATAAGAAAAACAGGGGAGATTGGGTAATGATGTTCTTCACTGGCCAAAATGGGATAGACACTAAAGGCAAGGAGATTTAGGTTTTAAGAACCAGAAGAGCTGCCAACGGCAAATATTTAATCAAAGCAGACATGAACTGTGGTCATTACACTAAAATGGCTGTGGTGCAACATATTTTTCTCAGGTTCCCAGGGTTGAAAAGAGGGCCTGCATCAAACATGACTCCAGGCAGTGTGTGTAATGATGCACGTGAAGTCCCAGCAGCGGTGGCTGCCCGGATAAAGGCCCACAATATACAGGAAAGAATGTAAAACATTTATATTAGAGGGGAGTTCAGCATGTCGCTCATGATTCAGTCTGCTGTATTCCCCAGCCAAGGGCATGGTGGAAAAGAGATGGAGATTGTTAAAAAGTTGCTGGGGGCTCGGAAGGGGAAGGAAAGGAGGGGGGACTGGTGGGTTGTAATTCCTAACTCCTGTCTCGCTTTCCCCATTTATTGTCCAGCCCTGTTATAATTAAGCCCCCCCTCTTGGCTCCATCAACAGAGAGCAAGTCAGCAATGAAGCCTTGCATAAATCATAGCCCATTTGAGAGAAACAACCGATCGGCGAGCCCAGCGTGAGCAGGGTCTCCCAGGGACGGGACCGCCAGTCGCTCCCAGCGGGAACCGATCACGGCCTTTCTGTTTTACTGGTTCGCTAGAACTCAAAACAAAACAAACCAGGGACAAAGGATGGGAGGGAGTAAATGTACAATCCTCCCATTCAGATGAAAGAAAGGGAAAGTAAAACAGTAAATATCACAGTTTAAGGGAGGACGCTCTGACCCGCAAAGAACAGCCATGTGGTTTAACCCCCTGTGCACCAGGCTCAGCCCTGCCCTGGCACCACGTTGGGCTCTTGCCACCCTGGGGAGTGAGGAAAGGGAAAGTGGAGACGCGCTGTTGAAACACTGTGTCACACCAAAGAGGCTGTGAGCACCACAGTGCCTGAAAATCCCTGACCGAGATGTCTGGAGGTCAGAGATGCCCTGGAGGAGAAAGTAAATGGGCTGGGAAAGGAGCAGCACTAAGGTGTGGGAAACACCAATGCAATTCCCTGCTCGGTTCTTGGTGACCCTCTTGACCTTGGCCAAGACAATCAGGAGCTCCTCATGTCAGACCCCGCCTGCAAACCTGACATTACACCCCCTCCTCCTTCGGAAGGGGAAAAACATGAAGGAGCTGGTGCTGGTGTCCTTTAACAAATTATCCTAGAATACTGATATTGAGACAACATACTTTGACCTTAAAGGACAAGAGTCCTCCAAGGAGCCTTGGCCATCCTTCCCAGCACAGAGCGATGGGTGCGTGGCTGACCCTGACACAGCCCTGTGAGTGAGCAGGGCTGTCACTTCTTGTACAGGGGAAAGGACTCAAACAGCTGCTCCTGCTATGACAGGACCTCCCCAGTCCCATTAAGGACATAAGTTAATTAAGGTCTCTTTCAGCTAGCACAACTCTTCACTGGGATTTTCTAGTGCCAAGCAGGGCGTTGCTGGGATGGCAGCACCTTCCTGTCTGCTGCAGGGGGTTACTTTTCCCACAGGTCTCTCTGACCTTCAACATGGACATTTTGGTGACATCCTCCGGCTGTGCATTCCCAGCTCTGGGACAGGAAGGCTGGTGGCTTCCTTGGCCAGAGGCCCCGTATTCCTCTTCATATCCTTCTGACATCATCTACAGGCAAGCAAGGGTTAACCCACATATTTCCAGGGTACTGGGGTGCCCAGCAGCTGGAATCCTTCCAGCACATGGAGACAACAAGCATCTAATGAATGATCTTCCTGAGTCTGTGTCCTTGCAATGGAAAAACAACACATCAGGGACTGCCCTGTGGCTTAAAACCTCATTTTTCAATGAGAGCTCAAGTATCACTGGAAACCTTGCAGAAACTCCCATGTTTTCCTAAACAGATGTTTCTAAGAAAGGGAAGAAATCTCCAATGAGATGAATGGCTTATCTCTTCTCGTGCTGTTATGCTGAGGTTTTCTACTCTGAGAGAACCCATTCGTCAGGCAGAGCAGCAGGATTGAGAAGTGTGACCACCCTTACTGTGGAATAGAAAACATCAGGGTCTCCACGAGAGAAAACATGGTGAGGTGATGGTGTCTTCAGTGCCAAGGGCCTGGGCCCATCCTCTCAGGGCTCTGCTGAAAACCAATCCAGCCCCAACACCAACTGCTGAAGTTTAAGTGGAGGGGGGAAGGAAACTCCAACACTCCAGCATTGTTCAGAGGAGGTGTGATGGGAGACGAGATTATTTCTCATTAGTCTGGTGAGACATTTTTGTTCTAATGACTTGACTGGTTTGGAAATGGAAACTTTCTGGGTGATATTTCTAGACAGAGACTAATTGACTAAGAATAACACAGGCAGCTTTCCTACTACTGCACTGGTTTCAGTGTCAGCAGAGGCCAGCTGTGTTTTCTTTTCGATGAACAGTGCCTAGAGTTCTCATCCAAGGTCAGTCCTGAGGGAAGTTAAAGAATAATAATCCTAATGATGCTTTGCCCTTCAAGGACAATGTCTTGTTAAGGATATCAAAGCACTTCTAAATATTCATTTTTAACTGTATCCACAGGTGCCACTTCAGAACAGGAGGCGCTGGGCGGGCTAAGCACTGTTCAGGGCTGTCTCATGCCTTCCACAGAAGGAGAAACTGAGGCACAAAGCACTGGGAAGTGTTGCCTGAGATCGTGCAGAATCTGATAAAACTGCAACTAGAACTCAGATATGGGGAACAACTTCGCTCCTTCAGTAGCAAATTAACAACCCTAACACAGAAATGCCTCTAATTTCCAAATAGAAATAACCACCTTTGATATATACTGAGGCTGGTATCAGACTGCTGGTACTGAAAAGGATCCACCTTGGCTTTTTTAGACTTGCTTGGTCAGAAACCCTTGGAAGAAGTGGCCCCCAGCTGTTGCATACAGAGCAAAGAAGAGCCAGAGAGGCCGACAAGCTAAACCAAACCAAACCAAGTGTGCTGACCATCCAGCAGGGAAAGTGTTGGGAAAGACAGCAGTGGTGAGAAGCAACACCCCCAGTGCAAGGACCAGCTGCTACAGCCAGCTCGGTGTGGTCATGCAGGAACACACAGAACATGCTGGAGGCTCTGCGGCTTCAATTTCAGGGTTGTTGGTGGACAAGTTTGTTGGTTTCAATCATAGAGACATGGGAACAATTGTTGCTCTTTCCTTGATGCCTGTGGTTCCCCCGAAGCCTACAGGGATAATGCATGTCCAGGGCTATACCAGCAGAATTTTCTCCGTGGAATTACAACAAAATGCAGCTCAGCGTCACTCTTCCCCAGGGTCTGCTTCCTTCAGCTGCTATCTCCTCTAGTCCCCAAAAATCCAGGGGAAGTGAAAGCAACATAGCACCCAAAGCAGAGGATCCTACCCTTAAAACCTACATTGGCAAAGCCTGGAAGCTGGAGCACCAGGGCTGTTGCTAGCTTTGAGCTGGCCAGAAGTCCCTGGCCACTGCCCTCTGCGGGCACTCTGGGCACCCAGGACACATTGTACAGAGGAGATCATCAAAGAGACAAGGAAAATAAGGAATTTACCTGCTCACCAACTTTCCCTGGTCGGCCACGGTTTCCTGGCTCACCCTGCAGGACAAGGAGACAAGGGCACATGGGTAACTTGGTGCTGCCAGCCACACCCTGGGCACAACATGGCTCTTTGTACGCCCATGATTTGGGCTGCTGTGTGTGAATCAGGGAAAATCTGTGAGAAACAACATTTTACAAAACCAACTGTGACTTGGAAGATAATCCAAAGTAAGAAACAATGTTGACACAAACATGGAGCAAACACTTGCTGTTCTGGAGCAAAATGCTCCTAAAGCTGGTCCTGCTGTAGAAAAATAACCTTCAGAGAACCACATTGAAACATAAGATGTCTACTGCCCTGTGGCATAGGCCTGGCCTAGTCCTGCTTACTTTATCCCAAAGTTTTACAAAGCATAAGAAGAAACAACAACTGAAATACTCCCAGGCAATGCTGCACCCTGATTCTGTTGTTGTTATAAAATCTCAGACAGGCACAGGTTACCGTCACATGGAGCACCCACAGGAAAACCACAGCAAGAACCTACGTGACATAAATCCCAGTGCCGGAAGAAGGAGTTCAGAGCATGAAAATGATGAGGGGTGAAGGAGAAAGCAGAAGGAGAAGGATTTCAAACCCACCAGGGATAAGGGCAGCTGTGGCAGCACATGGAGGCAATCGGAGTGCCCCTGGATGGGCTGTCCAGAGGCCAGGCTCTCCAGTAACCAGCAGTGTCTCCAGGACAGCAGCTGTATTTTCTCAGTAGGCAGATACTCCAGATGTGCTGCCAGACCACATTTTTGCTATTTACTGTTTGAAGAGGTTGTTTTTTTTTAGTTTTTCTCTTTCCTTTCGAGTGTGGGTTTGTGGAGAACACTGCCCTGGGATGGCTCCTGCTGATAATTAGGCAGCAAAGATAGGAATGATGTGCATTGTTTTAGAACAAAACCATGGAGAAGCAATAGAAAATGAGATGATGATGGAGGGAGGAGTTGGTTAATATCAAAGGAGGAACACACTTGTTTATAATGGCTTAAAAATGCACCATCATTCTTTTTGAAGAAAGAAGCAGAAGCTGAGACCCCAAAATCCTGAGAAAAAGAGGAACCCTCAGTTTTCTTGTTCTCTCTGGAATGAATACCTGGGAGAGTGGTAAAGGTGAGAAAAGACATTTCCCTCTTCCTTTCCTCCCTTCTGCCCACTGCTTCCCTGATCAGGAACAAACTCTTTTCTTACCTTTAGACCGCTGGGACCAGGTGTTCCCGGAAATCCCTTCCGACCAGATCGACCCTGGAATACATGGAAAAACCATAAACATCAAAAGCTTGCAGCTGCTTTGGTCACAGGTGCAGTTTACATGCTTGTACGATAAAAGATAAAGATAAAACATTCATTTTCTGATCCACCTATTACCCATTTTCAGGATATTTTACTATCCTGAGGTGATAATTATGTACAGACCCATTACAAAATCCTGAGCTGGCAAGTTCAAGGATATGACAATATTCTTTTTGCTTCTTCTAACTGTGTTTCTGTGATACATCACAGACATCAAAAGGACTCTCTATAACTGTCCAGTCTTTTTTCTTTCTTTTTCCTCTACTCATTGAAAAATACTATAAATCAAGGAAGAAACATCAGGGCTGGTTACAGAGATGGTTTCCAGTCAGTGTCATTTATCTTCAGGATGAACTGTTTAAACATTAGAGGGTTTTTTAAGGTCTGAGACTTTAGGCAAGTCATAAACTCAACACCCTGTGCAAGACACTTCTTGGACTTTCAGCCATCCTGGATCAAGCAATCAATCAAGTCCTGGACAAGACAATAATTCATAGCAGGGCAGATTAACTTCCCAAACCAGGAGGGGTTGAAGCTTTATGAGAATTTAACTACAATTCCATTGCAAGGTCATCAGAGCTGGTAATAACTGAGTGAATAAATGACTGAAACATACCTCTGGACCAGGGACTCCTGGTGGTCCTAAGGGTCCTTCATCTCCCTGAGGAGAAAAGAAATTAAAATAAAAGGCAAAGTAGTGACAAAATTTGGACTCACCATGCAGCAAGAATGAAGTGTCTGCAGTATGAGCAGCAGTTAAACACAGGCTGTGTGCTCAGCTGTCACATTTTAACAGCTGAGTCCTCTTCTGTCTTAAAGCAGGCTCCGAGGTTTCTCAGGAAAAAAGATCTCAAGTCAAGTCCTGCCAGTAAAAGCCATCCAAAAATTGACCAAGGCAATGCCAGTTGATTTGGTCTATGATGGGCCAGATTTGGCCAGTAGGGTACACTGAACATGTTGCCATAACTGCTTCATTTGATTTGGCAGGGATGTGAATGCTATAGAGCTCTTTACTCTTTGTCTTTCTTACCCCCTTTCCTCTTCCTTCCCCCCAAAAAAGCATGCTCCAAAATTTCCCAGAGAACCATTTGGCAACTGTATGAATGTTTCCCTTTTGCTTTCAGCTGGGACTACACATGCTGCAGGATGGAGCTATCACAAAATCTCACACAGCAATTGGACTCGGTCCTCTCCCTTGGCTCTACACCAATTTCTAATGTGATAGGATCAGATCTCAGTTTCTAAGAGACCTTCAATTAAGCTTCACAAAAATTATCTCAAGTGTCTAAAACCAACTGCCAAGAGAGAAATTAAAAGCGCCCTTGGCAGCCACAGGCTGGCTGCTCTCATTTCGGTGGTCAGCCATGGTAATGAAGGGGCACTGACAGGCTGAGGGTGGGACCAGCTCCATGGGCTCAGACAAGCCACCCACAATATTCCACATTTCCAGTGGGATGTAATTCAGAGCCCTGACCCAGTGCCCAGGGTGACCTTAGTAGTAAGGGCACAGTGCTGCGCTCTGCTGCACACTCAAAGTCCTTCAGCACAGCTTGCACCAAACTCCATGTCCATGTCTTTGGGCTTACTTTTACACTCACTAACTAGAGGAAATTGAAGGCAGCTTGGTCATGCCTGCCTGAACCTGGAATGCAGGGCTTCGATTCCCTTTGTATTTTGTCTGGAATATTTTTTTTCCTATTTCACTGCAAATAAATGAGCTAATTTGCATTAATCCCATTTAGAGAACAAGCAGAAGAGTTCCCAGAAAAAGTTAAGAATTATTAGTGCTATTAAAACGAGCTCCTGCCCATGCATGTGCTCAGTGTTATTTACACAATGTCTCGTGACTCTGGACAAACAGCTTACACTGGCCTGAGTGAGAGGAAATTACACTGATGTCACTGGAGTTACAGCAGGATAAACGGGGAACCCAGACATTCTCTGCTGCTCCCATAGTACATTTGCAGCTCCAGGACAATTAAATCAATGACAATTGTTCCCTTCTTAACGACTGCAAGTGGAATGGTGCTTCAAGTTCCGAGGTGAAAGTGGTGACTGCAAGCTCCGGGGTGCTGAGCAAATGAATTTCTACAGAGCAGCAATTCCCGTTTCCTTCTCTTTTTACAGAGGGATGTTTCTCCATGTGAGAGAGCAGAGTCTGCAGGTCTCATGGTTGAAAAAGAACACACTTAAAAGGAGCAGAAAGCCAAAGCCAGGCCAGGCCATGTCTGTGCAAGGGAAAAGGGTTCTAACACCCATCTGGGGGTGGGCCAACAAGCTTTAAAAGCAAAGCCAAAGCAGAATTAAGGATCTGCAAATGCCAGCAGTGACTGGAGGCAGAGATCACAGGACCTGGAGATCACAGCTTTGAGGAAGCTCCTCTTCTGCAGGTCTCTGATCACTCAGTATAAGCCTCTGCTTCCAGATTCAGAGGGACCAGAGCATTTTAAACCACGGACACCATTTCAGCATGCATTAATTTACAAAAGTCGGCGTTGTTCTTTAAATCAAACCTCTTCTGAGCTGAGGACACTCACCTCTTGTCCAGGCAGTCCTCTTGGCCCAGGTAAACCTCGTGCTCCTGGCTTTCCCTGAGAAACAGCCAAAGAAAAAGATACTCAGAAAATAGAAACATAAGCCCAGAAGGGCAATTAAAATGAGAAAGTCTCTTTCACAGTCATGGGACATTATCCAATGTCAATTCTGTAACAGAAAAAAAAACTGAAGAAAAGAAAACGCTGCACTTGGAGGGACCTCAAGCCAAACACACCAAGCTGAGATGCTGGCCAGGACAATCTTTAGGAATCTCCAGAGGTTTCTCTCTTCCCCTCTTCCCATTACTTTGTTTCCCCTGGCTGCTTCCAACCCCACACAGAGCTGCAGTCTCCGCTCTACTCACCTTCAGACCTTCAGGACCGTTTTCTCCTGGTGGGCCAATGTCACCTGGGAAGCCCTGGAGAAAATGAGGAACAGTCAGGGTGCACAAGTGGAATTCTGCAGGCAGTGTCAGCCTCTGTGAGAGGTTTAGTTAATGACTAAGGGACAAGATGTGTTACATGCTGGTAGTGCCTTTGTGTGGGCCTCTGCGGCTTTGGGAGGGAATGGGACACAAACTCTTCCATCAGTTTGATGGAAGAGCAGCCTTTCCCAGCAACTCCCTTTAGGTCCATCTTCTTACAAAATTTATTGCAGCGAGGGTCTCCCTGTCATCACACAGCTAAAAGCGGCAATTTCGGTTTTAATTAATCTTTATGAGTCAGCGCATAATCTCTGTGCTCTGAGAAAGAAGCTGCAGCCTCCTCACAAAGGGAAGCAGGCGAGGAATTAGGAAAGATGCTGACACCCTTCATTAGCTGCTGTCAGCCTGGCAGCAGCTCTTTCCCACCCACCCACCCTTCGAGGACAAAGGAATCCATGCTTATTTCCAATAGCAACAAAGAGGAACGACTGCTAAGTAGCAGCAGTCAGCTGAGAGCCCTTCCAGACCCTGTGAAATACCAGAACGCTGATGAGGGGAAAACAGACCATCACTTGTGCTGGAAAGTGGCTTTCTAGCATCTTACACATTTTGTCTGGTTGCTTAGGAAGGACAAAAATGATGGTGTGCTGGGGGAAACTCATCCTGCATTTGAGGTATCACTGTGACTATTTTTTGGTAAAGGAAGTAACAGGATTTTCTACTTTAAATGGTATTTTGAGGGGAAAAAAATTAAAAAATTTTCTATGAGAAAAAAGGAGAAGGAAAAACCAGAAAACCATGAGATGCAAAATAGGTCATGAACCCATCTTGATCCTTCCTACCCCATCACCACACATGTGCCATTTTATCCCAGCAGAGAAGTGAAGCCCTAGGCTGCAAGGATGTGAGAAGGTGGTGGTGGGACATACCTCAGGGCCAGGTGGTCCTGGAAACCCAACTGGTCCTTTGTCACCGACTTTTCCCTGCAGAAATCAGAAAAACATGGGGAAAAGTGAGCTGGCTTCTGGCTGTTGGGTTTCCTGTTTAGAACAGCACACCCCTGCCAAGCTGTCTTTCCAGCTGGGCAAGGAACCTTTAGAAAGGGAGATTAGGAAGCAGAGGGTGCTTGGTTACTTACCAGGGGGCCTGCTTTCCCTCGTGCCCCAGGGACCCCAGGCAAACCCTGGCTGCCCTGAGAGAGACACATTTTTTCAGAACACAATGAGGCATCAAAAAAATACCAATTCCCCATGCTCCAGCTTTGCTGCAGAATGGGAAGCATCTCCTAAAGGCTAGACTTAGCCCTGCATAGAGCTGAGACAGCTGCACTAATGTCAGTGAGATGTTTCTGTAGACAGCCCTGAATTTAGCCCCAAAGAACACGAGCTGCTGCCGTTGGCTGTGGCTCAGAGCCACACAGGCTCCAGCACAGGGCTATGTGCAACATTTGTCAGCCACAGTCAGTATCACATCGAGTCACAGGGGAGAAGTCATTTGATCAGAAGTTATACAGAGCATTAAGTGCTTCGCTGGGTCAGGGTTTAAGTTGCTGCACTGAGCAGACAAAATCTCCTGCGTCTGCAGCCGCTGGACCACACACATTCAAAGGCATCCCCATCAATCCCATCACTTCCAATCTCTGCTAGAAGACATAGCCCCTATAGAAAGGCCCCTGCAGAACTGCTTTTACTATGAGTAACTAGAAAATCCATATTCTGACATGGACTTTAGAAAAGGCACAGCATACCCCAAATGGGAACTATTCAAGAAGGGGAACCTGACAGCAGGATGCAGCTAATTCCAGCTCCTAGTGGGTGAACTGAGAAAACTGGTGGCCACTGCTATGTAAGGGGAAAAGAATGATGGAGAAAAGAAAAGCAAATACCTTGTCTCCTTGGAAGCCGATATCTCCTGGAACACCTGCTCTTCCCTGATCACCCTGGGTATACATCACCAGAGAGTTAAAATAGGCAACAGCAACAGACAAAATCCCCAGGTTGATGCTTAGAAGGTGCTTTGTACAGCAAAAGTCTCAGCACCAGCTCCACTCAAAACCGAACTGGTGGCAAGCTGCAGATCACATTGAATGTAACAACAACCCTGAACAAAGTGTGTATTTCCCAACTTGATTCTAAGGTGAGAAGGGAAACTGCAGGAGAGCAAAAACCAGGAATTCCCAAGCACTGTGTATCTACAGAAGCTGCAAGAAGAGAGACCACACTCCTCTGGCTAACAGTGACCATGAAGGTGGAGAAGTGTTAAATTCAGCTGAACAGAAGAGTTCAGTTTTCAATGAATGAACCTTTTCTCTCACAAGGCCCTATAGAAAAGAAAACAATCCTCCTGGTTTCTGTGAGCATATCCTAGTCTTGACATCAAGCATCAATCCTCTTTCATAAGAAAGCAAGAGCAGCTTCTGGTAATGCTTTAGTACTACCTCACTGCCAATATCTGAGCTGAGATTCCCTGGGAGGGGTAGGCTGGTGTTCACTGGTATGGGGAGCACATCACTGACAATATTTCCTCAGCAAGCTGTCTGTCTGTCCCCTCATTGGACCAACATAACAGATTCTGACTCCCTGGGCGGAAGACAAATATCCCTGAAGGTTTTCCAAGGAGCAGTGGACTACCTTGCATTGGCTCTTAGCCCTGCTGTGAGCAGCTCTGTGGATCAAATGACCTTCTAATGCCCCTTCCAACCTCATGTATTTAGTGATTTATCTAAACAAAGGATGAGTCAATGATGGGGCAGAGAGAGGAAAATTCTACTTGGGAAGTCAAAGGAGGAACGACTACAATAACTTGGTACAATGACAAGACCCAACAAAAATAACTGCTGGGAGGAAGTCTCTCCCATGAACTTGGCTCCCCAGCGAGGGAATGAGCCACTCTAGAGCTGTATGTTTAAACATAGTCCACATGGAAGACATGTGGAGTCCTGCAACAGAGCCGAAGTCCACAGGGAGAGGACAGAGAAAGTCCATTTCACTCCAGAAAAACCACCCACTAGTTATCAGAGAGCTGAAATAATTGTAACTACTTCAGTAACATGCAGGGGATAATGAAATTGGGGATGGTTCAGGTTTGAGTTGGTAAAGACTTTTCAAAGACAAATTTTCAGAAGAAAAATAATTAAGAACTATGCAGATTCAATGATGGAAATATTTCATGGATTCACGCTAAATTTGCTTTAATTCTTTGGCAAATGTTCCCAGAACATTTCACTGAACCGTCTTCAAAACAAATCTTTTACATAGCAAAATTAGAATGTTGCTCTTAAAAATGTTAAATTGATTTTACTCATTTGGTTTTAAACCTAAAATATTTTAATTTGAGTCAAATAACCAACATTTTGTTTAATCTAAAGTATTTCCCATCTTTTTTTTTTTTTTTTGGCAATGCAAAATGGAAACAATCAGCTCTTTACACAGCTTCAGTTCGGAAGAACCCCAAGTATTACATACAATAGAAATGGCAAAAAAACTACTGTGTGACCCAGCTCCTTTACAGACTTCTCTCATCTTCTCCCAATTTTCTACTTATTTTATGTAGTCCAAGGCTTAAAACACTGAAATCTACTTAATTCTTGCTCCCAACAGAAGGCAGCATGAAAACAGCTTTTCTGGAAGCAACAGGATGGCTCTGAGGTTTGTCTTACCATCAATTCTGAGGGTCAAAAAAGAAAGGTTATATTTTTTATTAAGCAATTTTCTACCCAGACAGTACAGGCAGCCATTGAAATACTGTTTCAGAAGAAATACTTGGACACTAAGTAATAACTACTAAAATAAAAGAGTTTCCAGAGCATAGCAAAAGGCAGGAACAAACCTTTGTTTCCAACCTTTAGGAAAAGTGGGGCATGACAATGAAACCAGCTTTTAAACAGCTCTGAGAAATGGGCATTAGAGAGGGTAAGAAGGAAGCAGGGGAAACAAAACACATCTCTTATGGGGAGCTGGACTTCATGCCAGATGTTCACATGTTACTGTGATAGCACAGCAAAATGTCACGGCATGAGCAGTCCATCTGTGGCTGTTAATCCCTTAAACCAGAACTGAGGACTGGGGCATCACCTTTCACCTGCCCTGGAACTGGGACTCAGAGTCTGTGTCCTTAATAAGAGGGAAAAATTACAGAGGAAAGAGGTCAGGCATGTTTGTTATTAAAAACTGCAGTGCCGAGATGACGAAATGGGCCTGCAAGGACTTTGTTCGTGGGGCAGGAAAAGGAATGTAGGATCTGAAATTACAAACAGGCTCTGCCCATGTTATGTTGCCTGTGCTTCATCTTTCACCTATAAAAAGAAATGCAGCTTCAGACACCCCGAGGCCCTTTGTAACCCAACACAAACAGAGAGGGGCTACAAGGGAAGGGACCAATGCACAGCTGTGGGATGTGTTTGCTGTCTGTGCGATGCAGAGGAGGTTGTTGTGCAAAATCCCCTCAATTTTCCTCGACTGGAAGTCCCTGCTCCCAAGACTTCCTGCTTAGCAATGCAAAGGGAGCTAACGCCGCACAACTCCAGAGGTATTTGCCTGAGCCATGTCCTCCACAAGTTACAGATGTCCTGATTCATAAAACTCCTTTGTGAGAACAAGTAGCTGGGATTTCCTCTGCTTCCTCCACCTTTCCCCTGCACTCATCACCCCACGTGGTCTTTTCAAGGCTGCTCTTTATTTCAGTTATACAGTAATTCCACTTCTCCCTGTAACAGCAGATAAAACCCTCTCTTCCCTGTCTCCTTGCCTGCATGAAAACACTGGAATGGCAACAGGAGGATGACCTGGACTGGCCTGTCTAGCTGCTAGATAAAAAGATGTGATTTCTGCCGGAGGAGTGAGATGATGTCCGCTATTCTGGTTCACACCTGGTCATGTGATGTGAGGACATTCTCCCAGGTGGACACCGAGGTGGCAGCTCCAGTGACATTCCTGCTGCCTACACACACCATCCAGCCACCCTGTCATTATTCTCAGGTTTTACCAGCATTCATCTGACTGCTGCTGAGTGAAGGGAGTTTTTCTCAGCTACAAAAAGACAAACTTGTACAAGGCCACATGTTTTGGATGTGACCAAGACAGATGGGATTAATAGGAACTTGCAGACATCCAATTAAATCCTCATCAACCCATCCCCAGGAAGGCAGGATGACCTGCAGCCTGGAGCTTGCAGGGGGAGGCAGCTGGGGAGGAAGGAAAAGGTTTCCTGTACCTCAGGAGCGTGGGATTGTTGGGAGGATGGATAATTCCGCACTTGGGATTATTGTAAGGATAACTCCAGAGAGAGTCACAAACCATTTGGTTACTGTGACAGCAATGGCAGGGGAAATACTGGGCAGAAACAGTGTAGTTTCTATAAAGTGGTGGAGACTGAACTGTCCAAGAAGTTTAATTTTGCTAAACAATGATTTAAATGTTGGTGATTTTTAAGATATTTAACCATTTATTCCAGGGAATGGATGGAGGAGTCTGTGGACTCTAGGATCTGGTGTTTAGTCAAGAAACCAGCTACAATGTCTTAAGCTTGTCCTAAAGAAAAAGCCCTTCTCTTGCCTTGTCATTGCTCTCAACAGAAGTGGAAAAGCAGCACAGGGGAGAAATGGAAATTGCAGACACAGGAGTCCTGGCAAAGAGCTGCTATAATATAAGAAGAGTTGAATCAACTGGTTTGACACTACTTCCCCCCTGTGCAGTTTTGGGCTGCTAAATCATTCTCTAAAAGCAAACATCTAAGAAGAGAACAAAAAATCTGACAAGAGGAGGAAAATACACTTAATGGTCATTTTCCACTGCCCTCCTGAGCAATCAGAGCCACCAATAAATAACTGCACCTCCCACTCTTTCAGACTAAATAAATCCTACAGCCGAATATCTGTAGGAGGAGGGTTCTTATGACAGTGAGACATTTACACACACAGCTTCATGCTGATTTATCTCAAGCTCCGTGTTTTTGTGCCAGCACCACTAAATCACTGCAATCAAGGCCCCTCTCCATTTTGCTCTTTCTAAAGTGATTTATATCAGTTTGGGACAAGGCAATTTCCTCTCAGTAGGAAGCTGAACTGAGGTGAGGCTCCTTGAACAGGAGCAGGGATATCCAACACACAACAGTTTTTCCAGGGGATCCACCTGCTTTGTTTGATACAGGGCTGCTTTTTCACACCATGTTTCCCCCAAATGCATTAATACAAACTCACTGTCAGTGTCAGATCATCTCCTCCCCATCCCATAAACAACATAAAAACAGTGGAACACCAGTTAATTGTACATTTACTGTCATCGCCAGTGTGAGACGGGAGCTCCAAAGAGGATCTGAGCATAACTGATCTATACTCCATGGAAAAGGGGATGGGGCAGATATCAAAGAAAGAAAAATCAAAACTAGAGTGTCAGGAATGGAGGGAGAATGAGAGGATGGGGTAGAGATGGCCAGAGTGGAACCAGCACTATGGTGCTGAATACGAAAGAAACTAGAAAGGGGGTTTCACATGCAAAATTAAAACACAGTGCAATAAGGGAGTATTCAGATCACCTTATCACCTTTCAGTCCATGTTCTCCAGGGTTTCCCATCAGCCCCTGAAATAAAAGAAAGTTCAGAGTGAGGTTGAGCCATGGTGGAGACTTGCTCAGGTCTGTGACATTGCTGTTTGCTGATGGGGTGGTAGTTCAGACCCACAGCACTGGCCTGGCACAGTCTCAAGGTCTGCCTGGGAGCCAGACTGCTCCCAAAGTGTGCTCCATCACACATTCTTCATGTGCTGGAGGCACACAGGGAAAATGCTCCTGGAATTCTCCATTGACTCACGCCTACTGCAGAGCACCAGTGGGATGTTGTGTTCAACAGTCCTGTGCCTGGACACACATCACTGCTGCCCATCCTTTCTCTCAGGACAGTCACCACTGCCCAAAGGAGGAACAGAATAACCTTCAGCTCAGCTATGGAGGGATGAGAGCTCACAGAGCTCAGCTATTCCCTCACCTTTAATCCTTTTGGTCCTGGATAGCCAATTGGTCCAACAGGGCCCATGTCACCCTAGTGAGAGAAAGAAAATTACCACAGTCATTACATGCAAACCCAACAGATCCCTGCATGTGGTGAGAAGTTCCTCTGATATCCAGTCTCAGTATCCGTGAAGAAATGCACTACTGATATCAACAAAAACAGCATCCTGGCATGAGTCAAGGCTCTTTGAATATGCAGACAGCCCCAGCACACAAAGGAAAGAGAGACAGGAGGTGAGGACAGAGGTGTCTCATCCTGCTGCAGTGAGAAGTCAGCGTGGCATTGTGTGTTGGGACTTACTCCAGCGCAGGAGGACAGCAGAGCTCTGGCTGCTGTGGGCACACATGTGCGATATACAACAGAAACCCTTCAGTGCTGCTGTTGAAATGGGCTCTGGCTGCTCTCTGCCATGAAAAGAGGCAGTGACAGCATCCACCAGCCTGGCCTCAGTGTGTAAATAAACAGGGCAGGCTTCCTGAAGGAGCGATTCTCCAGCCGCAGCCCCAGGCCCGCAGCCACGCAGAGGGAGCTGGGCTGCAGCTGTCCCAACAGAGCCCTTTTCATACCTCCCAGCATAAAGGCTGCTTGTAGAAATGCATTTACTTAGAGCTCTGCCCACATGATTAACTAGGAGAGCAAGAGGCTTTAGTTACACCTCATTCTGCTCTTCAGCCTCTCTTACACTGTGAACCAAACTCTGCAGGGTGCCTGTGGCAGCTGGAGCCGGGCTGGTCCCCAGGGTGCCTGCAGGTGCAAGGAAGAGACTGAATGGGGGCCATGTGTCACCTTCTCCATGCCCTGCAGTGTGAGTCCTGTGTGCAGACCCTGGGGAAGGAGCTAGAGCTGTCCTCCAAAGGGAGGACAAGGCAGGATGGAGCTGCTCTTTTCTCCCCAGGAGGATGGAGGAGGTCAGTCTTGGTCTATCCATTACAGATGCTTCAGCATCCTGAATTCAGGAGATGCATGTTACCCTGGGACACAGGATCTACCTCAATTTGACCTGAATCTCAGTTTGAAGTTTGGCTGGGCCAATGTGGAGGGGAGGACAGGCAGCTTCTGACTCAATCATCTCTAGAAGGATTGTGATCCCATTTACCATCTCTGACCTTACACTTTCTAGTGAACAAAATACCAGTGAGATAATGGCAACAGGGAAAAGATGAATCTTTCCAAAAGCAAGGAGGAATATAATCCAATCTGGACAATGCCTTCAATGGGACTGTTTTAAATACCAGTCTTCCTCTTCCAGCTTTTTGCCAGGAGCTTTTCTTTCTGCTGCCATGGCTAAAGTAGTTACTTCCATCTCCACTAATGAGGGGAAACAGACCTAATTCCTGGCTCTATGGAATGCCTTCCCCTCAATCCACCTCTGTCCCAATCCCCCATCTCCAAGATGGGGGTTCCACCATATTCCCTGCTGTTCCTTCAAGGAATATAAGATGTCTGGGTTTGTGCAATGTCTAGTGCAATGGAGGCCTTGATCTCAGCTAAAACACACTCCTATAATTTGAGCTACAGAAAGGCAAAAAGAGAAGGTTTTTAACCATTCCTTGCAAGCCAAATTTCCATGAATTATCACAGATGAGGAGGAACCATTATGAAAGAATGCTGTAGTAGTAACAGAGCCTACCAATTTTTGTGCATGGAAGGGAATAACCTGAAACAGATCCTAGGACCTAAAAATAAACCACACTATGTTCAGCTGGGCATTCACTAACCCCCAGCACAGCTGCCAGAGGAGGAGTTGCCACCCAGCCTTACAGCTATTTATCTCCTGCTGGGGGAAAAGCGTAATGAAGGGTGGAATTTGGCTGAGTACATAATTACCTGGATTAGTGATGGGATGGTGAGAGTGCATGTAAAATTCCTGTCTACCCAGAGGACAAACTGTTCCTGTCCACGGTCTCTCCAGTGAGCAAGAACTGTGTGTCCCTGAACTGCTTACAGGGACTTGCTTTTTAAGAGATCCTGGTGTGGAATGAATGCTGCATCTTTGAAGAAATACCCTGGCAAATGTTATCAAAAGGGCAAGTTATCAGGAAAAAAAAGACACTAAAACCAGACTTCTAATCTGTTTCCTTTTGCTTGGAAGGGTTTGCCCTCCTCCACCTCCCAATCCACCAGGAAACCCCCTCTCTCCCCAGATGTCACACCTCCCCCATACAAACAGTCATCCTGCTCATGGGAAGAGGAAAATCTGTGCGTAGTTAGGCAGGTTGAAAGGGTTGAAGCCCAACAAGCCAGATCTCCATTTTTTTTTTGTACTTACAATGAGTCCAAGGACTCCAGGAGGACCTGGGGCTCCCAGTTCTCCCTAAAAGGTAAGGCAAACCCACATGGTTATGGACACTTTATAGACAAGCAGAGACTGAAAGGCAGCTTAGTATTTCAAGGGCTTGAGGGAAGGGAAAAGATCGTCCCTCCCCCTTCCATCCCCCCTTTCAACCCCAGCCCCTGCCCCACCCAAAGGGATCCAGAACTTCCATCTTAGGGAGTGCACTTGTGAGCACATCCTGGGAAGATACAGGCTGCTTGTTGCTGGGCAGTTATTCCCAGGGCTGACTTCCCTCCCAGGAGCAGGCTGGATGAAAGGAACATTCTGCTGTGCAGGGTAGAGGTGGGAGCCTTCCCCAGGTCAGATCCAGCCATTGGCAGGGAGAGGGACCAGAGCAGGGTGGGGACACGGGGAGAGCAAGGCTAAGGTGGGAAGGAGAGGAAAGCTGCTGCTTTAGCATTGGGAAAGGTGAGTTTTTGGGAGTGGTTAAGTAATAATAAAACTCATAGGAAAAGGAAGACCTGCATGAAAAGGAAACTGGGTAGTTTGGGGAGAGGGTATAGCAGGTTCTGGTGCTGGCAAATGGGTCCTGGGAATGTATTGGGCTCCTTGGAGCTCATCATTCCAAGGGTCATGGAGCTGGTTTGACTTCTCAGCTTCACCACAAACTACTTCTGTATGAGCTCTCCAAAGACATGCAGAAGCACTGGTGGGTGCCCGATAGCATCTTCAAGTGAAGCACAGCAGAGAAGCTCTGCCAGACCCCCACAACTCATTGATCCAGGTCTCTCAGTAGTTCAGCCACCACGGGGTGCTCAGCCTGTCCCATGTCTCCCTCGGTGGCCTCCCTGGCCACGCTAACAGTGAGCTGCTTGTCAGGGCAAGGACCTGCTCTTACACACCTCCATCTCCAATGGGGCCTCTCAAAACAAGTGCATTGGAAATGCTGAACTTCCCGTTAACTCAGACAGTCCTGCCCCTGCTCTGGATCATGCTGGCTACTTTCTTTGACAGCCCTGCTCAGTTTATGGTGCACATCTGGTGGAGTCCCCTCCAGTGCAATAAAGCTCCCCTTTTATGGAAAGATCTGCCTAGTGGAAGAAGGAAAGAGAAGGGGACGCAACGTGACTGAATGTGCTCAGGGCTCCTTGGGTAAAGGGTTACGTGTGTTTATTTTATGGGAAGCGGAGTAAAGGACTATTGGGCAAGCACACACACACAAAAGTGTTTCATAATCTCAACCAGCCTAAAATTGCTTTTTTAATGGCCAGTTCCTTTCCTGCATACTTGGGACATCTGTGGAGCAATTGTTCCTCATGGGTGGGATTTCTGTGTCCTCAGAGCTACTGTTACAAGGTCGGCTTCAAGCTTTTAGCTGAGGCCTGGCATTACTAGGCTCAGGAAGAAGAGGCAGTATGCCAGGAATGCTGAGCACAGGAGTTGCACGGTGGCCTGGGTTTCCCAGGAAGCTCTGCAGGCTCCCAGCGTGGCTGGGCTGCAGGCTGGGTGGATAGTCAGGTCTTGGTCCCACCAGTCTCAAGAGGCACTTCCAGATTTCTGACTTAGGTCATATGGATATCCCTCAAGAGAACAGGTATATGAGGAAATGCATGACCTCACAGCTGATGGAAGAGAATTTCCTCTTGGGAGAGGAGGGGGTGGACTCCCTTGAGAGATGTGGACAGGACTAGTTGTTAATTTGAGCCGTTCCTCGGCGTAGGAAATGGAGGATTTACAAGTGGCCTTTCCTGGCCATCAGTCCCTGACCTGTAAGGGAAATCAGGCTCTATTCTCCTTTTTTCAGCACACAAACCAGGCAGTGGGACAAGAGAGGAGATGAATCAACAGCCCTTTCCCACGTCTAATTCCTGGGATTAAGAGCCTAATTGGAGTGGCTAAAGCACACCGGGGGAACATGGGATCTGTAATGCGATGGCACAACAATTCTCATCGAGCTGGTAGGAGGGAAGAAGGCCCCTGAGGTTGGAAGAGCCTGTGCTGTCCCTGGAGGGGATGGAAAGGAGATCAGAGGCTGTTGGGTTCAGCCTTCCCCACGCGACCAGGGGATCAAACAGAGAATGTGGCAGCCGGGCCTCCGGCAGCCCTCCCGCCTGCGACAGCTCAGCTGCACACCCCACCTACCAAACTCAGCATATTTGTGTGCTCCACAAACAGACTTTCTGGCATTTTTCTGCGTCTGTGACTCCGCTTGTGACCCTGTGAACCTCCCTTTAAGTCAGCCCAAACAGTCTGTTTTCATTCTGTGATAGCCAAGGCACATTAATATTTAAAAGCCGTTGATAAGATGAAAGAAGAGCAATCCTTCTGGATGAATTAACAGGACATTTGCTGCTCTCCCAGGCTCTGGGAACTGCCATCAGCTGACTGGCATTGAGAATATCTTCTGAATGGGGCTTAGACAACTTGCATATTCAAAAGAAAACAAAGTAAGCTATTTGGGGGAAAAAAGTCTTCCTGTCCTCCAGGATCCCTGCTCTTCCTGGTGGGCTGGCTGGAAATAGCAGTATGATCAGAAAGTTTTCTACTTTGGGACTACTGATTCCACTCTGATCCATGGCTTAAATTGACTGAAGGATGGGAAAAGTCCTGCAGAAGTATTCCTTGGGAATATTCTTTCAGTTCATTGCATTTATGACTCTTGTGCTGAAATCCACAAAAGCTGGAGTGTAGCTGAGCTTGGCTTGGGGATTGGAGTCAATTGTATAAATAACTTTTTGCTGCATATATGACAAATGGGAACTTGCAGACACATGTGGAGTGGGTTACTTCACACAAATCATCCCATCAAACCCCAGAGCAGCACGGTGATTATGTGTGAATAACCAAGGCAGCAGGAATTTCAAAGAGGAATCAGTGCTGCTCACATGCTAATTCAGGGAAAACCAACACAGTAATTCAGAAAATAATTTAGGATAATTAATACATCTGAGAACTGTTGCAAACCACAAGGATGTGTTCTGTGAGCAGTAGCAAACACAGCACATCCCCACAGTTTAGTGCTACGAGAGCAGAGCAAATTAAGCCTTATCAGCACCCAGCTGCTTAAATGCCCTCTGTGACCATCCTGATCCAACTCCCAGGAGACACATCTCACTCTTAGGAAGCCAGCAGGGGTCAGATGAAGACTGAAGGGAGGCCAAGAGCTCAGGAGACTGAAGACTTACTCCCCATGCAGTCCCAGGGCTGGCTGAGGGATGGGGCAGGCAGCAGTCTCAGCTGTGGAGTCTGTCCCTCAGCGCTCCCAGACACTAGAGGAGGGAATCTGTGCCCTGTGGTATGGACAACATGGTCCAAACACTGCCTGCTCTGCCAGAGCAACATCCTTGCCCTTTTTCTCTTGACTTTCTCCTAGTCACACCCTCAGGATACGAAAGCATCTGTCAAGACTCAGGTGCAAGGAAGACAAGAGATGGAGACAGAAAACTGATGGCAAATGATGACCCAACAGTTACAGGAACAAAACACAGGAATTTTCAGCAGGGCAGGGATGTACATTTGTTTTTCAGGGGGGACAAAACCAGCCAGCAGCTGCCACCAACCATAAAAGCTTCACTCAGCTCTAACTAGCATGATGCAGTACAGTGTGCTGTCTACTGCAAAAGAAAAAAGAAAGGAAAATGTTATGAACTTACAGGGTTCCCATCGATGCCTGGAGGTCCTCGTTCTCCAAAATTACCAGGAAAACCCTGAGAAGAGGAGGCAAATGTGAATGTTATTGAGGCTCCCTGGTGTAGACAGTCTGTTACAAACCGTTCCCCTCGCACCCCGTGCAGCACTTTGGAAAGCAGTGGGACACAGGGACATGTCGGACAACCAGCCTGCCTGTCCTCATCCAAACCATTCCTGCCACACCAGCACAGCTCAACAAGGCCAAAACCCTGATTCATAAACCTCACTGCAGTGACTATATTGAAAAATGGATTGTCAATCTGAATTATTTAGTGCTATCTACTAGCAGGGTCATTTGAACTGCACCCCCTTCTCTCAGGATAGCTGGACAGCACAAAGCCTGTTGGAGCCCATGCAGATGCTTAATGGAGCTTTTCGGAGATGCCTGGTGAATTCATTCCCTTTCAGCTTGCCAGAGGAACAAACACTTCCAAACTCATTACAGTCCACACCCCAGAGCTGTGAAAGGCCATGTTTACTACATGAAAAAGTCACCACAAAAGACGACTTCATCTCATTACATCCAATACAAGTTTGGAAGACTTCAGATAATTATAGAGAAGGGAGTGGAGGTACTGAGCCAGAGCCAGAACATGGTGGTGTGACACGTTCTCTCTCACTCTTGGACAGATCCTGTGCTCCTCTAAGCCCCCCCAATTCCCTGCTATGACCAAATCCCAAAGCAGCTTTCTCTTCCCTGTCTTGCCATGCTCTGTCTCCTGCAGGAAGAACTCAAACTGGGAGTCAAAGCAAAAGTGCTTTATCCCCTTCTCTGGCTTGCCAGAAATACAAAGGAGAACACGGGCACGTTCTGGAATAGCTGAGAGCTGAAGAGACAGGGATGAAGCAGAAAGGGAGAGGATGCCCTCTTTTCCTGCCTGCTTCCCTGTACACCTACAAATACTGGTTATCTGGCAAAAGCAAATCTGAGGGAAGTGGATTGCAACGGCCAATGGCAACACACTTATCTGAAAACCCATCAGCAACAACAAAAACTCAAATGATCACAACAGACAGAACAGGAAAACTATACTGGGGAACTCTCTCATCCAAGACCTCCCTTGACCTTTGAGGGTTTACAGAGCAGAAGAGGTAAAAAGTTACTTCATAAAATCTAAGGTGAGAGATGGGACACCTATTTAAGTCAATCAAAATTTTGCCACTGACCTCAGAGCCATCATTTCAGCTCTTCTGTACCAATTGCCTACAGTACAAAGGACTGAACCAACACGAGCTACTGCTTGCTTGGATTCAACACTCCTATTTTGTGGGAATCACTGCGAATAGGAAAGTTGTCTGCCTTTCTCCAGCTAGGCACTACATCCCTGAGGCTTGTGCGCATGCCAAAAAGCTGTGGTAAGCAGCCACTGGAAACAGCCTTCTGCCATCTAGAGACAAAGATGTCAAATATAACAAGAAGGCAGGGGGGGCTACAATTTTCTTTAATGAAGAAAAGGGGGAAAATAACTCTGCTACATGCTGAATCAGTCAGATAAGAAGAGAGAGATGTGCAGGGAAAACTCATTGCTCAGGCAAGACAAAAAACCAAGAAGACTGCCAGAATATTTTGCTGTTTACAGTCATACAACTTGCCAAGGAAAATATGAGCGTGCATAGACTGATACTGTACTTACGCTGCTGCAGATTTCAGTCACAGCCTTCACCATTCCCCCAGCTGCATCCTTCCTTCCTCAGAGGGCAGAGTTGGGCATGGAGTGACCCATGGATGCCACTGAGCAGCAGTCTGGCCCTGTGGCTGCTGAGGTGTCTGCTATGGAGCCGAGCTCTTGCCAACATGGGGAGATTTTACTACTTTGAATGGTACAATGAAAACAATATTGCTACAGCAGCATAGTATCAGCTAGGGGAATGCTTGCTCCAGACTAGAACACCGTCTCCTGAATTTTTAAAACTGCTGCAATGTGACATAAACAATGTGCTCCTGTGCCAGAATAAAAGAACCCAGATAAGGAACTATTTAAATGCACGTTTCACACGTGTGTTTCATGCCTTTTTATGCCTCAGTTTCCAGTATTAACCTTGCTGCTTAAAGACAGGAGATTTGAGGCACTTGGTGACAGAGTTAGTAAAAGTCTAACTTTTACACAGGTTTTCCAGCACTAGATCTCCAAATATCTAGAAAACCAGATTATTCCTGTGTTTGAATGGCAGAGCTGAGCACCGGAGGCCACTTGGCCAATATTACTCAGCAACCAAGAGATTCAGCAATAAAACCTGTTCACAGCATGCTGTGACTGCCCACAGAGCTCGGGGTTCTGTCCATCCTCAAGATGGGATGGAAAAGGGTCAAAGTGGGAGGAAGCTGAGAAGAAAAGCAGAACAGGCCCAGCACAACACTCACCCCCAAAGCCCCATCCTTGTCAACACCTGACTGTCCTTAACACACCATCTGCACTGCTGGCACCAGCAACCCGCAGCCCCAGCTCACCCACTGCTGGGGTGGTGGGTGGTCCCCTGGTACTTTTTGGCCCAAGCTGTAAAACAAACCCGGAAGAGGAGACAAATGGAAAGAGCAGCTTCAATTCAACTAACCCCAGGCATCCTAGCCCAGCAGTCGAGCTTAGCACACCAGTATTAACAGGTTTTGCACTTTAAATGAGGCTAAGGCTGGTGGCTGTGGCATGGAGCAGGATATTTCAGCATCCATACAATCTACAAAGACCCAAACTAGGTTGTGAAAGCTATTCCAGCACAGCTCTTGCACAGCAGGAAACAATCAGTCATCTAAGCCCCTAATGAAAAAGAAAGCACTTTGTTTCCATGGGGTAAGTAGTAGCAGTTTAAACCACAATAACAGTTCCAGTGACCACAGTGTTCTAATTTATTGGACCTCACATGTCTGTAAAACCTATTTTTTTGGTGCCTCTCCTGCCTAAGCCTAAAGGAGAAAGATGTTCCCCAGGAACACAACTAGCACTGTTCAACTAAAACCAGCAGCCTGCAAGTTACAGACTTTGTTATCCCACTGGTTTCATTCCCCTAAGCTGTGATACCTCTGCTCTCCCATGCACTGCTCCAATAGCCTGAGGAGCCCCAACTGAGGGGGAACACATGAGGCAGGGAGCTCATTTTATGGTGCTGGCAGACAGGTGAGTCACAACTGGCAGCCCATTACAGGAGACTTTTGAAAGAGATTAAAGGGTCCAGCAGATTCAGAGTCTCCTGTGAGCGCAGAAGGGGTTTTGGTACAGAAAATCCATCATTTTTCAGCATGCTGTTTTTTCAGGGTCCCTGGAAATTATGCTTAAGAATTGTGACAGCAGAGGAAAACACCCCAGTGAAAAACATAGAGCCATGCATCCTGCCTGCTCTGTGGGAGGGACAGGATGGACAGGGAAGGACCAGGACAGGGAAGGGAATAGCAAATGGCAGCAGAACTAGGAAGAAAATGCTTGGCTAAGAAGTTTTGCTGGCCAAGAGCCGGCGGGGTGCTCCTCCACAGCGCTCCAGTCAGGTATGACAAAACTTTTGGCTCTATCTCACAGCTGGGAAATTCAGAGACGAGATGGCGGAAAATGTCCAGCTGAATGGATTTCACATTGTCCGAAGGAGAAGTTCAATGAAAGAAGCAAGATGATGCTTGGGGAGGAGTTGGAGAGAGAGCACACAAACAGGTATTTTGGACTAACAAGATCTGGGTGCTCCTGTGCTCCCCCGTCCCCAATCCAACCACAACCCAACCCAATTTGTCCTCGCTGCACTCGGTGAACAGAGACACAGAGAGATAGAAACTGATTTATCCCAGGTTACACTGAGACGTCTGAAGCTGAAGCAGTAACAAAGTCTCTATCTTTGAGATGTTCCAATAGTGCCTTAATTCTATTTCATCCCCCCTGCCTGCAAAGGGCATCCTTTCATACATCAGGAGACTCCTGCTGAGAACAACCAGACCTAGACAGACACTGGAACCAGCTCCTCCTGCATCAGGGGATTACATCCCCCTCCACCTCCCCTTCCTTTCTTCTTCTGCTTAAAGCAAACAGAGCAGCCTGCCCTTTCTGCTGGCTGTTGTCAGCCAAAGCACTGCTCCTGGTTGGAGCAGACGCCACTGCTCCTTGTCTCTTGTCCCTGGAAGCAGCTGTCTCCTGGGAAGCAGGGACCGGTGACACACACGGTGTCCTTTGCTCAGCCAAAGTCCTTTCAGGTGTTCACGTGTGGGTGGGTGTGTTGTATGTATACAACATCTGATTCAGTTTAAAGCACTTTCCCTGAAGGAGTAAAGGAGGCAGTCTGGCAGCTGCTGCTCCAAAGAATCCTGGCAGGTCTTCACGCCAACAGAATCGTTCTCCAAAAATAGGATTTTATTTTCCTGTTGGCTGAAGGTGAAGCTGCTCAAACCAACCAGCCCTCTTGTCTTGTCTGCAAAAGACTCTATTTGCCAGTTGGCTCCAGCCAGGTGAATCACTGCCCAGGAGCCTCCCCAGGGATGGAACTTGCAAGTCAAACAATTTAAGTAAGGAAAAAGAAAAAAAAAAAAGGCGGAGGAGAAGCAGGGCTGAGGGTGAGAGAAAGCATTCACTGGAAAAAAAGAAGGCGAATAAAACAAACAAGTGTAGCTTATGTTGGCAGCTCACACCTCTGAGAGAATTCCTGGTGTGGACAGCAGACTGAGCCCCTCCACAGGTGAGCAACGAGTGGCTCAGCCCCAGCAGGAGTCACCCCAAAGGCAGCCTGGCAGACCCTGTGCTCCTGCTGTGCCTCCCAGCAGCTGTAACTCAACAGCTACGAAGGGACCTCTGCCTTCCCCTGGGTCTAGGCAGTTTTCAATCCTGCAAAGAGGGAGATGCCATCCCTAGCTGGGTATAGAGTGAGGGTCCTGCTGCAGCTCTGCTCCTCTGCCACCTGAAAGGAAGCTTTGCTCTCTCCCCCGGGAGACTTCACAGCTCCGTGTCACCTCTTGGGACAAAGATTTCAGGGCATTTCTAAACATAATTCTCCCTCCAGCTGTGGGAGCACAGCAGGAGCAACGCAACAAAAATTTCCTGAAGCCCCCCCCCAGCAAACATCACTCAAGCGAAATGCCAGCCCCTCCACACTCCTGCTCTATTCCTTTTTCACTGGTACAGGATCTTTTCCCAACCTGCAGAGCTCTAACCAAGTTACCATTGCACAAACACGTTGGCCTAATGCCACAGACCACCGAGCCTGCCACTGCTCCTCCTTATCTATGGCCAACATTTCCAAATCAAGCAGCCTCCTATTCAAGAAAGTCAAGCAGCTTTAGGGATCAAAATGTTTTCAGACTCAGAGGTGATAGTTGCATTATTTTTTCCCTATAATTTCTATCGAGAATAATTTTTGAGCTTTGATTTATGAATTAGCTTTGCCCTGAAGGATTAAAGATACCTGGGAAGCCTTGATTCAGTTCCTCACAAGATTTTTGAATGATGATGGACAAGTCTCCTAGGAACATTCTTGGAAAAAAACCAAATATATTTGGGATTGTTTCTTTTCCTTCAATGGAAGTTATAGTTCTTGGCACCTTTCAAACTCTTTTCCCTGTGTTTTCAGTAATTTGCTTTGCCCATTCTTAAAAAAATGAAATACATACTGATATTGTCCACCTCTCCAGGTTATTTGTATGGTGTAATCATGGACATAGGAACATGTGAGAAGTAATCATGCAAGCACCTCACCACAGAGATTTGGGAAACTCCAGACATGTGGAACACAGCTCAGGCCAAAAAGAGATGGTGACATTTGCTCTGGGCTCATGCCTGCATTTCAGAGTGGTGAACCAGGCCCAGAAGGGTGGAGAGACCAGACCAGCTGCCCAGCTTTAGTGTCCAACTTCAGCATTCAAAAAAGTCACAGATTGCTCCAACCACATCTATTAAAAAAATTTAGGTTAACAAAGAAAAAAAAAAAAAAAAAAGCAAAGAATTTACTTAAATGGCTAACAGGAAACATCCGGTCCATGGGCTAAAACTCTCATTAAAAGAGGAGCTTTGTTCATGGCTAGTTTTCAGGACCTCTACTGGACTTTTCATGCAAACAGAATGATTAAAAGCATATTCTATTTGCTAATTAATCAGTTCCTGAAAAAGGCACCAAACATTTTGGTTTGGGGTACTGGCACAAAACAGAGCTACCCAAGTGCTGTCCATTAGCTCCTACAGACCACTTGTGCTCCTTTCTGCAGCTCATCTTGTGGATTTGCCTGTACACACAGGTCTTCAGCCCACACATTTCTCCACATCTTTAGCTGGCCACATCTAAGAGTACTATGAAGTGCTGTTACCAGTTTCCTAAATCTCAGCTCATGTGGTGCAGGAAACTCTTGGCTCACTCCAAATGCAAGGAAGGGTCTCAGCTGCATCCAAAGTAGAGAAAAGATTGGAGCAAGAGAGGAGCTGTTTATCCTCTTAGTCCCTACAGAGAGAAGCAACATTTGTTTTGTTGGTGTTCTGTGGTTGTGCCAGCCTTTCCAGGCACATGGCAGAGCATGTCTTCCCACTGTTGGCATGAACAATAGCTGAGCCTGTGTACCTTGGCAAAGCCCCACGCTCTGACGCTCAGGATTGATCTATCTCAGCCATCCATCAAAAGGTTTGGGGAGGCTACAAAAGAAAAACCTTCCTGACCCAGAGGCAGCCCTGCTTTTGGCTATCCAGAGTCTCCCATGAGGCAATTGATGCCTGTTCATATGAGGCAAGAGCCTACTCACGCTGGTGGGGAGGGCAGGAGTATCACATGCCCTTCTGACAGCTGATCAGATGAAGAAAAAGCAATGTATTGTGACTTGGTGTTCACTGGAGGCAGGAGTTAATGCATGATAAGTAAACACAGAAGAAGACAGCACACATGAAAAACAGCCTGGTGAGAAGGTGCCACTGTGTCACAAGCTGAGAGCTGGAGAGGGCGATCCTGCCTGTGGTCAGCTCCTGGGAAGTGGACGCCAGCTCCAGCACCCTGGCATTGCACTGGTGCTCCCAGCAAACACTGAGGCTGGTTCCAGTGGCTGCCAGGTCACTGCTGGCTCTCACAGCCCCCATGCTGTGGGTGACAGGAGAGGCACACTGCTGGACTCACTCACATGCTGAACTCTATTACTTCAAATCCATGTGCCATTTTATGGCACCTCTTCCTTGACACACGAGCTGTAATCCTTGGCATTTCCACTCTAAGCTTCAGCTGCTGAGCTCAAAGGAGAGCTCTCCAAGGACGGTGTTCCCTGGTTTGCACAGAGCCAGAAGAGCCAAGCAGCTTGTGTGACACTGCATGTCATGGAGAGAAACCAGAACAATGACCACAGAGACGGGCAGGGAAGCAGAGATATCTGCTTGTGGTGTTAATGTCTTGCTCGTGCTGCTGTTACCAAATCCTTCCAGCCCTGGGGATGGTCTGATCCTGTGCTGTTTTGTGGACCCTTTGGGCCAGGGCTTTTCTTTCATGAGGCTTTTGCATGGTACCTGACACAGTGAGGCTCTAAGCACAGGACCAGCAGCACCACCAGGTTCTTAGAAAAATATAAGGAAACCTTGGTTATGTTTGACTGACTTGTGAATAGACCTCAGATGAACCTCAAAATTACTAAGTATGTCTTTGAATTAAATTTTGCTCCTTCTTTTTTATCTCTTTGAAAGAATACTACTAACAAAACAGATTGTAAGCAAAAAATCATAGATATAAAATAGCACAGCTGGTGAAGTACTGACACTCTATGTGAAAAAGAGAGATATAAGCACACATCAAAACTAAAGATGAACCAAAAAAGAGCTCAAAGCTCTTTGGATATATTTCCTGAAAATTTGCCTTAAAATCTTTTCCTCTAGCAGGGCTTAAGAACTTCTGAAAATATTACACTCGATTTGAAGTTTAATACAATCTGCAGTGCAGACACTTCTGATTGTGGCTACCCATCTCCCACAGCATAAGGACAGCTTGGTGTTCCTTGAGCTAGTTCTATCTCCTACTCTTCCTATGAGTCATTTCCTACAGTGGCAGCACAGCTCCTTCCTAAAGATGAACCAGGACTGACACATTGCCTCTGCATGGCAAGACAGGGTATGAACAGCTTCTCTCACTCCTTCCCCCAGCAGCCCTGATAGGGTCTTGTTTTTATAATTTTTTTTCCCAGCTGCTCAACTGAACACCATAAAAATCCACAAAAAATACCATAAAAGACAATTTTTTTCAGCCACTGCACTGGCAAGACTGAAGGTTTAAGCAAGCAGTTGCATCAGCTCCAGCCCCCCAGCCCACCTCTAAAACAGGCAGATCCAGAGACGTACAGACTCATGTTATTTCAGCCTCCTTCATGCACTGGACTCCAATCATACCTCTCCCCCCAGACCACCCCCAGCCCTCTCCTTCTCCAGGGCCCATCTGTTGGGATGCACTGGCCTCCCGCGTCACTGATGTCGGGCAGGGAGAACCGAGCAGGAGGTGGAGTCAGCTGTTTTCACGACAGACTCACCACATCCCCCACAGCTCTGCAAAACTTAACTTCCCTGGAAGGATTTCAAGATCTGACTCATGTCCAGTTTCTCTATTTTAATCATTCCCTCTTACATCATTCTCGGAGGCCCACCATGTCACATGCAACCTCCCCCAGCCCCCCGCCCCTCCTTGGCTGAGCACTCATCTGCTGCCAGCTCTCATCCCAAACAAAGCCAGGTACAGAAATATGTGTGATACCAACTCCCTCCCTCCTCTCTAGAGCATTCACCAGCTTTGATGGCAGCTAATAAGGGCTTCCAAGAGCTCCCCCCTGAAATGACAACACTGAGATAGCACAGGAACAGCAGCCACGCTGGCAAACCTAAGGGTGCGGGGATGGGAGAGACCAGAGAAATCCCAGAAGGCTCACGAAAACCCCAAAGCAGCTGGGAGGCAGCACTGGCCAGGAGATAGGTGTTGGGAAGAGAATCAGGTCAGCTGGCTCCTGCTTTCCATTTCTCCCAGAGACTTCCTGAATAACTGTGGATGTCACTTAATCTTTCTGTTCAAGCTCGGAAGCACAAATTGTCAGCATTGGTCCATTCAAGATTTCTTATTAAACCTGATATCATAAAACAGGGATGGAGCCAAAACTCTCTGAAGGAGCCAAGCAGAACAAAGGTGCTCATGCACAGCCATTTAATCCCTTCCCTAGATCCCAGCATAAATGCCTCCACGGCTGAGAGATTCCCTGCTGATCTCAGGGGAGCCCCTTGCTTGTAGCAATGACCGCCAGACCAAAACCCCTGCCTGGAAGATTACAAATCCTGGCCAACCAACAGCTGGAAGGCTTTGAGCCTGCAGCGTGCTCTGTGCAGAGAGAGCAGAGAGCAGAGCCCCTGCACCTAACGACAGCTGCTGTGTTTGTTTTGCCCTGGCCATTGAGTCATGGTTACACCACGGGCTCTGCACTTATTCATCATGGGGGTTTCTGGTGCAACCAGCAGCTTACAAAAGATCTGGTATAGATTTCCAGCACCCCTCCAAAAAATCTGCTTGACTGGTCCCCATCCCAGGCAGAGAAGGACAGGTGGGATGGACATGGCACTGCTGAGGTGTTTGCACAGCTTTCACAGTGAGAACATCAGCGAGCGGTGGGTGTGGACTCCTGGGATGGACTCCAGGCGAGGGGGGCAAGGGGAAAGCGCTAGATTTTTCTGTGTGTGGGTGAGTGGACATTTTGCAAGAAGCCTGTGAGTGCAATGATGTCCAGAGGTCAAATGAAACTCAGGCTAACATGAAGGACAAGGTGCAAAGGCAATGAGACACACCAGAGCTCCAACATGCCTGAGCTCTCTGCTGATTCCTGGAGCCAAAAGCTTTATCCAACTTCCTGAAGGAGGCATACAGAACTGCTTGGAAGAGGGTTGATGGGGTAAAGTCTTTCCTTTCTGTCCTTTCCCTGTTTCCTCTGCTCATTTCAGTATTTTTCCCACTTGCTCTTGCTTTTTGCTACAGTCAGCACAGTCCCCCTTGTTCTTCTACACAGCTCTCACAGCTGTTTTCAGCCCTACCTGCAAAAACCTCTTCCTCCTAGCTGAGCTCTCACATCTACCTGGTCTCCTTGCTCCTCAAACACATCTTCCCCAATATGTTACATCACCAAGGACAAAAAGGTTTCTATACAAAACCACGCTTGCATGACACAAACCAGGATGAGAAAAGAGTAGGAGAGAGTCACAACAAGAAAAGGATAATGTGATGGAACTGGTGGGAGTGCAAAGCAGGAGATGGAACAGAGCCAGTACAAACACCTGGGACGCTGCAATAATGGCTGGGAATTAAAAAGTGCATCCAGGGAAACAATTGGCCAGAGGCAGGACAGGAGGGAAGATGTTGTAGAAGAAAATCTAAGAAGTGTAAGATGCAAGGGAGCATGGAAAAAGAGTGCTAATGTCTGTGAATTGAGCAGAGCATGGAAGAAAGGAAGAGAGCAGTATCTCTATCTTTGGTTTTCTTCCTGCTTGAGAAGACAGACATGGAAAGGTCTGTTTGAAGATATGAAGGGACCCAGCCAAAAGCCACATGTCTTGTTTCCAGTTTCATTCAACAACATCTGCATAATAGACGAGGAAAAACTTTACCGGCCTACCCATCTTGCCCCTCTTCCCAGGAACTCCAGGGATCCCCTGCAAGGAAAAAACACAGAGAGGAGGAAAAAAAAAAAAAAAGGTTCTGGTTGAGAAATCAAACAGCCAACCAACAATACAAAACAAAATGAGAAGAGAAAGGAGAATGCAAAACAGGCTAATGACTGCAGCATTGTTTGGGAATCAAAATTGACTACTTGCAGTCGGCTGCGAGAGCAGAAGACAATTAACCTTCACCCATTATCTATGGCCTCCCGAGGACACACGCAGGCAGCACCCCCAGGCTGGGGCTGTGCTTAGCAGGAGCAGTCATTAAGCTACTGGTCTGGAACCAAATGAAGGCCACCGCCGAGGCACTTGCTGCAGAACTTCTGTTTATGTTTCTTATTTAGTTATACAAGCATTAAATCAGCATCGCCAGAGTGCAGGGCAGGCCCCTCCCAGGCAGGCACACACATGCACACTCCCACATGGTCCCAGGGCCTCTCTGGTTTCTGCAGCTTGCATTTGAGGGAGAAAAGCCTGGAATCAAACAGTGTTCATCTTCCAGTGACCTTTCTTAGGAGCTCTTGTAGCAGGAAGAGGGGGGTCCTTGGATGGGAAGAGATCAGGCAGTTGGGAGGATGGGGAGATGGAGAGCGGAAAAGCAAGGGGTGTCCTGTAAAGCTCTGAACACTCGGGTTGGGGGAAGGCACAATGAAAAGGATGGGAGGAAGGGAGGACACAGCCACAGCTACCCACTCACAGCCCCATTCTTGACTGCCTAACTCAATGCAACTGGAAATAAAGCCATTTGCAGAAAGCTACTGTCTCTTCTGAGAGCCAGGCTCTTTGCAAACATCTCCAGTCAGATGCTGAGACAGAGTGGCTGGGAGGTCATTCCTGTGGGAGCAGGGAATCTCCATGTATATTCTCTTCATCCTGCCCCACCTCACCAAGATGAACTGGCAAGGGGGAGAGGGAAGGCAGGTTTTTAAGTGAAGGAGAATATAGAAAAACTCCTCTGTAGTCAACAGTGAGGTCTGATAGCCCTGCCTGAAGCCTGGGTTCTCCTCAACTGAATATCAGCATTATACAGGGACACAGGTCTTCATTCAAGGGTAGGAAGAGGCTAAGGAAGGGATAGTTAAGCATTAGGCATGCTTGCCTCCTTCCTCAGGAACTAGACATAGAGAAGGTTACATCAGGCTCTGAAGAACTGTATTCAACCAACACACCAAGGTTTTCTTCACAAAATACTCACTCGTTCTCCATCAGCCCCCGGTAGTCCAAATAATCCTGGGAGACCAATATACCCCTAAAGAAAAGAGGAAACAAGTAGTCAAATATGTTTCTCCATTAGCATCCAGTCAGTCTGTGTTTCCTGAAGAGCAGAGCAACCTCCAGTGTTGGTCAGTGGCAGCCATGATGAAATAAACCTTGAGGCAAGTGTATATGCCCATGGACTGCATGGTGCTGGCTTCCACGATGTAGTCCAAGGGCACATACCCTCACACCAGGGATCAGGAGGACTCCAGGCAGGAAGAGGACAGCCAAAAGAAACCTCACCTGGGCTGGCTCTACGCGTACCTGAGGGAAATGGAGCTTTGTTTGAGGTTAGCAAGAGCAATAGCAAAAGTAATCCACAGACCTACACCTCCTTTCATCTCTTTCTTTGCCTTTGACACTCATTTCCAACTGTTCTGTTGCACCAAGCCCTTTCTGTTTGTCTTCTGTCAGTTGGTGGTCACACACTGTAGCCCCTTCTGAGGCAAACCCCCTCTTTTGCCACCACCCTGCAGTCAGTCCTGGCTCTGCCCAAAGCCTGTCCCTGCACCACCAAGACCTTGTGCAAACCTTCGTCATCCCAAGCACTGAAGGCCCTGCCTGGGCTGGGAGAGGCAGAACCTGACATTCCAGGCTTGGGGGATTGATGTGAAGCTAAACTTGTACATCCACACAGATCCAAACTATAGGGAAACCACCTTTGCACCAACACATTTCACATAAAACCTGCTGCTTCCACACTCATCAGAAACATTGTGTTTTCAGGTTTCTCTATGGCCTTGGGGTCCTGCTGAGACAAGACATGCTGCATAAAACACTGTATTTCCCTTCCCTTGCCACAATGGCAGCCTTGTGTTTAATCCCTTTGCTCAGCAGCCTGGACAAAGTTACCTTGTGTGCTGGGCCTCTGCAAAGGCCCAACTGGTGCCAAACATGCCGAATCCAGAGGAAGTGAATTTCAGCTGGGAGCCTCCTCCGTGGCACCTCACTGTTACAAGTGCTAACATTGCTTTTCTCTCATCTTTCTTTCTCCCTCATCGCTAAATCTCTATCTGCCAAGCCCACCAAACTTTTTCACCAGTCCATCACTCCCTGTGTTTCCTTTAGAGACAACACCTAGCTGGGAAGTAATGCTACATTAAAATGATCCTGTCTGCCTTTGCCTCCTGAATCCTAGAAGAAACCACATAACTCCCGAACTTTTCCTGGAGAAGGAAAAAGTAGAGGTGGAGAATGAAGAAGAGTCCAGAAATGCACAAAATGCACATATCTTACCTTAGCACCCAATTCTGATTGACTGTGGTTGAACTGAGAAAGGACTTCCTTGGGTATTTATAAATATTTCAGTCCTCAGCACTCAGGGGTGCAACATGGAAAATAACTTCCAAATCTTACATTCTGCACATCTACTGCCCAATAACTACACAAGGCCCTGGTTAGAGCAGTGAAAGAGATGCCCTAGGGAAAACTTCAGCCCTTGCAGAAGTGGGGTGAGCAAGTTGTGCTCTCAGATTTTCCTCTCTCCTGCAGGAACTGAACATGCCATCTCCCTTCCCAGCTCAGGAATACTGCTAGCTACAGGGTCAGCATTTGTTTATTCCTTGCAGTTTTCCTAATGATGAAAGCCAGCTGCTTGAATTTACTGCATATAGAGAAAGTATCACATGCTAGAGAAATGGGGGGAGGTGGGGGGGGTGGTGTTTATTGGCTTAGAATCTCATTGTGAATTTATAATTGCAGGAAAAGAACAAAATGTGATTAACAAGAGCCTTAAGAAGTAACAAAAAAAGAATCCTTTGCAGTGAGAATAAAACCCCAGCAATTATTTTTGGTGAGTAAAACCAGACAGGATGGAGATATTGTTTTTATTTGCACATGGCTTCAAGATGCTGGCTTGCTGTTGTGCATAATGATATAAATCACTCCCAAACCAGGCCTGTACCCAAATAAGCCCATATTCAGCGTGGTCAAAGACCACTGAACCACACTGATTGAAACTAAAGAGGCCTTTGGGACATGGGGCTTGCAGGCTTTGATAGGAATTTGTAAGCCATTCTTTCCTCTCCTGCAATGTGAGCTCTGAAGGGGCTGACTTTATCATCAGCACTATTGGGGAACCTTGATCATGGTACATTCCATGTTTAATTTTAAAAACTTAACAGTGCTTCAATAAACAAGCAGTGCACGTTTCAAATCCCCCAAACTCAACAAATTAAAGCAACTAGCTTCTGCATTGCAAAATCAAGCATAATATTTCTTGCGAAGCCTTTGATAAAAACAAGCAGAGAAAAGCCAGACGAAAGGTTGCTTACCCGAGTGCCTTTTGGGCCAGATTCCCCTATGGGGCCAGGTAAACCCTAGAACAGAAGGGAAAAAACAAAGACAAATGTGGACAAGCTTTAACTTAAAATAATGAGCAGTGCCAACCCCCCAAGCACCATCCCTGCATGGTTCTGCTTTAAGTGCTTCTTAAAGCTCTTAAAGCTTTAAGTGCTGCGTGGTTCTGCTTTAAGGTTTTGCTTTAAGAGTCCAAGGAGTATCAACAAAGGAGAAAAAAAAGACAAAATGATACAAATAACAGATCTCCCATTGTTGGGGAGCTGGGACTCAGCAGAACCTGAGACTGCTGCACGTAGTGAGCCTTCCCTGGGGCTGAAGCAGAGATTTCTGATGATAAAGACCACAAGGGCTGATGCAGTGGGGTGTCCAGAGGTTGTGTTACACTTTGGATGCGAGGCACAATGATGCTCTGTGCCCAACAGCTCTCCATTCATCTTCCTGCCTAAGCAAACACATGAGTAGCAAATGTATTCCAATACCTGCTTAGGGAGCACTGATGGAATGAGAAAGTCTGATTTCTACAGCCTAGAAAGTCACTTAGCTTTGCAGGTACTCTGGTATCTCTAACCCTTTGCAGCATCAGCTATGGAAAGAATTGAAAATTCATTCCCCATTCTAATTCTATGCCTAATGTTGCTCACTTAAAGTACTGCAAAGAAGTGTAAAAATGCAAAATAAATTTTCATGTTTATTATCTTCTAGCAAGGTACCAGATCAATTTTTTTTTGTTCTAGTTCCAAGTGTTGATGGGATTTTCTGGGGGGGGGGAAGGCTAAATCCATATTTTCTTCAGCTGGCAGCACTGCAGGCTCAGCCTGGGATGTGAAAGTCCAGTTGTGCGCTTTCCTGGCTCTTGCATCATTGCCAAAGATTTCAGGCATCAGGGTGAAGTTACAATCCTGCCTGTGATGCACAAACCAAACCCAAGCCAAGCCCTCTCTCCCACTGCTGCAGAGCCAGCACAGCTGACAGGAGTAACGAGTAGTAAAATCTCAGTAAAGTAAACAGCTCTGATGCAGGATACACACAGCATTCAGATAGGCCGAAAAAAAGCTGCCTTAAAAAAATAGAAAAGTCACTTTCCTGGCCCAAACCACATTTTAAGAAGGCAGTTTTGTTCTTTGAATGTCAAGGCACAGATTTCATCCTGCTTATCTGATGGGCTGAATTGCTTAACAGCATTTATTAACCTTGTATGTCCAAAATCTCCTGGACCTCTTCTTATTAGTCATCTAACACACATTCACACCTAGGAGACTCTTTGGCATGCTCAGCTCTAAGAGCCTTTCAGAGTATGAATGGAGCATTTAGTCAGGTGCATAAAGCTCCCATCCAGTTCTGCCATCTGTGCTCTCCAGTGTGCAAGCAGGGTATCAGTTTAATTTTCAATTTAAAATGGGTCATGCATTATTGACAGTCTGAGGCAGAGAGATGCAGACTTGTTCTACAGGTCTAGTTCACATTTAATCCAACAACCTACACATCTGCATAAAAAATTCACATCCAAACTCATGATAAGTCTGAAAGACTCAGGACAGAGCATTTGGGATCTTTGGCATATGCCTGGTCTCTTGGCTTAGAGATAAACATGGCAGAATCCAACATTAATGTGTCCATTTTAGAAAATCCTGACAAACTCACTTCACCACAAACTGTTATAGGGCTAGATGTTCTGTCCTCCAACAGATTCCATTTTTTAGGGTCTTACAAATTCTCCTCTTTCCTTTCCACTATTAAGCATCTTACATTAGTAGGACAACAAAGTGTCTAGTCTTGACCCATTACCCAATGCACACTCCTCCATTCCTAAAGTTGTCTTTGTGTAATTTTTTTCAGCATGAGAACAAAGACTTGATTGTCTTTCATCATCTTATTTGCAGCTGCAAATATGATTTTTATACCTATATTTACAGTTCATGCATAACGTTATGTGTGTGTATACATATGATCATGCCAGTACATTTTACTAGTGAGAGTTCATCTAAATCTCCTCCTCCAATAATAAATACACCTTTTTCCATCCCAGGTTTCTAACTTGTCCAACATTAGATGCAAAATATGCCTAAAAGAGAAGGGTTAGCAGCTTGCAGGTATCTCTCTGCTCTGCTGTTCTGTTTTTTCCCTGTTATACTGAAGAAAAATCTGTCAGAATTTACTATAGAAATTCAGGTGTTATCTATCATAGGCACAAAATACTTTTTAACAATATTTCGGAGTTTAAAGACTGTATTATTGGTACACATCTTGAGGAGGAAAGAAGGAAAATATTCAGACATCAAATATTCAAATATACCAACATTTTCTAGAGGACTGCACTGTCCTTAGTGGGGCATGTCTTTAGCTACCTGCACACCCAAATCCCTACTGTGTGCACAGCATGATGAGATTTACTGCACCTGCCTGCCAGGATAACCTTTGGCACCTGGACTTCCAGCTGGTCCTTGTTCACCCTTTGGAGAGAAAAAAGAAAAGGCACAAAAGGTCAGGTGCATGTCCCACTTGGGAAGTGTCTTTAGCTGCATCACTGTGGAATGGATTAACCTGATGCACATTTATCAAGAGGAAAAAAATATTAAGGGTAGATCATGAAGTTAATTAACAAGGGGGGAAAACACACAGAAGCCAAGTCAACAGGACCCATACACTAAGCAAGTGCTGCTGTTTCTCCTTCTCCCTTCATTTGCAGGGAAAGCAGCAGATAGTCTGGAACAAGGACGCTAAGAGAAGGTGTAAGGCTGCATCTATATCTGGCATATGGAACCGTTTTGCTGGTGGGAAAGCACTGCCAAAATTCTTCAGAACTAAATGGATTCATGTATAATATCCTTTAACATCATTGCTAACAGGGCCTGCTATTCATTGCCTTTTTTTTTTTACTGCATTGCAAACATCAAACTTAACCAAATAAAGAGGGGGAAGAAAAGGGGAGGGGGGAAATGGGCTTTGGGAAGGGAATGACATATACTCAACACAGTGTGGTTAGTAAAGTCCAGGTGAAATTAATGTAAAAAGACAAATAAAGGGGAAGGATGGTGAGCTGGTTTTTCTTCCCCCAAGTAAACTTAGCATGGCTGAGCAGTGAAAATTAGAAATTAAATTTAGCAACTCCAAGGCAGTCTCCTCCCACCATCCCATTGATGCTGGGTCCGTGTGTGTGCTCAGATCCCAGTGTGTGCTGAGCAGCCCTGGAAGGAGCTGGCTGTCCACACCGAGCAGGCTGTACCAGAGCCAAACCAGCATCACAGCCAGCAAATCCATCCCTCCTTAAAGGTCCCCTGTTGGGAAGTGGGAAAACTCACCTGGTCTCCAGGGTGACCTAGTGGTCCAGGGTAGCCTTTATATCCCTGTCAAAATAGGATGGAGGAGATGAATACTAAGAAACAAAAATACAGTAAAAAAATACAGTACTGGGTTTGGTTTTAATTTCTCTTTGCAGGTGGGATTATTGTTCTGAGGTGAAGCAGGATTTTAGACAGCATTAAACAATCATGCAAACTTTTATCAAGCTGCGTTGTGCTTGCACCACCCAAACCTGCTGATGTGCCCTGCTGTGGTCTGGGGTGGTACATACTCCGGAAGGAATTGCTCCATGAACACATTTAGAGTGGTCTCCATGCTCAGATCTGTCTATTTGTAATCTACACCTTAAGCAAGGCTGCCCTTAATCCTCAGGAAACCACAGGCCCGTAGAATGAAATGTTGGCTTTGGGCACACTGGGGGCTACAGCAACATGAGTCACTTGTGTTTCAGAGCTCTTACTTTTGCTTTAGAATTTGAAATGCCACATGAAACACCAAAACAACCATTTACTGTCATAGGAAACTTTGATTTTTCTACCTTGAGCTTGTTCAACTTCCACCTTTTCTAATCTAATTATTACAAGATCCAGAGGTCTTCATTATGAAGCTACTAAAAATTGTGAGCAAGCTGCCTCTCAACCTGTTCTCTCTGCTAAACTAATTAGAATGAGTTTCTTAATCCACCTTGCTTACTGGCAAGTGTTTCAGGCTTCAAATCATTCCCAAAGGTCTTTCATAAACCTGCTTCAGTTTGTCAGTATTTCATTTTTTTGGGGGGATGCAGACACCGGAGCAGGACAAGGGCAGCCTGTTTGACTGCAGACTGAGCCCTGTGTGTCTTTCAAGGAGTTTGCTTTCTCCTGGATTTACCTAGAGCTCCCTTCAAATAGAGTAAATTTTGTATGTGATTAACGCTTCAGGTTTTTTCCCTCTTCTTTATTATCTTGCTTCAGCTGTTTAAAACAAATTCACTTCCATCAAGAGAAGCAGAGCAGGAGATTAAACTCAGTTACAGAGATGACTGTTTAGCTGGGCTACCAGCAAGATTAAAAAAAAAAAAAAGCAGAAAATTTAACTTGAAACAAATGGGAGAGAAAAAAATAAACATGGAACAATCCTTGCACAAATACTAGAGAAATAACAAATTGCTTTCAATGGTGGATTACAACTGATTGTACCTCAGTCCCTGCTACTCACCCTGTCCTGGGCTCCAGCGCACCTCATCTGTCTCTGAACTCCACAGGGAGTGTCCCTGCTCTGGAAGCCATCACCAGGCCCAGGGGTGACCGAGCACTTGGCCTTTGGCTCCACTCACCACATGAACCCAGGACTGTTTCTGCTCCCAGGTCCACATCTCTGCTTAACAGCTTTTTTATTCTTCCCACAGGCTATTCCAGACCTGCAGCCTGAGCTTTTGCTGGCAGGGTGTGCAACGCTCTCAGCCATCCTGGCCACTACCCACTCCCCTTTGCATTCCTCCTGCCTTGTTATTTCAGACAGTCTGGCCTGGAAAGATGTTGATTCCCTTCTCACCAGTTCTCTCCTGCTTGGCCTTGCTCTGGACAGAGCTGCACCTCCTGGCAAGGCTGACATGAAAGAGACTTGTTTGAACCACCTTAAGGGTCCTTTCTCCAAATGTTGTGAGAGCATTTCAGTCAGACATTCCTCACTGGAAGTGCCTCAGCAGCTCTTGGAGGAGGACCAGCACACAGGATTCCCTGCCCCTCTCCAGGAATCTGCCCCATGAAATCTTCTCCTGCTCATCCTCTCCCTGGCTCCTCCACAGAGGCTTAGCAGAAAGGAGAGAGCATGGTCCACCCTGGTTGGGTGTCTGGCCTGAAGGTGAGAGCTGCCAATAGAAACATCCCTCGGTTCAGCATCTCCAGTCATTCCCTGGAATTTAGATTTCCATGGGGTCTTCTCCTGGGACCTCTGCCCACTTCTTCCAGACTGGAGCAGGAGCTCCATTTGTCTCTAGATAGCTGGAACACCAAGCTTAGAAATATTTTACTTTTCCACTGATAAGAAAGATGTGCCTGGCTTGGCTGCTCTGAACCATTCTGCTCCAGCTGGGTTTCTGGAGGATGGGTGTTTTGAGCCTGCCGTGTCCACCCAAAGTAGGTGGTGGCATGATGGTCCCTTGAGATGCTCAAAGCATGTCCTGAACTAAATCCTGCACCAAGCACCACATTGCTAGTTCTGTAAGTGAATGGCACTTAGGTTGTGTAGACACTCTGCTACCGTTGTGTTCTATTAAATATTCTCCTCGCTACGTATCCTGGGCTCTGGAGTTTCAAATGTATTTCTTCACAATTTACCACAGTTATTTCTGCCCCAGGTTAATTATAATGAGGGAAAACCAGAAAAGCTCATATATGTTAGAGCTGGTTGCAGTGTGAAAGTATTACCTGCTAAAATCCTCTTCAAATAGCAGTAAAATGACAGGGCAGAGGGTATGAAAACAACTGCATTTGCTCTTTTATCTGAACACTTCCTGATGATTACAGGGCAGTCAATACAAAGGGCTGTGATTTAGAAAGGAAATTGTGCTCCAGTGAAGAATTTACTCATCTATGATGATATATAATCCACTCTCTCCTAGCTAAAGGGATCATCCTGCACTTTGGTAGGAAATGTGAAAAATAAAGGGGCCAGGGAATGACACCTGCATACAGGATGTTTTGAAGCCCTGACCACTTCCTAGCTCTGTCTTTGCTCTCTGACTCTAATGAAGCTTTGCCTCTCTCACTGCTGCTGTTTTCTCCTCTGGAGAAATGATGCTGCTCTGCTGAGATCTATCTCCAAGGCAGCTGTGGTCTGCCAAAGCCAAAGTCCACAGGTTCATAGGCACCAGATGGACAGGCAGAGGGAACGTCCAAGACACCCTTCCTGAGAACTCCTGGTCTGCAGAAGCACCATTTACTCTGTGTGGAGAAGATGAGAAATACACCTGCTGCTTCTAAGGCAGTTTCACGTACTCATAGATGTGTGGAGCTAAAACAACTTTGGGGGTGCTCTGAGATCAGCCTGTCCAATCCAAGTTTGTCAGCATTCCCAAGGCAGGCACTGAGGAATGAGCCACACTATCCAAAACCATATGCTGCTGGTTGTGGCTCCAGCTCATGCTGCTGAGCCAGTGGTTTCATTTAGTGGGAAAAGTATTTTATTTCTCCTGGTGAAATATTTTGCCCATTTGAAGGTTTCTACATGGTGTTCTCAGATCAAAGCCCTGAGAGCCCTTTTTGCAGCCCTTCCATGGAGTGAGCTGAGGGGTGCCCATTTCCAAGGTGTTGCTGTTTTCCGGTAGCCAAAATATGTTGCCCACCTTCAGCCAAGTACCAGTGTATTTTCACTGGGAGAATGCCAGCAGGGAATCCAGATTAAAAAAAAAGATTTTTCCAAACATTCCTCCAACAGCTGCAAATTTTTTCTTAATGTAAGATGCTAATAAAAGCCAGGTTACACCAAACCCACTGCCAGACTAGTGCTACTGGGAGGTGTTTTTAAGCTGCACCAAGGAAAAATTTCAACATCCAACTTGCTCATTACTTGAAGAAACAGAAGCATACCCCTGCCTTTACCCAGTCCTGTGGGAGTTAAGATCAGATGTGAAGGCCATGTGCTGGACTTGGGAATGTTTGTTCAATCTCCTATTCCTTCTCTGCTTTTTCCACTATGAGTCCTTGCACTCCTGACATTGCATTTTGCTGATCGTAACCACAAGGTTTTGTTTTATGAGCTGTTATACCAGGAAAATTGTATTCTTTGCACCCTATTAGTTAGAACTTGTTTGTGACAGCAAAAGATCCGTAATCGATCACTCAGCTGCTCCTACTCCACACAGCACCCCAAGCGTGACCAGCCTTGGAGTAGAAAAATAAACTCAGCCTCTCCTCTTGGCAATTCGGTTCTAGTATAAAGCATACAACAAATAATCATGGAGAGGGAGGGTTCCTTTCAGCCTCCTCCACACTCCACTCTCTCCTTGGAGTATTAAAACACCCGAGGAGGTGTTTGTGTGCAGCTAACTGACCTGAGGAACAGTGTACGGTCAATGGCCCATTGACTGATAAAGTGATTGAAACAAGATGCTAATTTTAACTGTTCAGTTTAGCTGTGGCAATATTGGCTTGCTGGGGAGTCATGGCCACTGAGTCCCACTCAAACAGCTTCCTGCAACAGGTCCAGCTTCCAAAAAAAGAAACCTACCTACCAACACAGCCTGGAACTGGAAACTCAGCTGCAATGCCCTTGATCTATGAGAGATCTGAGCTCCAGATATGGATTGCTGAGGCATTGCTGTGCAGGCTTGAAGGCATGGATACAGACACACACCCTGCTGCCTCAGGAAAACAGGGATGGATCTTGTGTTCTATCCTTACATACCCTTTTCTAGGCATAAATGTGTTGTTTGTGATGTTAATGGTGTTGAAGCATCAATATGGAAGCAAATAAAGTAAAACCTGACCAGTGCTGACAGTCTCCAAGCAAAATAAAGAGGGAAGGCACACAGATACTTTTTTGAAATGTGCTTTACCAAGATAGACAGCCATGGTTTCCTTGGAATGCTGGTACTGTTCTGAATCCAACCTTTGAGTATTGCTGTTGGTTGGAGATCCCTTTAGTTAATGCACTGGCTGCACCAGGTCTAAATTGAGCTTGCTGAGGAACACCCAGTGTCAGGGTGCAGAGGGATGTGGAATACAAAGAAAGAACAGAATTCTGTATCCAGAATTTCATTTCATACTCTTACACAGTCTTTAGGCAGTTGCTTCAGCCTATCTCCCTAGGTTATACACCTGCAAAATAGGCATAAGGCTCTTTGGGTGGGTACTGGGACTTTTAATTAAATCTTTTAGGCAGAGTTAAAGAAGAAAATTTAAAAATAAAATTATCGATCTAATTCACTAGAAAAGTACACTCTTACCTTTCTACCAGGTGGTCCAGGGAACCCAGTTAAACCAGGTAAGCCCACATCTCCCTGTAGGAAGCAAGCAAGTTCTATTAGTTTTCAGCAACATTTTCCCAATGCCTCCTGCAGTTACTGCAATTATTTTGCTGACACCAGCCCCCAGCTATTGATATTTCTGGTTCTAATCACAACTCTTCAAAACCTGACTGGATAAGAAGTGTAGATTTAAACAACATCTCTATTAACTGGCTCATATAAATAATAACCCGAGTTAATTAATGGCAGCTGCTGCTGGAGTCCAGCTTTTCGCAAGCAGAATGAATGCGCTTTTTCCCCCCTCAATGATCTCATTCAGTCACATGCTTCATTCGCCTTTCAGTAGGCATTGAAATCGCCAAGGCAAGGAAATTTTAGCTTTTAAGTGTAATAAGAACAACAGGTACCTCCTGCCAAATCCTGTGATTTACTCTCACACTCTGCTACTGCACTGGCTCAGCCCATGGCTCCTGTTCGGATGGTGCTGGTGGTGTAATTATTTAACCTGCCCAGATGACACGGATTGAACCTTTGCAGGCTGCTAGTGGGAGGGTTTGTTCAGTGGCCTGTACTTCTGAAAAGGGATTGCATCACATCCCGCTGGCAAACCCAAACCATCACAGAACGGATGAGCGCATTGCTGTGAGACCTCTCCAACACCCAACTCGGCTGTGTGAGCCCACTTTGGCCTCCTCTGATCAGAGTCAAAAAACCCTGGAGTGCCTTCTTACTGAAATTTTAAAAATTTCCTGTATCTAGCTTGAAAATTAGGCATCACTCCAAACTCCTGCCGGAAACTCCTTATTCCTATTACTGCTAACAAATAAAACCTTGCTAACACAAGCTAAAGGCAATCTGGATCTCTCCCTTTTTACCAAGCACTGTCTTCAAGAAAACAGTTCCAGACCCTGCAGGTGGATGATTTCCATGTGATGCCACTCCAATATAGTGTACCAGAAATTTCAAAAGGCATCTCACGCTGTTAAGTTAAAAGCATCATTTCAGACTTAGCCTTCTTAATGTTTTCTAGCATTGCCTTCCATCTTGCCGTTGTGTGGCCTCATTATGCTTTATGGAGGCAGCTGGTGTCAAATGAAGGGCCCAAGATCCTTATGGCTAGTGCTTTCTATGAGCTGTGCATTTATAGCAAGACTTATGGTGAAAGGAAGAGAACCAGGCTTCTGCCCTGGACAAGAGTTACCAAGGATTGTGCAGGCATCACTGAAAGAACTAACTGAGGTAGATGATGTGGAGCCCTGATTGCCCTACTGTTAATTTCTAGAATTCTGTGAGGGCTTGTTGCCTCAGTAAAAATCACTCAGCTGTGAAACAGCAAAAATGGGAGTTGTAAGTTATTGAAAAGAATTAGCAGAAGTCTGATCCTTAACAACTGCTAAACCCAGAAAGCAACTTTCCTTCCTAGCTAGGTGCTTTGTGCTGGTTTGAGCAGCCCTTGGTGGAAACCCCTCAGTGAGGTCCATGCCTTAGAAGCCTCTACCAAGAAACCTCTACCCTGATGGGGCTGCAGCAGGAGGCAAACCCCCGTTCCTCAGCTCCTCGGCAAGAACATCCTTTCCTTGGCCTTCAAGGTTTTTATTCCTTAGACTGGGATTGCCTTTTGCTGCAGCTGCATGCCCAGACTGTGGCTGTACCTTCAACGTGCTACTTGAAACACTTGGCTGAAGTAGCCACATGCCTGTGGCAACAGGGACTTCAGTTGGGCTGCAGATTGTGGATAAATTGGATGAACACTCAGACAACAACACTGTGGCAGGTGGCACCTCAGTGCACTATGATCAGTGAAGGCTACCTCTCTTTAATCCTGAATCCATGGTCTAAGCCTTATTTCCCAGTCCTATGTCTACTTGAGCAGCTGTGATGCTTGTGGCTGCAGTGCAGACTCCCTGTGTGTGTGCACAGGTCTAAAAGCCCACCATGGCCTCAGGGTGACATCTCACCTTCTGCCCATTGCGAGCTTTTCCAGGCGACAGGCCAGGATCACCTTTCTGACCCTGAAATGAAAAACTTACATTAGTGACATAATCCAAGGGCTCAGCCCACAGATGTGGTTCTGCTTCCACCAAGCCTCCAAACTAGAAAACCATTTTTTTTTATTGCAGTCTTCCTCGACATCCCAAATGTATTAAAGTGGCTGGGAATAGCTGTTTTGCTGGGGGTGGATTTGCTAAGTGATTGCTGCTGCTAAAGAGTTGAGTTTTAAACAGTAGTTGACAGTATTAAATTGGCTAAAGAAAAGATAACTGGAAGAAAGCAATGTCAGGACTTTTGATACTTATTAGACCAGACAGCTGCGATTCCTTCCTTGTCTACAACTACCATCACAAAAATAATTACCAAACCTAATACTGGGGCTAAACCATCCTTCTTGACAACTCACTAGATGCTGTTGCTTTTTTAACTGTGAGGAACAGATGAAACTGCAGAGAAAGTTGTACTAATTAGACACCCCCAACAGCCCGAGCAGAGGCTCCGAGGCTGGCAGAAAGCGGCACGCTCGACCTTAAGTGGCAGTGTTCCTTATTTTCCTCCTTAACAACCATGACGAGGGAAATTACAGTTTGAGGCTGCGATCTTCCAACAAACAGGCTGGAATCTCAGCAGCTTTTGATCATCTAATTCCAGCAGATTCCATTGGAAATCCCACTTCCAATTCTCAGAAAGTGGAAAGGTAATGTGAGCACCTAACAGGGGAAGAGATGCAAGTAGAAAAATCTAGAAGACACTGAAGTGTCCCAGGTTCTTCGGGTAGGGGAGAGCTAAAGCTCAGCACACATAACATCTCTTCTGGCCCAGCCAGGATGGGTATCCCCGGATCAGTCACTATTTAACACGCCATGAATCATAAGCAAGCCACAACCTCTGTGTGCCACATCAGCACAGGACAGCTGGGAGGGTTAATTAATGGCTGTCAAGTGAAGTGATTACAGGGAAGGGGAGACCCAGAAAGGAGCAATACTGGTTATTAACTGGCATTTCTCATGAGCAGCACAGAGCTCTGGCTACAGCCAGCTGAGCTGCTTTTCCACACAGCCTCACTGTAAGTACATTCTACGTGTACTTCCCACCTTGCACAGAGTGTAAATCTCCCCTTCTCCTCCTCCTCCAGCATCCACCACAAGCTGCAACACTCAGGAATGAGACTGCTTGGCTCTGGACTGTAGGGAGCACTGCAGATTCAAGGCAGATGCATCTGCACAAATTCTGAATGAAGGCTGCTGGGTTTGCAAACAGTAAATGAAGTCATGCAGATAATCTTGCTTTGCATGCAGCTGTTATCAGGGCAATTCTCCCACTCCTTGAGGTTCAGAGCAGTCAGTGGGTGCTGCCACTGCTGGGAACAGATTAGAGAAGCCCTTGGGATCGCTGGGCATTCATTTCTACTCTGCAAAATTAATTCACTGCAGCAGGTAGACACCCACCACCTTCCCTAAATCTTCCCATGTGTTCCATGCAATGGCTTTGAGACATGGAAAAGAACACAAGCCTCTTGTGTTTTCCCCTGGGAAGCTCCAGATCACATTAGCAAAGTCTCTGCTTTGCCCTGGTTCTGTGCTCAGCACTGCTGAGACCATCACACAGGTGAAGAATTCAGCCACGAGCAGGGTCACATGTCCCTGAGGTTAATCAGCAATGGGACCAGAGGGAACGGATGCCTGGATGTGAGGGCTGAAATTGTGGATTAATTGCTTGAGTCTTCTTATACAGAAATGACAACAGGGGAATTAACCTAAGTCTTGTCCATCACCAAGCCATAGAACCTTTGCAACAAGCTTCTCTCTTTCCCATCCTAATTTACTGAGAACACTTCTTCCTCTCGTAAAGGAAGAAATTGTTTTCTTCTGGTTTTTTTTTCCTACCTGGGAGAAGTTTAGAGCTGTGCAATTTAAACATCCCAGTTTTGCAATCCCACTAATACTATTTTGAACATCAGTGAGCCAAACTGATGAGCTACCCTGGAGAAAAAACATTAACTAAACTGAAAATTCAATATTTTTCAAGCACATCCTGAGAGATACATCCAGTCATTAGCAAAAACACCCCTCCTGTCCTCCAGCAGCTTTCAGGTGACAGACCCAGTCATGACCCCAGCCCAGCCTGTGCCTACAGCTATTTCAAAGGTTATCTGCAATAATCATTCTCTGCTAACCAGATGCAACAGCAGTTTTACAACTGCCAAGGACAACAAGCAGAATGCAGAAAGTGGCAAGAATCCTCCTTTAAGCAGTTTCATATCATGAATTGCTGAGCTAAGCACCACAGGCTAAATTCCCAGGTGGCACAAGCAGGTGTAATGCCACTGGAGTCAGTGAAACGATGCCCAAGCAGATCAGCAGGATTTTGGCTCAACATCTACAAACAGCTCTGTGCAAAAGATCAGCTTCCTAAGTCCAAGGAATTACAAGTGCTCAGCTCCAGTGGTGAGAATAAAGTGGGCTCTGCACAGGGTTGACTGTGAAATGCAGAAACACAGCTAAAGCACTACAACCAGGCAGGAGACCCATAAATACATCCAGAGCCTGCAGTGCCACACCACAGCCCTTTAAGGGCTCTGGTCATTCAGTTGATAAAAATTATGCTCCTGGGTCCCTTCTTAAGTGACAATGACTTGGGAGTTAGTCACCGTTTCCAAGCTGTATCTATCTGGGAAACTTCAATTTCCTTTCTTAGATTGCTTGTTTCTTCCGTGCGATTAACTGCTATCTAAGCAAGACCAAGCCCAGCAGCCACTTGTCAGCTCTCAGCAAGAGAAGTTCCACTTGGAGCTGCTCTGCCCTGTTGCCTAGGCTGAGCTCTCACAAGTCCATGATTTCTGCCACGTGCTGGGTCTATTAAGAAGATTCCCATCTCTGAAAGTGTCCAAGGCCAGGTTGGATGGAGCTCTGAGTGACCTGTTCTAGTGGAGGATGTCCCTGCCCATGGCAGGGCATTGGAATGAGATGAGCTTTAAAGTTCCAACCCAAAGCATTCTTTGATGATTTTATGATGAAGGCATCAGGTCCCAGGTGAAGGCCTACAGGCAGTTAAAACATAAGAATTAAAACACCACTTTTTGGGGCAAAGTCTGTCTTCTGGGACTGGTGCGACACCAGAGAATTGAAGGGAAGGAGGGTAGCCAAAACTCTGGCATCCGACACACACCTTCCAAAGGGCATTTCTGAGGCAGAGATGATGGAATCAGGGCTTACCAGGCTCTCCGTGCTAGAGGTGAACCTTCGCCGTGTCCTGGGCTGAGCTCCAGCTCTCACATCCCATTGCAAACCTAATATTTCTTTTGACCATGAACAGACCAATCCTGCAAATGGTGGCTAGACAGAATTAAAATATATCACAGAGCCGGATATATCATGGATGACACCGGATTTCTGCTGCGGACTTACAGCTCTCCATCCACTGAGAATTCCTGCTGCCAGACTGTGCATTGAGATGGAGGAAAAATGCTTACAGTAAGACTTAATTTCTATTAGGTGACCAACTGAATATAAATTTACAGCCAAATGATGATTTCTGATAAGTCATTAGGCTAAAAGTGTTTTTTAAAAAACCCCCTGTAGCATAGAAACATAGTTTGCTCTACAGCTTGGACCAGGCTGGATTTGCTAGGCTGGAAGTTAGATAAAAGAAGTTTAATTTGACTTATAAAACTCAACAAGTGTGATCTGGAAGTCATTGATGGAGAATAAATGCAGAACACTAGGACGTAGAACTTTTACAGGCTCACTTTTCAGGCCGTACGTGGAATTTAAACCAGCTGCTGTTCACCAGCATGTCTCCAGTGCCTAATTTTTAATCATGCAGAGGCAGCATGCCAAGTTTCCAGAATCTTTTTCCCAGAGCATCAATAGTGCTCGTAACATCTCTGCCTACTGATGAGATCATGAAAAGACAGAACTATTGCTCGCACCTTCCTCTGGTTGGCTGAGACATCCTACAGCGTCCCTGGTACTGAAAATCTCTGTTAAGTATTGCCTCTCCAAACTCCATTGTTCTTTAGTCCAACACAGATGTTATAAAATATAAACCTATTCCTTTGTAAACAATCACACCAAAGCAATCCAAACCAATTTTCCAGGAACTCCACAGTCTTTAGGTAACACAAGTCTTATACATGGAATGAGCTGGGAATTAAAACACCTTTTGGAAGGGTTTTGCTGCACACTGGATTAGGACCCCTCCAGAGCCATATTTGTGCTCAATCCCAGGCAAAGGGAGAGGGTCCAGCTGCCGGGGGTGATTCCCACCTCGCTGTGATCCAGCTGCCAGCTGGAGGGAATGTGTGTACAGGAGAAAAGGACAGAACACAGGGCCCCTGGCACTGCAGGAGGTCTGTGAGCCCTCATGGGAGAGGTAAGGGTATCTAGAAGGAAGCCATGAGATTAGTTTTGGAGGACTGATGGAGTTCAGAGCTCCCAGAAACTCTGGAGAGGGAAAGCAAGAAGAAGGAGTTTCAGGAGGAAGAAAGCAGAGGAAGACACTGGGTGCTGCCAGTCACCCCTGCCACTGTCCAGACTCAAAGGTGGAGGAACAGGCTGCAAAATTCAGAGGAGAGAAATAAGAAAGCAAAGAAAATCCGAGCTGGTGAAGCTCTGGAGTGGGAGGATTCCACTGCCCTTGTCTAACGCAGCAGTTTGTGCCCTGGCACAGGCATAGCTTAAGCAGTATCCTAATTAGGCAGTCTTTGAAATTCAGGAGAACCAAGGATGGAGGCACAGAGCAGGGTCTCTCTGGGCACAGGAAAAGGCCTTGGCTGTGATGCTGGAGAGCCCCTGTGAGAGCAGACTGGAGGGAGAAATGGCTTCAGCGACTGTCTTTTTGTACACAGCAGGATTAAAAAAAAGCTGTCCTTCCCCCAGGATGTCCTGTGGGGTGGGAAGCTGAAAGCTCCTCGCACCACTTCATACTTACTTTCAGTCCTGGGGGACCAGGTGAGCCAGGGTTTCCATGGGGACCCGGAGGACCCTAAAACACACAACAAACACAAAACAGAGTCAAAAGGAGACAGTGGGAATCTACATTAATCCTGGAGCAGCCGAAAGCCGCTGGCTGTGCTGTGCCAGACTTAACCCACAGCCCCAGATCCAGTGCCCTGGCAGGGGGATGGTGGCACTGGACCCTCCCTGGCACCCACAGAGGGGGAAACTCAGTTGTGGGTTCCCACTGGCCTCTACAGAAGGGGATGTGTGTCTGTCACCACAAGACATGTCATGACACTGAGATAATTTGGGTAAACCAAACATTCCACAGGTCAGGGGAGTCCAAGCTCTGGGAGGAGCCCCAGCAGAAGGGGATGGAAGCAGGCGGAGGGGAGCAGAAGTGTGCGGGGGTGTTAACAGTATTTTTTTTTTTTTGGTGAGAATTGAAGAGAGCAGAAGTAATCACTACAGGAAAACTGTTCAGCTCTTTGGGGTGAACTCATTTTCCCTACAAGCCAACCAGATTTTTGCCTTTAGAGGTTGGAAAGAAAATGGATAATCAGACAAGAAAACAGTGGGAATAGCAGTAAGTCCATGTAAACCCTTTAAATCCGTATTTTACATAGCTAAATCTATATTTTTCCTTAGTTCTCACAAGCCAGTGACACTGCCAGAGTATCCACCTCAGATCACATATACCAGTATCTCCTTTTACATCGTATTTTAAAAGTACCCTGCATATTTTCCGAAGACTATTTAAGGAGTTATCTGGAATAAGCAGCTAAGAATAGTTTATGCCTGGATTGTACACAGCACAGAAGATCTGCTAACCTTTCAGGCAGAAGTAATAACAATTCTAAGTCCTCTTGAACACGTTCCTGGGAGATGAAACAACCTGAAGGTTCAACTCCAAGAATTCTGCCAAGAACGTGTGAGAGCTCTACAGCACCATGAGGAGCCCTTTATGTACCCTCAAGTTCGGGGAGTACCAGCAAAGGGATAAAAACCACTCGGGCACTTTCTCAGCAAGCTGTAGAATTTCTAATGAGCATTTTAGGGCCAAAATCTTCAGGGTCTGATTTCCAAGGAAAATCACTGCAGTTAAACATGCCACTGCTAGCCAAGTTCAGTGCCCTTGCTCTCTTCTGAGAGTATCAGTGCACTGATCTCTATTCAGTTTTATTTTTACTGCATTTTAATAGAAAATAACGCCTTTTAAAATTGCATCTTGTGGTACAGACAGTTCCTGAATGCTCAGTGCTATTTCACAATATGCTTCTCTGCTGAAAGAGGGGGTTTAATTAAAAGATTGAGACTGAACTTTTCAAATGGCAATTTTTACCCAAGTTAACACCCCATTCTTAAATTCCTCCCAGATTTTCAGCCTGAACCCAAATACATTTATTGCCCCATTCTTAATTTGCTTCCACATTTTCACCTGAAATTCTCCTGTTTAGCCTGGCTGTGAATTTCCAGTGAAACTGAAACAGCTTTAATTAAATTAAGGTGCTTGAGTATCAACTTCTCATTTGAAAACCAATACAGTTGCTGTAGCTAGAGTACCTGGACACTGAGGAGTCTTAAATAAATTAATCTTCCCAGCAAACTGTGGAATCACTTGCCCACCTTATTGGGTGGGACACTGAAACAGAGACTGAATGTGCTGCTTAAGGTAATTCAACAAGACTGTAGTGTCAAAAATGCTTCAGTCCAAGTCTTTCAAGTCTCAAATATGTAGGAAAATTATTAATAAGTGACAAAAATCAGAACAGCAAAGTCTCTATAAAAGATGAGTCCCTAAAAAGCTTTTACATGGAAGCAATAATCAGGGTAGCTCTGAACAGGGTTAATAAATCCAGCCTACTGCTGGATTTGAGGAGGGAATTCAGCTGTAACTCAACTTTGGAGTGAGGCAGCTTGGCCCAAAGCCCACATCAGTGCAGTCATTTGAAGTTTGTGCTCCACCGTAGCCCAGGGCAGGCTTACTACAGTGTCAGGCTGGAGGGAGCAGCTTGGTGTGGTGTGACTCCCAGATGAAAGTGATGCTTTCCAAGAGGAAACCTGGAACGTGGGAAGCTCAGCTGCCAATCCAGAACTCCTGGATAAGAGGCTAATCACACCCCCAGCAAAATCTGGTGCAGGTTCTTCCAGAGTAAACCAAAGCACAGCAACAAAATCCCAAAACATCTTAACCAGAAGGAGGGGAGAAGGGATGAAGAATCCAGTCACAGTTTCTAGTGATTAAAAGTGTGATTATGAAAACAGAGGCTCCTGAGATAAAATAGAGCCTTCACCACCGAGTTCAATGAGTCTGACAGAGTATATCCAGTATAATCCAGGCAAAGGAAGGTCAGAGACTCATCCTGTCCCTAAAGACCAATGTGGTCTTATCCTAGTGGAAGTGGCCACATCCTGGTGATGAAGTGACAGTGGGAAGTCCAGTCTGGCATGAAGGAAACTGCTGTGACCAGTTCTGGGGCTTGTGTTAGGCATCTGAAACTGCTCTGGGAATTGTGGAGAGAAAAGGGTGTTGTCTGCCAGCAGTACTAAAAATTGTAAAAAATAATTGATCTTGATGTGTTCCAACATGGTGAGTCCCAAATCTGTGATGCTACCCACATTCTTGGCAGAGGGGGAAGATGCTGAGTGGTACAGTTAGATGAGCTGAGAAACAAAAGGCTCAGGACAGTAGCTGCCTCAGGAGCTGTCAGCAACAGTTAATTGCTATATTTTATTAATTCAATCCTGAATTAATTCGATTTATCACTCCCACCTAGAAATTTGGATTCTCCTAAATATATTTATCATCAATACATCAGTTTTGCTCCTCTTATCTACACACAGGGTAGGACAATGCTGAGACCACTGAATGAAAAAATCCCACTGCATGTGTCACTATATGCTTGGGTGCTCATTTTCCCACCCACTTTGGCTTCCTATGTCTGCTGAAACAATCCAATCTAGCAGCAGGCAAACTTGCATCTGAAACCTTCCAAGCCTTGTACCAGAAACTCAGTGGAAAATTTTACCATGGGACAGCAGCAGCCTGAGGCTACTCCATGGCACAGAGACCAGAACAATCCCTGAATGTGCTCTCCAAGCAAGGGGGGGTTGCCCGTCTCCCTGGAATGTCTTCTACGTGAATGATGCTACTTGAGAAGGACACTGAGCCACTCAGTTCAGCTTGGGGATGCCTGGAGATGGGACCCTGCTCACAGAAGTGCTTTTATGGCTAATGGTTCACAGCCCACAAAAATTAACAGAAGTGTAACTGTGCATAGCTCCCCCCAACCCTCCAGCATTCACAAGGAGGGGAAAAAAAAAATCCTCCCAACTCCTGCTAAATGCTAGAGAGCTTCAGTCAGAGGAATGACTGCTCATTTGAAACTCATTATGTCTTGGGGTTTCACTGTGGAAAGCAACTTTTTTTGCTTCTGACCTACAGATCCCACAGTGACCCCTGGCTTACTGAAAAAGAGATAAATATTAGAAGTGAAGCCAAGCAAACTGTTTCTTTAAACACTTTTCAGAAATTGGAAAGTCTTCCTAATGGAATGAGGATACTGGGGAATCTCCACGACTGACTGAGTTGCTTGTTTCAGGGAGGAAGCCCTGCATTTCAAAGGAAAGGGAGATTTTTTCCAACCACAGACCAAATGTAACAGGGACGTGTTACACTGGGACCTCACAGTCTTTCAAGCTGCTGTGGTTCACAGGAGGATGGCAAGTGCATCCTGAAGCATCAGGGAGTGCATATGTATTCCCTTCACCCATCCATTTTGACTTCTCCCATGTTGTCGCAGAGTTTAAACAAACCAAGAGCAATTACAGCATGTCAGGCTTTTTATTGCTGATTCTGCCTCTGGCCTGTTGTGTGGACAGGGATAAAACACTTCTTGTACCTGCGTTTCCTCACTTGTTGGAGAAGGAGTGACTTCCAGTGGGACCTGGCTTCCTGAGTTAAGTGTTTTGGAAAAGTTTGGCTGTTGCTCTTTCCTTGCTATCCTGGGGGCTCAGCAAACAACCAAAGCCAGGTTGGACAGGGCTTGGAGCAACCTGGTCTAGTGGAAGGTTCCCTGCCCATGGTGTTAGGTTGGAACAAGATGATCTTTAAGGTCCCTTTCAACCCAAACCATTCCATGAACTGGACTCCTGTCTGGCATGTATCTGAGACTGGCTGTTTCCTTCACGTAGAGGTAAAACTGGGATTTCCACAGCCTCATCTGGAAGGCAGAGTTTAAGTGTCAACTCCTCACAGCACTTTTCTGCAGTCCTGATCAAACTGTGGGCACTTTGCTGGTCAAACTACACCAGTGAGGGCTGGAATGAGTCACCATTTGTGGTGAAGGCAGACGTGCTGTCCAAACCCCTCATGCAGACAGCACTGGGTGAAGCTCACAGAGCCCGGGGTGAAGCAGGAACAAGCTACAATGGTGAAGGAGTTATTGCTCCAGTGGGAGCTCTTTGTTGACAGCTCCTTGTAGAGCTTGTTGGCACATGCCTAAGAACAAATCCCAGCCTCAGCCTCTGCCTCCCTGGGAAACCCTAATGTTTGAAGAAATGCAAAAGTCAGAAATAAAAGCTCAACACACATGGCTTGCACAGAACAGGGGGTGTCACCCAGTGGCACCACTCACACTCACCACCATGGAAAAGCTGTCCCACAACCTGCCTGGCATTCCACATCATATAAAGCTGAGGAAATCCTTTATTGCTAACACTGTCATTCCCTTAGATCTTACACAGACACTTGATAAGGCACACAGCATATTTATCCAAGAACAAGCAGTGTGGACAGACCTCTCATTATGCCTCAAATTCGTTAGTGCAGACGTGAAAGGTGAAAACCATCCTAGCTGGATATAGACAGAGAGAAACCCTTCCTGGAGAGCACACGTGGCAGTACAGCAATATCTCTGCAGATTGGAGAGCTCCTGAGATAATGTTATTAGCCATTACTATTGCATTTTTTAACTTCTTTGCCTTGGAGTCCCTCAGGAAATAATGAGAAGAAGAAACACTCAATTTTCACTTGTTATGAAAATGAAAATTTGCATTCATAGCTGCAGAGAGCAGAGCACAGGAATAGCCTGAATCTCTCTCAGTGGGTCCCTGCTGCTGAGTGACAGGGTGTACAACTAACTCCATGCTCCTGAAATGGGCATTGGCTTTTAACAATGGAGAAATTGTCATTTTCAACAAGACTACGACTATCCACTCTGCTACCCTGCCTTGGATTGCTCTTGAATGCTGAGATATGTCCTGATCAGAATCTCTTCCATGCTGTTACAGAGGCTGGGATGTGCCTTGGCAAAGCAGGTGGCACTGCCTACATGGAAGAGCCACCCACAGACTGCACAGGCAAGTCTGGTGATACTCATCTGCTGAAAACCAGGAGACAGATCCGTGGGATCAGCCAGATTTTCTTACAGTCTCTCACCCACCACAGTCTCACCCTCAAGGCAAAGGCTAATCAGAGATTTCATTTTACCCTGACCAACATGGGGGGAAAAAAGGGAGGAGACAATATGGAGTGGAAATTCTGCACTACACATCAGCATGGGGCAACTTCACAGCTACAGAAAGTCACAAGTCAAATGCTGCTACTGGATTTTCAAATGCACTGTTGTACTACCTGTTGTAAGTAACTACCTGTTGTAAGTAACTACCTGTTGTAGGTAACTGTACAAACATTAGTAACGTAGAAATTATGCAAGTTACAGCAAGGGCAATTAAATCTCATGCATTAGGCCATAAACTGCTTTGGTGACAAAAAGATCCTTCCTTTCCTCTGCATCCAGCACTGAAAAGTTGCCTGCGATGTTCACCTCTCCTCTGGAGCTCCAAACTTGGCCTGGAGCTTGATGGGACACCTCATGGCTTATCCATGGGCTGGTGCAAGAACTCTGCTGCTGCTTTTTTGCAGGAGAGGTAGAACATGACCCCTGCAATGTTGCACATTTATTTTTAAGTTGTTCTAGCACAACAAAAGCAAAAGATGCAAGAATTCCCCTAAGCCTGTCTTAGTTCCTGGCAGCTCCACTTTCCAATGAAATCCCTAAACCCCAAAGAGACACATAAAAAAATTGCTAGGAGAAACACATCCCAAAGTCAAAACAATTTAGGCACAGAGCAGTCCTGTCTCCAGTGCTCCAGGCTAGACATTCACAGAGTGACCCTTCTGCCCCTTCCCAAAATTAGCACAGCCTGTTTGCAGATGTCTGAGCCAAGCCAGGCTCAGCTGTGCTGAGCACTTCCTAACTGGGAACTCTTTCCTGGACCAATTCTCAGCACCTCTGGCAGGGACTGAGCTCAGAAACCCTCTGTTGCTTATTGTCTTTCAGAGGATCATCTTAAATATAGGATGGAGCATGCCACAGCTGGGGAGTAACAGACAATTATGACACAGCTTCCATGATACTGTTTCTTTCAAAAAAAACTCAAGTGGAATTGGGATGTAGAGCTGAAATTTGGTCACTCATACAGCAGGCAGGGAATGCAGCTGGGGACTCCAGACCTGGAGTTTAGTTTGCAAACCACAGGATTGCCAGCAGTAACACCAAACACCCCTCATAAGCAATGAGCTGGGATAGGAACCAGCTTTAATGGGGATGCCAAGAAATGCAAACTCTGGGCAATCTACTGATGTGGGAACTGCTTGGGCACTTCTGACAGAAGATATCAGGGCTGATGCTTCACTAAAAAACTTCTCTAACGTGGAACAGATTGTCCCATCTATAAACACGAGCCTGGTGCTGCCTAATCCTGCTCACTTACAGCCCAAATCAACTTTCAAGGCTGTTCACACAGGCCCAGGCTCCAGGGGTCCTGCAGACCTGCATTTTACCATTGGAGAAAGGAGATGAGTTTATTTTTGCTGGCTACTGCAAGATCTCACAGGAGTGTAACAAGTGTCCCGGGGGAATGCCGAGCCTCCCAGCTCTCAGCCTCTAGCTTGTTCTTTAAAGACATTACACGGGGTTGAGTTTTAGCCAAGTATGTGTGAGGAAATCTCCCTTTGCTGCCAGGCCAGGATGCTGCCTGGATCACGGATCCAGATATCCCCTTTTTCCAGCCTCAGACACTCACACCTTTGGATTCCCAACCCACACCAGTCCAGTGCTCAGGAAAGGGGCTCCATGGCTGTACCCTGTGGGACAACAGTGTGCTTCCAGGAAAGCTGCACCGTACTAGCAGGAGAACAGTGCCAGCACTTCACCGTATCCAGGTCAGGCACTCTGCCCAGCCCTGGGAGAGTTAGGCCAGCGCGGAAGGCTTTCCTTGCAGCTAGCTGCAGCACTCAGCTCCAGATGTTTCCTCAGCACAGCACTCCATGTTCAAAGATCTGCATCAGAATTTCATTCGGGAAGGAAGAAATTCTGCAAGAGCCATTGCGAATTCCTGAACAGATAAGACATTCTGCTTTAGAGATTGAAAAGGAGTCAGAGAGTATGTCTCAGTCTGGGGAACAAAATACCTCATATCTCTGTGTGTTTGAGTCCTTGGTCCTGGACCATGGTCCCACTAATGAAGGACCTTGAACTAAACAATTTGTGAAGCTGGGGAGAGTGAAGGGGAGTACAAAAAGCAGCCAAAGCTAATATTCAGCACTGGGTTTGCAAGAAGGAACACATACTAGAAACAAAATGAGACAGACAGACCTCATTCTTCTGACAGCCATGTGGAAACATCTGTCCCCAGCCTTTGCTGATGCCAAACCTTAGCTTAAGGAAGCTGCAAATCACCAGTGTGGCCTCCTGAAAACCTCCAACAGGGAATGAGAGAAAAGGAGACCAGATCTCAACAGAGAGGGGCCTGAAGCAATCATTACTCAGCCACAGGAACTACAACAGCCCTTGGAACAACAGGACAGGCAGATTAAAATACAAATGGTTGGAAGCACTTACTCGAGAACCTCTCTTGCCAGGGGGTCCTGGTAAGCCCGGCAGACCTGCTGGGCCCTAGAAGAACAAAAATAGGTATTAGTGATGGTTCTGTAACAGTATGGTGCTCCTGACAGTGCTTCACAGAGACCCATAACACAATCATTTGGAGAAGACCTGGGGAGAAGGGTCAATTACAGCATCACAGCCAAAATTTCCCTTCAGTTTGTGCTATTACTATAAAGGGATAAAAAGCCACGTACAAAAACATCTGCAGGAGCACGTATTTCCATAGAGACAGAGCATCCCCATCTTTCTGCTGCAGCCTGCATTCCCAGGATCACAGCTGTGTCTCATGCTTCCCCTCTCCTGGACCTGTGCTGTATCACAGGGGTAACACAACTGTCTCCCAGCTTTGGATTTTCCTGCTATGTGTTAGCACCTTGGCAAGGGAAGCACATTGTGTGTTCTAATCTGTATCAGCTGGACACGTGCAGCTCTTGGTATTGTAGGTTCTTATATGAGTTACAACATAATCATAACCCCAGCACTTCATATTTTAGAGCAGCAGGATATAAAACATAATAAAATTGGTGTCAACGTTGGAAATTCTTAAATACGGTTCTATAGCAAAGGGAAGGTCGAGTTATACGCATCAGAGTAGTGGGGGCTCTTGGAAGAGGGTAGGAACAAAGTGGAGATATCAGGAGCCCAGCTGTGCACTGATCTGAAACAGGTTAGGAAAAAATACTTAACCAATGAGGTTTGAACTCCTTTGAATTTATTCATCTATTTATTCTTTTTTTTCAATGGGCTGGAGAATTCAGATTTCTAGAGGGCCATCTGCAACTCCTAGTAACTCCTCAGAACTTCTTTTCCCCCAAGCCAAACACGTCTGACAAGAATAACTGCTAATTAAAGCGTCTCCCAGAGGATTTATATTCTGGTAACTTGCTACAAAAGACAGGTTTCCATTGCATTCAGCAGGGAGAGACATCCAGAGCAGCTGACTGAAGGATGTTTGGAAGGCAGCCTGAGCTCTCTGACTACGTGGCAGGTGGGAGAGCAGGTCCCAGGAACAACATTCCACAGGGATGAGGGTGCAGTGCATAGAGGAGGTGCAGGATGAGCCCCATGGCCACATTCTGGCCTTTTTCCCTTCCCACTGGCTCATCCCTGTGGGATCTCCTCCCTGAGCAAAGCCCACTGCCAGGCTGGCCCTGTTGCTCAGAGCTGCTCAGGTTGGTACTGCCCCTAAGCAGGAGCAAAAAAGCTCATGATCTCTAGAGTGCAGTTCCCAGGAGTCATCAAGGGCATGATTCAGTAAGAAAAAAAAATTGACCCAGGAGATCCCTACCCTGAATCTCATGTCCAGGAAAAGATTTTGGAAAGAGAAAACTTGCCTGAACCATACAGGTAACCGATGGATAAATACTCCAGTGATATTACCAACCTTCCCACATGTAAACAGCACATTAAGCTGTACAAACGTGATCTATTTTAAGAGCTAAACTCAGCACAGTAAAAAAAAAAATCAGGGAAGGCATAATCAAAGCCCAATGTCCCCTGTGCTATCAATTTATCAGCACAACAAATAAATCATAACTTTTTATCCCTGTAGATAGTTCTAGCGGTAGTAAAGATAACAAGAAAAGGCTTGTTTTAAAAGAGCCTACAGAGCACAGAACAGCTAATACCCCTCACTGAGACACACAGGGATGGACTTCTGTCACCATATGACTCATTGCTGCTGCCCAGCCCTGCCTGCCCTGGAGATGTCCAGTCTCTATAGCCTGGGACACTTCATCTGACCCCTCTGCCAGTTGCTTATTGCTGGCTAACACAGTATTACTGGTCTTTGTATTAACAACCCCCATTGATACAGCTGACCCTCATTTTAGCAATATCCCAGTGTTTTAACCTGTCACTGTGCCAGCTCAGGGCCCCGTGCATAATGCAATTATACAGCTGTGCAAATAGACATGTAATTGTAGGGGTTTTTTAAGCTTCATGTATAATTGTGCTCCAGAATCCCACCTTTTATTAAAAATATCCCCCTGCCCTAGTTGGGACGATAACTATCAGTGCACGAGCCCAGTGCAACTCAGGCAGCAACAGTTTTAATAAAATTTACCAGAGATTAATCCAAGTCCTTAACCTCTCCTCCATCAAAACCCATCCCCATTTACACCCTTAGAAGAAGTAAAAGAGCAGATGCATGGCATTTCCCATGTACCAGAACTGAGGTGACCTTTTCCACCTTCCTGCTAACAGCAGCTGCAATTGTACTTGGCCACTTGAGCAAAAACCTTCTCCAAAAACGTGGGCCGCTCAGAACAGACTGAAGCTAACACAAAAATAAGGAGAGAGTTAATACTGGCACTGGAGTGGGAATATGGAGTTGAGAGAAAGGCTTCTAGCTGGAAAAGCACAGAGCAGTGCACAGTTCAGGAGTCCCTGCCACTTTGCTTTGGTTTGGCATCCCTTCAGACTTATTTTTTCCTTTCTTGAAGAGTAAGAGGGATAAAGGTGACTGTGGGATGACTGGCTAAAAGGTGCCAGCCACTACAGTAACTGCAGAAGGTAGGAGTGTGACCACTTATAAATTTGAAGCCAGTCAAGGTGGAAGAGGACTGGGGCAGTGGATGGACACAGGTAGTGGTGAGAAGTGACACACTGTGAGGCCACTTTGTACTTCTCACATTTCTCAGTTCCTTGGTAGCTGGGTTGGATGGGATGTGGACTGTGCCTTCCTAGTGACTTGTTTTGCCTCTGCCTCCGCATCACCCAGCCCCTGTTCTCAGACAAGAGGCTCAAGCTCTCAGACAAGAGCCCCACATCCCACAACTGGCTTTGCCTGGGGAGAGCAAAGCTGAAATACACTCAAGGAAAATGTGCATCCGGAGAGTCAGCCAGAGGAGAATGGGCCTGGATCAGGGCCCAACTACTTACAAATGATGGATGAAGTCCCACTTCAGGCATAGGGCTCCACAGGGAGAGCAGGAGATGTCTATCAACAAGATGCCAAGAGCCTGCTTGGGGGTGATGCCTACACAGCCCCTGCCTGCACCAGAGACACCTCCACCCTCACGCCCAACTCAGATCACACCGAGCCTGCGGCGACCTCTCCACTGTAGCCTGGGGAATTTCATCAGGAGCACAAGGAGTGAGTGCTCCAAGGGGCAGGAAGATTTCCTGCTCCTGGCAGTGGGATGAGGATATCAGTGCTCCGGCCCTACCCTCCCATCGCAGAGATCAGCAAAGCTGAGGCCTCCTGTGGTGAGCTACTGCTCCTGGCACTGCAGCTCTTGTCTCTCTGGCTCCTTGCCTGCTCCTTCTGCAAACTGATGGCAGAGAACACACACCCTGTTGTCACACAAAGCAAGATCAGAGATCAAGGAGAAACTCAGCAGCAGCAGATGCTCTCTCTCTTCTCAAGCCAAACAGCTGAGCTGTTAACCAGCCTGAACAGTTCCTGAAGCAGCTCATGGCAGCCACAATAAAGTTTAACCCTTCTCAGTTTCCCACGGTAGCATTAGGAACAACGACCTATCCCACCAAATGATTACAGGATTTATTCTAAGCTGCTGCTGGGAAACTTTCTGGTGCAAAAGGGACTGTTTTTTTATCTTAGCCCTCTGAGCTTCAAATTGCAAATGGAAAATTAAACTAAGTTGTCTAAAAGAGAAATACATCGGACTCCAAGGACAAGGAAAATCTCATCATTTCCTCTTGCTGCTAATTTATACCTCTGTCTCTCCCACACTGTGATCCCCCTCGCACTGCTTCCTCTGGCCACAGCAGTGCTTCAGGGAGCAAGGTGCCCTCTGTACTCCAAACTCAGCGAGGGCAAACCTGCTGCGGAAGGCTTGAATGAAAGCATACTGAGTACAGGAATTGGTGCTGAAAATTGGGAAACGACTCCTGAATCAACTTGGTCAGATAGCAAAGGATTCCTGTAATTGCTTCCCCCAGGGTGAGTACTCAGCCTGGCAGCAAAGAGCTGAAAGTTTCCAGGAAACTATTAAGCTCATATTCCAGTGCACACTGACAGATGGACATACTTTAGGGTCTTCCTAATGTATTTCTGCCCAGACACTAGTGGCACAGTTCTCCTGTGTCCCAGAAAAGTGTGTTTTAGAAGTGCAAAACACTGCTAGGACTGAGAAGAGAGAACATTCTTCTTTCTCAGGTGCTAGTGCCTGTGGTAAAAGCCAGCTTAAAAGGGAGTTCAGAAACCACATCGAAAGCTTCTCCCCACATTGGCACCAGGTTCTGAGCAGTGAGTGACATTACCCCTGCAGATAAAGGACCTGAACTGTTTTCTTCCAAGAAGAAATATTCCTACAGGAAAAAAGGCCACTGGCACAAATCTACCCTTTAGCCTGGGAAGCACCAGCAAGGAAGGACTGAGCAGCTACAGGGACAGCACTGGAATTCAAAATTCCCTGCTTAGGAGAAGAGGAGGAGAAAAAAACCCTCATCTTCAACAGCCTGCCAACCCCTCCTCACCTCCCCGTCATTGCCAGGCACTTCATGGCTCTAAGAACTGCCTAAAACAAAGCTAGAATTTCAGGGGGGCGGGGGGGAACTCCCAACACTTTGGTTACTTTCTTCTCCAAGGCAGGCTTATCATATTAAAATTTGGACACGTCTGGGTTTCAACCAGTCTAAAAACAAAAAGTCCTCATAATTTTGGCAGGAGCTGAGCTGCTGGTGGAGAGCCAGCCTTGTAACACGATTTCCGCACTAGGCACAGATGTTGTTCTGGGTCTGTGCAACACCTATCACACAAAGGTCCTTTTCCACAACTGGGATCCTCCCAGAGTAGCAGCACAATACACAACAAAATAGGAGTGTTCCAGCTTGATGAAAGCAACTTTTCTATGAGGACATTTCAGGAACAAGCTCTGCAGGGGGTACTTCAGACACTGGAGCAATCCCAGACCTTGGAATGCAGCCTGAAAGGCTGGGAAGGAATAGAGGGATCACCTACTCTACAACTCACTTTCTATTTTTAAAGATTTATAAAAATACTTGCATATATTTGTACAATCCTAGATCCTTTGCAGCACATTTATCTCAAACACACAATCAACTATCTCTCTTTGAAATTACCTTTATTTTACACAAATAGACCTTTCTGATGCTCGGTCATTTGCCTGCAAGTTTTCCCTTCAGGGATCTTTCCGGTTAAATCACCAAAAAAGTTTGATCCAACTGTGTGAGCAAGGATAAAACTTTTCCCATGCATCATACAAAGCATGCAGTCTCCCTTTTTTTTTTTATTATTAATGTGACTCATTCATTAATAGATATTCAAACACACTGTGTGTTCCTTAATTTATCACGAACTGGCAGCTCAAACAGCCTTTTCTGGTGCGAGGAGGACTGGAAACAGGCACTTCATATGTTTTATCGGCGTTTCCAGTCACCTCTCTTCCCTGCCCACTGATTGAATTGGCTGGGATTGCTTCTTTAGGGAAGGAGCTGGGCTCCAAGACAAACTGCTCGTGCGGAGGATGGCAGCTGGAGCAGTCTAGACCGGGGACGCGCTCGGAAACACATGTGCCTCGCAGAGAGGGAGACAGGGAAAGAGGGCAGGAGAGGGAGCTGCCTGCCAGGCACCACCACTGGCTCTGACTTGGGGCTTCTGGCCCTGGACATGCAGATGGAACTGAGGGCTGCTAGCCCCCCTGTCCTCTGACTGGATATTCGGGATGTCCTTGAAACACACTCCCTGTTCCTCTTATGTTACTCAGTGCTTCCGCAGCCTCTCAGCGAACTCAGCCTGCTTCTCTGCACATTCAGCATAAGGGGTGGTTTTCTTGCTCTAAAAATAACCCTCAGACTCATCAAGAGTCAATACAGGCTTGTCTGTAAGGATCAAAAAGCTATGGAATTGCAGCTTTATATGGGAGGAGAAAGGTCTCACTTGGGGTACACTGTGCTAGACCCAGTCACGCCAGGGCAAGGGGTTTGCCACAGCTGTACCTGGCAGGTGGTGCTGGTGGGCAGGGGAGAGGCTACAGTAGCCCCTCCAAATCTCCCTGCCAAATCTGCTGCTGGTCTAGACAAGCAGATGACATCCCATCCACTGGAAGATTCAAATATTCATCACACCACAGCCCTAGTTCAAGAGTTTGACATGCTCACAACAGATACTATTTTTCAGTATGCATTTTTCTTTTGGGGGGGTGGTTTTAGGCTACTTCCAGCCATGTGCTGGGGTCATGCTGCAGGGCCTGGAGCTCTGGAGCAAGGCTGGCTGGAGGTGCTTTGGGCAGTGGGGATGATTCAGAGGGACCTTTGCCAGCTGCTGAGTCAGTGCTGTGTTACTGACCTCGTATGATGTCTGGGTGTTCCTTTTGTTGTTTCTCCCCTCCAGAAAAACCAAAGAGCTGAGATCCCAAATGCTTGTGGTTATTAATGGTTCCCAAGAAGTTTTTCTTTTTTAAGAACATATTGCACTCCCTCCTCTAGCTGCTCAGCAAATCCAGCATTCCTGAAGAATTAATGCTCTGCCATGAGTTGCATGTGGAATGCAGTGTCTCCACTTCCTTTTGCACAGCACCCAGGTAGTCCTTCAGGACAGATTAATACATGGACGGCGCTGAATTTTATTCCTAAATAAATCCTTTCAGTCCTTTGCTCCCACTCCTCTAACCATCAAACCTTTCTTCTACTGTTGGATGGGGCCTTTCTGCACCACTAAGATTATTCCATTGGTTGTTTTAGTAGAATTTACAAAGCCACAACTGCAGACACCACAGATCCTGAGTCATCACTGCCTCACACCAGGGCTGCCATTTCCATTCTGACGTTGAGATGATTAGGATGAACAACAGTCCTTTCTCTCTAGGTGGATGGTTCTGTGGCTGCCAGTCTGCCCAGAAATCACAGCCAAGGTGGCCCCGGTCCTTGCTGAACAGGCAGAAGGCAGTTCCCCACCCACACACCTCCCTGCCCAGGGTGACAATCTTCTTGAAGAGACCTTGTATCAGGCAACAACTGGGAAAACTAATTAATCACCTTATCCTTCCCTCTGCGTGCCGGACAGTGGATGACATTTCCAGCCCCCAACCTGCCCTGGCCAGGCCAAGTGCCAGACTGGCATATCATTGACCTCATCAGAAATGCCTGCCCTGCAGCACGAGGGTAGCACCAGGTAATTACTCAAGCCCAGAACATTTATCAGCACTTGTTCTGAAACACGCTCATCTGGCCATGGAAGTACTGCATTAATTTCTCAACATGTCATCCCCATTCCGATCTTTTCTCCTCTTCCCCTTCCCACGTCAGAGACATCCAAGGAAGCATGGTACAGAGATCTCCAAGTGAGTCACAGGAGCTATCGAGCATCATGTGGCAGCCAGCTCCAGCCAAGACATAACCTTTCCCTCCCCAAGCAGTTTGTTTCCAGCAGTCAAAGAGAATAAGGCCAGACAGAGCCTCAGAAAGTTCTCCTTTCCCTCAATTCAGGACTCCAGTTGTTCTCAGACAGAATGGAAAAATCCTGCCATCTCTTCCCTCAGCCTTCCACAGCCTGAATCCATTTCTTTGTTATGATTCACAAGCCTGAGAAGGATTTTCCACTCCAGTTCTGTAATAAGCTCTTTACATTGCAGGGGCTTAGAGCTTGGTCACCCTCATGACACTTGAAGAGCAAGAAAGTGGCAGAGGTCAGGATTTTGATGGGCTTGGAGCAGCCACCCAGATTCACCCTTACAGCTAAGTGATGTTTTAAGGGAAATGCACAACTGCTGAATTTCTTCTCTTGGAAATGTGCCTGAAATGACTCTCCACAAAACACAGAAGCCTACCCAAAGACCAGATTGCTGGAGCTTGTTCTATCTACTCAGGGATTTATCAAAACTTCTCCAAGCACCAACCAAGACTCCATCAGGGTTGGGCGCCTGTAGCCCACACTCAACCCCTGCCCAGGCAGCACCTTCACCTCTCCCAGGGGCAGGAACCTGGGAACAAAACACCACCTTGGGTGACTCTATACCCAAAGTACAGGGAGAGAAATCACCACCCAGCTTCGAGATGGGACAGGAGGAAAAACAAACTGCTAAGTTCCCATTGAGGACTTGGGGAGACCAACCATTCCACTTTAGGTGTTACTTGCACCAAGGAGTAGCTCTGTGGAGAAAAGTGCTGGTCATTCCTTATGCCAGCCTCAATATTTCCATTGTAAACACTTCTTTCACTATTTTAAGAAGTCAGCTGTAAAAATTCACTCTAGGCTGGATCTTGGCAACCAAAGGCTCTGTCTGGGAGAAACTTCTTTTACATGCACAACCCCTCTGTCCTATTGACAGTTTGGGCTGGAACACCAAATCCCCCTAAAAGTTGGCCAGTTTAAAGATCATGTTTGCATTCTCAAATCTGAAAAAAAAAAAAAAAAAAGAACAGCCAGCAGATAATTAGTGGGGCCTGAGTGCTTTTAGCATTACAAAACGTGTGTATGCTTTTACAGTGGCCAAGATATACAACCTGAAATGGGTTATTTTATGTGGAATGCAGTAGTTAAATTTATAAAGGAAACTTTTTGCATGTTTTAAGTGCAGGCTATGAGAAATAAAAAACAGAACTAAACACCCAAGCAAAAATTATACCATAAAAATAGATGAGAGTTTGTTTAAAAAAAATAAATCCTGAAGCCATCTCTGCACTTGCATTTGCTGAAGCAGGGCACTTTTCTGGATCTGTGAGTATCAGATACAAACCAAACTAATAACTAGTGTCAAGAAATAGCTAACTTGAGGCATGTTCTTAAGGTATCTGGGTTTTCTATGGAAGATGACCAGAGATAAACCAGCGGGTGGAAGATAGCCCCAACCTGGCCATTAACACTTTAGCTAGTAATTGAAAGGAAAAGAAAGTGGGATTTCTCTTTTTTTCCCCCCTTTCTTTTTCTAAATCTAACATTAAGCAGCAACTTTAACCACAAATGTTTAATGGCATCCACCATCACGGAACACTCAGGTTCAAAGTGAGATTTATGCTAAAATCGTGACGATCAGGAATGCAGTGGTGCTTGGCTGCCACACTTGGATAAGCTTCATAGAAACCCTTGGAGGTTGTGGTCTGCCAGCCCTTGAGCTGAGCTGTGACTGGGAATAGCTAACATGAAGAGCCTGAACATACCTGAGGTCCTCTCTCTCCTTTCACTCCTGGATATCCCAGTAAAAATGGAAATGGAGTGGGTCCCAAGGGGTCAAAGATTTGATAGCCATCCATGGCAGCCGGGGTTGTGAGGTTGAAGGCCTGTGCCCTGGCTCTGGAGCCAGGCCAGGCAGACCCCAGGTGTGGTTTGGTGTACACCAGAGGGATGATACTGGGATCCACTCTCCTGGTGGGGGACGGCATATGCTTCTTTGGAATGGGCCCACGGCTTGAGTTCTGCAGGGTTTGCTTTAGGGTAACAAGGTGGACGTTGCTCGTTGTGTTATCAGTCACCCTCCTCATTGGCTTTACAGTACTGGGGGCTTCAGGGGGCTCAATGGTTGGCTTTTGGTTGATCTTCTTTTTGGTCTCTTGCTTGGATTCCTTCCTGCTGGCTGTGACCAGGCTCTGGCTTGTTGGTGGGACCCTCTTGGCAGTGGGAAGGGGAGTTTTCTCCCTGGGCGTGCTAGGAGTGGGCCGAGACACCCTGAGGGTCGTCCCCGTGCCCCAAGGGAGCAAGCGGGTGGATACCTGTGATTTGGCACTTGACAGAACAGGTGGGGCCACTGTGATCTTGGTGGCTTTGGTAGTCAGTCTCAGCAGTGACGGTGGGGTTGACAGCAATGTGACGGTTGTTGCACCTGCACCCCTCATCTTGAGGGGTGCAGTGACCCTGCCAAACTCCAAGTTTGGGGCAGCAGTGGTCAGGTTTTTCAGACCCTGCAGAGAGGGCTCCGTAGGCTGTGGGGTACTGGGGGAGGCACTGGGATCCCTGGGCAGGAGGGGGATGAGTGGGGGCAAGTTGGGCCGGTAGGTATCTGCTTGCCTGCACTGTTTTTTCAGGTATTTACAGTAATGATGAGCTGCCTTGGCAGAAGGATAAATATCAAACTGGCAGATGGCTCCTTCAAACTGCACGGAGTGCTGGCTTATCTTCCCAAAGAGGAAAGATCCATGTGGATCCAATGCCTCGTCCTTTTTAAAATGCAAATCCGCATGTACTCTGTGCTTCCCACAAGAAGTAAATAAAGTGACTGTCTGGCCACGAATGTTGATGGCCATATTGTGCCACTGGCCATCGTGGACATTGTAATCAAAATATACAGAGCGCTTGTGGCCCACATACACGATGATCTGCCCAGGCACAAACTGGACCCCTAGCTGCAGTTTTTTCTTTTTGCTCTTGACAGCAAAGAGAAAAGCATTGTTGATGCGGTGGGAGCAGAGGCTCAGCACCAGCAGCAGGTCAGAGCTGGAGCCTGCAGGGAGGAGGGTGCTGAGCGGTGCTTCGACACGTGCTCGCTGAGTGAAGATGACCCCTGATTTGAAAGGAATGACTCCTTGAGGAACTGTACGTGAGGAGGACCATCCACTCGATGGCCTTTTCCCTGACAGGCCCAGTCTTTGAAGAACATCCACATCTGAAACGGAAGCACAAAGATTATGTGAGGTGCTGGGCAACCCAAGGGCTGAATGGGTGTGGAGGGAGGTCAAACCAATCCATGCATAAAGGCAACAGGATACAGGAAATCCCAACTCACATATATAATCCCACCCTCTCACATATATATTCAAATAACCAGCATGGAGAACTCCCAGCTCTTCTCGCATCATGTGAGGAGCAAGGGCATGCTCAACATGATTACCAGCAATTGCCAAAACGCGTCAGCTCCATGGTACATCTGGTGAGTTTTCCTGTCCCACCAGGGACCAGCTCAGATGTTCTGGAGGGAACTGAGCTCACTAAAAGGAAATTTCCCACTAGGCACCACTAGTCCACTTCCTGGGATTTAATTCTGAGTACTGACCACATAGCTGGAAAGGAATTTGAACAACAGATTGAGCTGGGATTGCAAAATTTTATATCCCCAGAGGGCAAGTAACAAAACTTCCAAAGGGAGCAAAAGCTTTGTATCTGTCTCTCTTCAAGCTAGCAAGGAGCAGCTTTCAATCTTTGGAAAATCTAGGGAAGCGAAGGTGCCTCGCAGTGTGAAAGAATTGCACCCAGATTTCAGTGAACTGCTCAAGGTTCTCAACAGCAGTACTTTTTTTCCCAGAAGATCATCTTACAGCATTAAATTATTTAAATAGGCTGGAACCAGACTTGGTTTGTGAAGAGCTCAGAAATTGGTTATGGCAGCCACTGAGTAGTGCAGGTAAGATTAGCCTCCTGTATAATGTCACCTAGGAGCCAGGTGCCTTGTTCAAGACAGGAGGAGAGAGATTGATGCCCAGAGGACTTTTCTCCACCAACTCCAGCAGGAACCTGCAATGGACAGATGAGCAGAATCCCCTCCTGTCTGTCCCTGAGGTCTATCAGAAGCCATTCACAGCTCAGATTAGCAGGCAACAGCAACACAAACTGGGGCCAGCTGGCAGCAACCTCAGCTGAAGTACTTAATTGGAGAAGATGCTGAGGTCTACAGGAGTGAAGGTGCAAAAGTAAACGTGCCCAGACCTGAAAAAGGTCTTATGTTGAGCAGCTAAAGGAGCTCAGCCTGGAGAAAAAGGAGGCTCAGGGGAGAACTTCTCACTCTCTACAACTCCCTGACAGGAGGATGTAGTCAGGTGGGGGTCAGGTTCTGCTCCCAAGTAACAAGCAACAGGATGAGAGGAAATGACCTCAAGTTGTGCTGGGAGTGGGGGGAAGGGGGTGTTAGAATGAAGAGTAGGAAAGGCTTCTTCACCAAAAGGCTTGTAAAGCATTGGAACAAGCTGCCCAGGGAAGTGGTGGAGTCACTATCCATGAAGTACTCAAAAAACATTAGATGTGGCACTGGGGGACATCTAATGGTTTAGTGGTGGGCTTGGCAGTCCTGGGTTAATGGCTGGATTTGATCATTTGTAAGGGTTTTCCAACCCAAATGATCCTATGAAGGTGATCATGATTCCCATGACATTATCACTGTTGACAGTGAGCTAGGATAACTGCACTTCCTTCCCTCTTCCTGCCCAAATGCAATCCCCATTACTTCTTGACCAAACAATGCTCCTGTTCCAGTGCTCTTAGGGGAAGCCAGTCTGGGCTGTACAACCCAAATGCTGATGTTGCAAGGCAAGATTTTAACACTCAGAAAGGTGGTGGTGCCAATCATGGTTAACACCATAGGATTGCAACTTTCCTAGATTAAAAGTAAATCAACAGTTCTCCAAAGAAAAAAAAAATGAGCTAATTTTCTAAAGGTGCCTTGGTATTCAGCTGCTTTCACCCTTAACTATTAAACGTTCAGCACAGAACACAATATTTGGAGGACAGGCACTTACAGAGCCCATTGGTGTTGGCCAGAAGGGCTGTAGACTCAAGCAGTCTGAGACCTGTAATGTTGCTGGCCAGGAAGGGAGGAGAATGATGAGAAAACCTCTGTTCCTTGACTTTGGCAAAAACTTTGGCCATTTTTGTGCGTAAGAACGAGTCAATCAATATTTACTTGGCCTGAGTTTAGCTTTATTCCCACCTTCCTTTTTTAAAGCAGCTTGACTCATTTTCTAGCAGACACTACCCTGGAGAAGGTGCGTCAGATGGAGAAAAGGATGGAAATGTTCCCACTCTGTGCAGAGGGGTAATTTACTGCACAGCATGTTCAAGTGTTAATGACAGTATTTCTCCCATACTCTGAAATCCTTGGTCCCCCACTGTTTTTATTCCATATTGTCCAACAGGGCTGTCTCTCAGCCTTCCCCTCTCTTTACTGAACAGAGGAATCATGGCAGTGTCTTCATTCTGGATAATCTCCAGAGCCTATGAAACAGCAAAGGCCAAAGCCTGGCTTTAGTGAAGTGAAGTGGGACCCTTGCCACAGACTTCAAAGGCATCAGGATTTATCCCTAAGGAAATAAATTTACCACTTAAGTGAGGAGCTAGACTCCAGCTTCCAATTTCTACATGTATTTTTAGGTTCTCTCTCAGAGACAGACAGGGGTTGTCTCTGCTGGAGATGCTGCACACTCCAGGAGTTACTTATTTGGTAGCTGCTCTGCAAGGACCTAAGGACGTTTCCCTGCTCAGAGGATGCCACTGCTGTTTGCAATCCCAATACAAGTGCCTCGTTAGCAACGGCATCCAGGAGTGCTTAAGGAAAAAAGCACAACCCAAACACTCCTCTCCCTCAAAACCCGCTAAGGTGGAGCCAAACTCTGGATGCCTATGCAAAATCTGATTAAAGAGTTCTCATGCAGGACACGTATGTGGACTTTCCAGCACTAGGTCCAGGCACAGAGCTCAGCACTCCTGTGCACCCAGCCCATCTGCCTCTCCGGCCCATCCAGCTGTCCCGGGCTGCTGGGGCACATCTCCTGGGATATGGGATGTCATCAACTAACGTAAAACACAAGGTAATTCTGACTTCCTGAAGAAGCTCCAAGTTTAGCAGAGGATTTTTTCCCCTTCAAATTTTTTCCTCTGCGGATTTTTCCATCAAAACACATTATTTGAAAAGAGCATTCACATACATCTCCCTGATCCCAGGTGCCTCAAAGCTAGTAACAACATTCCTGTTAGCAACATTTGAGCAACTGGGAAAAACTGTTCTATCAGACTCTGTGCCTGAAGTGAGATACACAGAGATTCTTGAACAACCACATGATCATCTCTGAAAAAGGGGAAAAAATATTTTATTGTTCTCCTTTCCATCTCTTTCTTTCCCTCCCCCTTTCTCCACATAAAAAGCTGTATAAGAGAAAGAAGCCAAAAGACAGGAGAGAAATAACATGCAGCTTTCCCAGATTCCAGCAGCCAAGGTGTGATACCCACAGATAAAACTGTGTTGAGTAAGTGCAGCATTTCCAAAAGTTAGTCAGTGCACAGCAAATGAACTCACCTCACAAATCTTTTGGATTTGTAACACTTATGGAAAGATCATCCTCTGTGTTCCCTGATTTTCCAGTGTACAGGAAGACCTTCTAATCCTTAGAGTAACAGCCACAGTGTTTTCAAAAGCCCACAGCATTGGCTTACTTTCATCCTCACACTGACCTATGATCAAATTCTTACTACTTCTGACTCTCATGTTTGAAAATCCTGGGCGATAACACAGCCTCAAGTCACCAATGTTTACATACAGCCTTCACTTCCTTGGAAGGTTTTATTTTCTGGTGCCCAGAAGGAAATCCTCTCTCTCATTGTGTGAAAACCAGGCAAGTTTTTAAAAATTCTTTTATCACAGAGACAGTATCTCAGAGAGGAATTATTGACTACACCAAGGTAAACACAATGAGAGTGAAATTAAAGAGTTTGCTTTAGATTGATGGTAACAAAAGACATGGCACCATCCCATAATTATCACAGGAGTAAAATGATGGATAGAGGTGAATCTAAACAGCATATTATAATCCACTTGAAAAGGGAGATGCCAAGACACAATATTTGTTCTGCCTCTTTACGAGCTGACATAAAACTTGCTCTGAAAACTGCTTGACTAAGTAATTCAGCCAGATGTTCACCTCCTTTGCATGGAGGCAGAATTTGGAAAATATTACATTTTTCAAAATTGCTGATGGCAGGGATCTATTCCCCCCCTGTAAAAAGTGCTCCATGGGCTGGCTGACATCTGAGTGTTGACCAAATTTCTATTTTTCCTTCATGTTTTGGAGACTGAGGGGAGAGCCCTGGAGCCTGCTAGTCCACTTAGTGTTGTGTGCTGACGGCAGGGGAAGCTGTTCACTTCCAGCAAATACCCATGTAAAGCATTCATGTAGGAAAGGTGTTGCTATTTTAAGAGGAGAAGGCTCCTTTACAAACAGATACTGCACAGATGCTCAGCGCCTGCTATCAGCTGTAAAAGATGAATATTTTTTTTGTGCTTTTGTTGACTTTGAAGATTTTTATCTCCTCTTGTAGGGTCATTGATTATTGTACCCCAGCCTAGTCCTGTCCCTGGCACCACCAGGGAGGTGATGCCTGGAGAAGGGGTGTAAGGACAGGGTGAAGGTGTCACTTCTCTATAGAATATTCCCTTACAGCACAGGGATTGAACCAGATATAGCCATTCTATTATCAACCAACCCTGTGGGATTTTCCTCCCTTAAATTTGCTTTTACCTTTAGAACTCACATAATTTCTATATGCATAACATCCCCCATGCTGGCAGGGGCATGCCTGGGGTGCACCAAAGTCAAGGAAATATCTGTCTGCCAGAGGCACTTAATTCCATAAAGCACCAGTCTCAAGGGGCAATTTCTAAAAGCAGTTAAGTCCTGGCAAGTGCAAGTAGATGCCAGTGACATTTTAGACACAAAGTGCTTCATTTGCACCAGTTCCATGAGACTCTGAAAATTCTGTGGGGCATGTAATCACCTGTAGAAAACCTGGTTCTCTTGCCAGCCTTAACTGCACCATCTATATCATCCATACTGCAATGGTCAGCAACAAATGCATCTAACTGTGCACTGGGCTCAGACATTGTTAAGTTATAATCCTACGCTGGTACCAAAGCACTTGGCTTTTACTTTTGTTGAAAGAGGAGAGAAGGAAAAAAAAAAAAAAAAAAAAAAAAAAAAAAAAAAAAAAAAAAAAAAGTGTCATTTACCTTCAGAATTTCCCTGTGTGAATCCCAGGAACCAGGTAAAACACAATATAGTCCAGAAAAAGCAGAATCCCCTAAAATTGGAAGAGAAGAAAAAAAATAATGAGTTTCTACAATAGTACTAACAAAACCAATTCCACTGTTAAAGGTCTTCTCCTTGATCCCAAGTCTAGCCAAGGCAGTGACAGTGTCAGCATGACTCCAGGAAGTAGACTTAGGCTGAGACCTTATTTGTCTGCTTTAAAGTCATCTAAAGCCCACTGAACTTAGTGGAAAGGCTTCCCAATGGTATTAGGAACCTTGAACCAGGACCAGCCCAGTGTTTTGAGAGGCAGGGTCATCACTGCTGAGTCATCAGTGCCGTTGCTACTGCTGCTCTTTGGCACTCACCCCACCTAGAAATGCAAGAGGACGGAGAAATCATTCAAAGCTGGGAGACCAAAAGCCCTGCCAGGAGTACACGTGCAGGGCTGTGGGGACATGGGTAGGAAATGGGCTGACACACAGTGCCCTGTCACCTCAGCAAACAAATCCTGAGTCCTAATGCTTTACTGCTTAACAATATCCTAAACATGCAATGGATCTACTATATGGATCTACTTCTCATTTTACACCCAGATACAAAGATGGGGGCAGCTTCTAACCACTCAGCACCCTGTGCTGAGCCACTGAGGACCTTCTCACAGGCCTGGTATGGCAGGAAAGGTTATAAAGTGGGAGATCCACAGACTTCCAACCCTGCCTTAGACCCTTTCATGCCTGAGAGGGAATTTGACAAACCTCTCCATTAGCTCAGCTTTAAGCCTTCAAGTGCCATTGAAAACAGCAGCTCAGGGGAAAAAAAACTTGTACCAGAAAGGCAGCTAAAGCCCTCCTTTTCCCCCATCTGCCTCCTTGGTTTGTAGCCAACTAACAAACATGGGAAAGTCCTTGGTTAGGCTCACTTAAAGTTGTCAGTGGAAGATTGAATTCCCTCATCTTCTAGAGAGGATATTTAACAGCTTCATCAGCAGAGACTGCTGGAGGAACAGGCAGAAATGTAAACTACAGAAAGTCCTCAGCCAGGAGACAGCAGTGTGGGATATCCACAGGTTGTTCGCCACTTCAGCCCAGTCAGTGTGAACACCGGGCTGTGCAAAGCCACACCAAAGTGCAGCTTGCTCATTTCTCACAATCTGACACACAAATCATATATCAAACAGGGTTAGAGACCACTCTTCTCCTGCCATCAAGCCTCAGCTTTAGCCCAAGAAAGCATCCTCTGAGACGATGTATTACACTGGGCCAATCCTCACTTGTGCAGGAGACCCTTTCCCACAGCTAAAATGAAGCCACAGTGATTTACATCAGTGGGGAAACCTGGCCCTGAATGTAAAAATCCATCCAAGGAATCCAGCTATTAGCTAATATTTTAAGGCTTGAAGGGATAAAATACTGGAGCAGTCCCACATCAACTGGGAAACAAGTGAGCTGAAGCAATCCATGTCCTCCTTTACTGTTTCCATCACCCTGACACTGGTCTGCACATTTCAGGAGCTCTGGGACTGCTTTAGTTTATGAAAGAACAGGCGGGAATAGCCCAATCCTGGTGTTCTTTCGTCATGTCCTACAACCAGCCATATCCTAACCAGGAAACCCTCACCATGCTCCAGAGATCTCCAGCTGGGGAGCCTTGATTCTTTTCTGACAACTTCATCCCTTGAGACACAACTGTCAGGCTGAAGACACTGCCAAGTCCAAGGAGAGCTGCTGTCCCAGTACCTTCAGGGAGCGGAGGAAGGGAAGCAGAATAGGATGATTCTTCATGGGCACCTCTGCAGTAATTTTTTTTGCATGAGAGAGGCTACAATCCACAAGACAACCCGAATTTCTGTGCTCACCTCCAACAGAGTTTTAAGACATGGATGCAATTCCATGTGTGCATGGAGCAAAGACCTGACTGGGTATCACCAGCTGGGCTTGACTGCCTGATGAGAGCACAGGAAGACAGGGAAGGGGGTCACCAGCAGCAGTCCCAAGCATTAAGAACCTGTGGTCTGGTGAAGATCAGATTTGTACAACCACTGCTGCTCACAACACACTGAACTGAAGTCCACTTTTGGTTTTTTTGAGGGGTGCCTTCACAAACCAAACTCCCTGTTGATTGACACAATGAGGAGAATAAGTCTTGGGGGAAAATCCAGCATGTAATTTCATTCCAGTGACACTCACAGGCTATAAAGGAGACGAATGCACAGTGCGGGATCCAGCTGGCCCCAGCCCTGCTCCTGGACCCCTCTCACAGCCAACACCATCAGAGCTGAGAGCAGGGCCGGGTGCCAAAACACTGAAGAAAAACACTTTGGCAAAATTTACCAACTTAATGGAAAAAGCAAAAGCAGCTTCCAAATGGCAGCCGTGTGAGTGATGGGGCTGTTAATTATCCCAGGGTTTTTAATGCAGGCTCTTTTTCCCTTACAGCTCAGCAGTGACAGAGCTGCATAAGCAGCTTGAGCAGCAAGAGTAAAGAAGATTTTTCTCCTTATGCAGAGCTATCAAACCCACCTTGCCTTTTTCTCAGCTTCTTCTCATGAGCAGTGACTTCCACTGAGATTCTATCAAGAGGTACCACTAAAGGCGTTTATTTCTTTTATTCACAGGGTCTACAAATACCACAACGAGGATCCTGGGCTTGTTCAGCCTGGAGAAGAGAATGCTCAAGAGAGGACTGAGAGCAACTTCCAGTGCCTAAAGGAGCTCCAAGAGAGATGAAGAGGGACTTTGGACAAGGGCGTGGAGGAACAGGGCGAAGAGGAAGGCTTTAAACTGAAGGTGGGCAGATTTAGAACCGATACTATGAAGAAATTCTTCCCTGTGAGGATGGTGAGGCCCAGGCACAGCTTGCCCAGAGAAGCTGTGGCTGCCCCATCACTGCAAGCATCCAAGGCCAGGCTGGACAGGGCTTGGAGCAACCTGGTTTAGTGGAAGGTGTCTCTGCCCATGGCAGGGGGTAGAATCAGATGAACTTTTAAGTTTTAACTTTTAACTTTTAAGGTCCCTTCCAACCCAAACCACTGCTGCAGTCACTGAGTGTAGAGGTGCCCCATAGCACACATGATGTAAGCTCACATGAGTGAAAAGTTTTCCAGTGCAGACACAAACTCTCTTTACAGCAAACTGAAGTTACTGACTACAGCTTAATTTTACTTCCCTACTTTTGGCAAACTCCTGGGGATCAGTCCACGGGAACTGACCAGTGCCAGAAGTCCAAGGTAAAGTACAACTGAGAGGGACAGAGAAGCACAAACACCCTTATTATTCCCTTCTAAACAGACAAATGCTGGAAGAAAGCCCTACGCTGAATTAAGGACAACAGTAACACAACAGGCTTCAGGGTAAACTTGGTCACAAATTATCCTCCAAAAAGTGCCAATTTGACAAAGCTGAGGCAACCTGTAAAATAATTGTGATCAGCTAATTCCCCACTATTTCTGGAATTGGTTTGGAACAATTTCAGCTTTTTTTAATTAAAAGGTTTGCCCTGCCTTAAAATAAGAAGTCCAAATGATTTTGACATCTCGTTTGCTTAGATGATGGGTTGAAGCTAAAGGAAATGTTTCAAGGGCCCACAGCAGCATTTACCTTTTTATTTTGCTTTCTCCCTCATTTACAGTGGGGAAATGGCTTTGAAATTGCAAACATTACTGCAAGGTGGAAAAACAATTCCCCACCACTTTTCTCCATTCAGGTGTACTTTTTTCCTGTTCAAAAGACCACAAAGCCAGCTGGAGGCTGAAAACTGCTTTTCAAGAAAAGCAAATCTGCATTTCTAGCCGTAGATCAGACAGTGTATCTTAAAAAGGAGAAAATGCATGTGTGGCTTAAGATCTTTTGCACATGAGTGGAGGTGGTATTTTATAAGACTCCCAAGCAAGTTTTGACAGACAACAGGAAGCAAATCACAACCTATAAACTGAGGCTTTAAATTGTACCGTGCATCAATTCCATCCCAGCTTTTTCGGGTAGAAATCTTATTTTGTACCAATAACATCCTTTGTGGAGCTTCTGGAAATGATGGTATTTCTCCACTCCCCCTCAGTTTCTGGCAAGAGCAATGGAAACACACAGCTATGTAGATGTCTCCGTACTGACCCTGCTCAGTCCTTTGCTGGACCTCTCCTGCAGTATAAACGACATACTGACTTACACCTCCAGGCAAAGATTTTGTACACAGGCGCTGCTGCAAACCCCAGCATGATAAGGGCAGAATTTCTGAAACAACCGAAATACTATTAGTTTTTAATCCCCATTCAGCATCTACATTTCTAAGGGAAAGTATTGAGCACCCAAACAGATATGACCCATATAAATCCATTCTTAAGGTCATTTAAAAATACTGAGAAAACAGAGTGACCAAGAAAATGTCCATATTAAGTAAGGAAGAATGAAATCCCTATTCCTGGAAGTGTTCAAGGCCAGGTTAGGTGGGGCTTAGATCAAGCTGGTCTAATGGAAGGTGTCCCTGCCCATGGCAGGAGAGTTGCATCCATAAAGGTCCCATATTTGCTCATCTGGCACCTATAGCTCCTCTTAGGACTTCTCCAGGAGGGCCATCCTGACCTGCAGTGCACAGAAGGTGGGGATGAAGCACCAGCATGGCCAGGGTGACCTCCTGCAGACACGTCACACCTTGTCCTCTCAGGGGTTTGTGCTGGCATCTGCAGACAGAGGGCTGAAGGGTTCCAAACCACTGGTCCTTGTCCTCCTAACTGGAACTAGAGCCTGTGTATCCATTGCACAAAGCTGTCCCAGAACTGAGCTCCTACTGGTGACAACCTGCTTCCTCATCTGAGAGATGCCAGACAGATATGACTCAAACACCCTCCCAGACAGCTCCCAGCAGCTCTCCACAGCAGGGGATCTTTCCTGGGAACCCATTCCTCAGCCTCCTCTTCGCTCCCCATCCCTGTCTGGGATACTGACTTTGCTGCTGTATGAAGTGACAACACTCCTCAGTGCTGGCCCTGGCTCTTGTGTTCTCCAATAACTGGAGCCCTTGACAAACAGAAGTGCTAAGCGTGATCTGTCATCTAACTCCTTTTTTGTCCCTCCAACAAATGCCTTTGCATTCCTTCATTTTGTGAATGGGGTTTGGCAGGGCCATGTAGAATTCCCATTTGCACTTCAGTAAGCGTCCATCATTTCCACTTAAGCCCTCAACAAATTGGCAAAGAAAGGGAAGGGGAAAAAACCCCCACAAACTCTGTGTCGCCGGGCAGAGATTTCCAACAAGAGTCTCACCACAAACCTGGGCAACCTTCAGTCAGTAACAGAGTCTCCATGAACAGAGATATTAAGCAGGGCAGATCTTAACCCCTCAACCCATTGCAGAAAGGGGATGAAGCTGGAGCTTTATTTTAATAAAGGACATGCTTGGAGACACACATTGAAATAGCAGGAGAGGGTGAACCTGGACACTGGACCTGGGCTGTGATGCTGTCTATCCCTCCTGGGACACATCTCCAGACGCAATTTCCTCCTTTCTAACCCCAAGCCCCCAGCACACACATCATTTGCCACTCTGTTGCTGAATTTGTCCAGCAGTGCAATAATCTGTCCCCAAACCACCTCCCCAGCTTGCAAGCAATCCTCTTTTCCTCTTAAAAAGGATCCATGCCTTCCCTCCAGCCCTTTTAGGCCTTCCCAGGGGCTGACCCATCTTAATGGTGACATGTGGATGCTGTAGTACCATGTGTAGTACCATTTCTCATCCAGCACAGATGGGCCAGGTAGCCTCAGAGCAGCATTGTGCCAACACCCCAGGGCTGTGATAGCAGGCTGTCACCCATCAGAGGCCTCCAGGAGCATTGAGGCTCCTGCATGGGCAACATGTGGCCCTGGGGCTGGAATGCACCAAAGCAGCACAACCACAGTGGAACAGCCCCAGTGCTATGGTCTGGACATGTGCTCGATGTGTGGTGGAATGCATACCCTCCCCTTTGTTTTGGGGAGCCTGTGGTCACCAAAAATGCATCAGCAGAAATGACCAAGAGGGGCACATTAACCTTGAAGAGCCTGTAAAACTTTGTGTTCTTCTGGTTTTACAAACTTTGGCAGCTCAAGTCTTCAAGCATACTCTGCAACTGCTGCTCCTTCCCTGGGGAGCCAGCCCCCCACCACTCCCACCCGCAAGTCTCCTGTACATCCAGCAGCTCCCCAACCACCAGCCCTACTCCAGAAGATGCTGCAGGAGTGCTGGTACAGGAGAGACCCCATTGCCACAGAGGAATGCACCAGATCATTCCCATCACGAGCTGTCTTCAGGCAGCACAGCCCTCACCCACCCCAAGAGTGGCCTGGTGAGCCCAGGCACACGCCAGCTCCGGGCTCAGAGCACCCTCTCCAAGACCAGCAGCCTCAATGGGACCATCGAGCTGTGGGGATGGTGGGATGCACAGTGCTCTGCCAAGCAAATCAAAACCCAGCACCAAAAAGCCCTTTGGGAGATGATGCAAAGGGCAACAAGCGACCTCTGCTGAGGAGGGATCGGAGCAGCACATGGGAGGGAGACAGGCCGGGGAAGAGCCTGGAACAAAAGGCTCTTGGTTCCGAGGCACCAGGACAGACCAAAGCCAGATTTCCCATGGCACTGCAAGGCTCAAAGCCTGTGCAGCCGTGCTGTGATAGCCTAGGACACCCTGCCGCAGAACCAGACACAGATCTCCGGCGGGCCAGAAGCCACGCTGCCTTCTCCTGGGTCCCTCCTTCCTAAACCTGTCCTCACATGGGTCCGATTTGTCCTCAAGCAGGATCTAGGACCTGAGCGGGATCTCCCTGTCCTCATCTGTAGCGTGATCACGGCCAACTCCTCCACCAGGCCAAGCAGCTGGTGCTCTGTGAGTGGCTGTGCCTCATGCCAAGTGTCTCTCCAGCACCGGAGTCCGTCCCCTTGCTGTGACACGCTGCTCCTGCTCTTTCAAAGGAACCTTTATCTGTCTGTTCCCATTCGGACTTCTCCCTTTCTGACGCTAGCCACCCTTGCACGGTCCCAGGCGGTTCTCCCAGACCATGTCCAGCACTAGAAAGGTGTAAATGGGAGATGCTGCAGTTACCAGCATCTCCAGACATGCCACAGCCACATCTACGCAAAGAAACCCCCAAACAAACAAAAACCCCACACCGCAATAACCCTAAAGCACTGAGATTCGGTCCTTGTGAGTATATAAACACGCAGAAAACTTGTCAACGAGAGCAGCTGCAGCCCCTGGGAAGGGGTCTGGGCTCTCTGTGTGACTCCACACACAGACTGAGCTTCCAAAGGGAACAGCACATTCATCCACCTCCCGGCTCTAGAAAAGGGGCGGAAACAGGATGACCCCGGTGGTGGAGGGGGGCTGCCCCCAAATCCCCGAGCCCCGTTCCCCCTCTTTCCCCCATCGCCCAGTCCAGCCGAGCAGGGGGATCCTGTACGCAACTTTTTCAAACTGCCAAGCAGAAGAATCCCAGCCCTTCCAAGGGAGTGTCGGTAAATCATCAGTACATCCGACAACGCAGCCAGCGGGATTAACCCTTTGTGGGTCCCCAGGAAAATAATAACAACAACAACAACGCATTTAACAATGCAAATAGTAAAAGTTGGTCCCAGCTGTGGGAGAAGGGGGACGGGCAGGGTGTGTGCCGGGATCTTTTTCATACACACACGGATGGAGAGGAAGCAGCATTTTGTGTGTGCCGAGCACATGAAGAGCTGCCACCGCGCACCTCCGCCGTGCCTCAACCCTCCGGGCTCTCCCACCTCCCGCAGCACCTCGGCCAGACCCAGGTACCCGTGTCCCCGAGGGACAGGGCGAGGAGCAGAAGCCCCCTGCTCCCAGGAGGGGCTGGAACCGGGCAGGGTGAGGGGTGCGAGGGACAGCGGATCGCCCGTTCTACATCTGCGTGGGGGCTACACCGGCGCCCACCTCCCGGAGCAGCTCCTGGAGCTGGGACACCCTTTCCTGGTGCATGGGGGGAGAAGGGGGGGAGGCTCCTCCTGGCCGTCCCGGCGCCGATCCCCCGCTCCCCGCAGCCCTATTTCTCCCTCTCCCGCTCCACAGCGTGGCCTCCCTGCTCCCAGCCCATTCTCCTCTCCAGACCAGGAGTTTTCACATCATCCCCTGGCAGAGGAATGTCTTCCCCCACCCCGTTCCCAAATCCCGGGATCTCGCGGCTCCCCGGCACCCCCAGCCCGCCCGGGATGCCCTTCCCCAGCGCCGGGAGAAGCGGAGTTTGTACTCACCCCCTGCCTGCTGCTGTAGCTCTGAGTCTGGAGACCGGCTCTGATTCCGGCTCCATCACGTTTAGTGCATTGTCTCTTTCGGGCAATTTTTGCAGCAATCCATCAGAAATCGGGGGACAAGCCGGTTTGTGGGTACATCCTTTCCAGGAGCTCGGCTCTCTGCCTCGCTAAGGGGCTCAGCTGTGTCACAGACACCCCTGGCCCGGACGGCTCACTCCTTCCTCCTTCTCTTCTGGGTCCTTTTGCTTACACAGATCTTTTAATCCCATTTAACTCCCTCTCGGCAGACTGCAATTACCTTGGAAAAAGAAGAGAGAACACAAAGTACACTCTAGGAAGCCAGGCTGGCCCATGGTCGCTGGATTTCTTGCCTCTCTTTTTTTTCCTCTCCTTATAAATAGTGCAATTTCTGTGATTTCTGATTTCCAAAGTCCTTGATTTCAAGTGTTTTTTCTTAGCTGTTACTTTTTTTGTTGTTGGTTGGTTGGTTGGTGGTTGTAATTATTATTTTTATTTGCAATGCAGATGTGCCTCCCACCCCCCAAGGATCTCTCCTCTGGACTTAGAGAGAAGAGGAAAAGGCAGATTTTGAAAAATGAAAATTATTTAAGGATGTCCTTACTGCCTCTCTCTGCTGCCCTCCTCTGTAATAGCGAAGCATTTACGAGAAATAATACAAAATAAATAAATAATTGGGGGGAAAAAAAAAAAAAAAAAAAAAAAAAAAGGAAACTCTTTCGGCCAGAAAAGCTGCGGGGAAAGAATTGAAGACCCTGTCCAGGCTCCAAGGAGGGAAGCACAGGCCCTTCTTTGGGGAGGCTGATGACGGAAATTGTAGCCCCCTGCACTCACCTGTCCAGGGCCATGAGCCCCAAACCGGCCTCGAGCCACCTTATAAAGTACCTGACACGGTTTTTCCCTTGGGATCAGCGCTTGGTGCAGGCAGTTGGGAGCCTGTGGATGGGACTAAGGCTTGGAGGAGAAAAGCCCCCCATGCCCCTGTTCCCCTCCTTGCCCTGCTCTGCTTCCCTGTGGCATCTCCAGAGCCCCTCTCCTCCCAGCACCAAGGGGTGGAATCTGCATCCGGAGGGCAGGGAGAGGGGAATGAGTTTTCCTACGCAAGACCCATCAGAACAAGTTGGATTCCAAGTCGGCTTCGCCAGCTCTGTCAGGAGAGGGAACTTCCACATGTGGATAAAACCTTCATCCCTGTTTTCCACACCTCTTCCAAAGCCCCACCCAGCCAACCGTGCACCCCCCAGGGCGACGGGCAGGTCCCTCTTGTCCACAGCAGGACACAGCAAATCCCTCAGCTCCATGAGACTCCCTCAGGCAGGTGAGGGCAGCTCATCGCTCCGAGCCGTCCCACCTCCTCCGTGCACCCCTGGGTGGCCCTGCCCTGCTCCCTCCCCCTCTCAGCACCTCTGCCTTGGGCACTTACTCTGCAGCGAGGCGAGAGGCTGTGCAGCATCTCCCCGCAGCCCCATGGCCGTGGGCATTCATTTGTCCCAGCAGCTTACGGCAATTGCTACGTCTTAAAAAATAATAAAAAAGCAATTAAAAAAAAAAAAAAAAAAAAGGAAAAAAGAAAACTCAGACAAACCCCAAAGCCCCTTTCTCCTTCCTTCCCCTTCAAGGTGTCTCCTGCGCCGGGAGCCCGGGAGAGGCGGCCGGGGTGAGGGGCCCGGAACCAGCCGGGGTTTTCTGGGTTCCCCCCAAATTCAGCAGATAATCCTTCCCCGGGCTAGCGCGGGCACGTCCCCCTCGGGCCGTCGCTCCACTCGTGGGTCACGGATGCTGCAGGGATCCAGGAGAAAAGGGCGTTGGGAGCGGGCACTGGGAGGGACACGGATGAGAAAGAGGTGGTAGTTCTAAGGCTGCACTTGTCCTTTTAAATAGCTGCAGCCCGGGGACTCCGGGCTGGCGGGGGTGCCCCAGGTATCCGGTTTCAGCAAACAGCAGCTAATGAGCAGAGATCCAGCCTCCGAGGGGCAGGATCAGCGCTGCCGGCGGGCAGGGGGGCACCCCGGGCACCCCACCAGGAGGGGAGGGGGCTGCCGCAGGGAGGGGAGGGCTGCGGGTCAGGGGCTGCGTGGTCACTGGCAGGGCAAGGGCACGGGGCTGCAGGGGCTACAGGGACCCCCAGGGCAAGGGCACGGGGCTGCAGGGGCTACAGGGACCCCCAGGGCAAGGGCACGGGGTTGCAGGGCACAGGGCAGGTCCTGCGAGGTGCTGAGCACCCAGCACAGATCCGAGACACCAGTGTGGGTCTGTCATCAAAACTGACCCACCCCAGGAGCTCCCTCCACAAAGGTGTCCTGTATCTTACTACGTTATGCCCTGAGATGGGGAAGGGCTAAAGCACCTCAAACCTAGGCAGTAAATTTACATACTCCCCATGAAAAATACACAGCCACAAAGAGGACCCCACATCGACCCACCAAATACCTGAACTTGAGGCTAGAGGGGATTGATGTTACATCATGTTCAGAGCAGAAAATTCAAGGACCCACTGGCCTGACTCAGCAATGCAGGTTTTACTCAAAAACCTGACCTCAGAGCGTGGCCAAAAGTAGAGGTTTCCACTATAAATTTGATCTCCTATATGACATCTTCTGCTACCACACAAGCTAAGGGCTTCTCTCCCTTAGTACATATATTTGGCTTGGTTGTGATTGCTTGCTGGGGCTGTGGTTTTGCATCTCCCAGTTTCTATAGGCAGAAGATTTTATTCATACCTTTGCTCTGAAGCATCTACATTTTGCTTCCTTTCTTGTTATAGCAGATGAAGTTTTAAGTAGTGGCAGCAAAAAAATTTTGCAACAAGCAGCATTGGGACTGGGGTAAACTAACAGCCTCACAGTCCCCCTGTCCTCTAGAAAACCTTCTCAGAAGGGTGCAGCTAAATTACACATCCAGATACTTGTAAGAAGTTCCTATTTACAGAAAAACTTGTCTCAAACCCCTCTGAAGGCCCAGGAACTCAGATGACCCAAACAGTCCAGCTTTGAGGACTGGGACCTTTGGGACAACAGGCAGTGATAGAGCTTGTCAGAAACACCATAAAATCTCTATTTTTCTTAGCTATTTTTTCCCCCAGCTGTTCTTTCCATGTTTCTCAGTCACACATTCCTCACTGAGAAACATATTCTAGCCATGCTGAAGTGTTTAGAATAAAGCTTCAATCAATTAAAAAAACCCCCATTTTTGCAAATAACTGTGGGTTAATCCCTCTGCTGTTGAATACACCTTCAATTCTCCTGCTTATTTCTACCTTTTCTCTCTGCTGAATGCAGGAAATATTTAGTAAACTCCCAAACCCCAATGTCTTGGGGTGACTTTATGATACGTACCCAGAAAGGTACAAGGCCCTTTTCAGAGAGAGGGACAAAAAGAAAAGGAAAATGATGTGCTGCATCTTTTTGCAAATACTTATCCAAATGGGATGTGCACAGATAGCTGGGAAAGGACTGATGATGCTTCAGGTCTACAGCATCTCACCGAGAACCACCAAAAAACTCACTGACAGCCTCATCCTTAAATCCTCTGCACATATTTGCTCAGATGAATATTTTCAAACCAAACACATACCTAAAAGCTTTGCTAGCGTGAAGACACAAATGTATCCCAGCAGTAGGAAAAAGGGAATTAGTTTAAAACAAAAGGAAACCCAACATTGCTGAAGCCAAGACTAGTGCCAAGTGAATTCAGGTTCAAAAATTAGACCTCATTCTTCAAAAAGAAAAAAACCACAACATATGATCTGAATAGAAATATATTTAGCAGATTTATTTTTCTTCCCTTGCAAATTTAAATAGAAGCCATTTTAAAACACTAAATAAACTGAAGTAAATCGGCACAGCAGTGAAATGAAGAAAAGCAAAAAAAAAGAAAAAATAAATTGGAATTGAATCGTTTAATTAGCCAAAATAAGTACAGGGAGGAAGAAATGCCACCACACAACATGGGGAACAGAACACTTGCTTTTGACGAAACACACTCTCAAAAAAAGCAGCATGTCATTACAGCCTGAATAAACACAGCATTTTGAATATTCACCCATATTTAGCCACTTTACAGAAGAACCAGTACCCACCTCTCCTCAGGAGCTGTAGCTTGGTTAAGCATCAAGGCTCTCATCAATATAACTTTGTCTCTTTGCTCCTCTTGGGAAACTGACTGTGGAGGCATCTTGAGCCATGGCAAGTGGTGTCACAGCTGCCCTGTGTGACTCACAGCCCCTGGCTCCAGGGAGCAGAGGAATCCCAGACTAACCTGGTCCTGCCCTCCCACTTTGGCTTGCCTCGGAGGACAACACTGAATTACAGTTCAATAATTTTTGCCTTTGCCCAAGTACGAAAAGTATCCTGGCTCACTCATTGCCCCCAGAACTCACAACGAATTATAGGGATGTATTTGGATATATTTAGATAAATACTCCATTCAGGTTTAGAACTGCGGCATAACCAGGCAGAAGTGAAAACCATGGCACCGGAAAAACCTGTGGGAGGCATCAAACAAACATGCAAAGGAAAGGTGGGATAAAGAGCCTTTCACTCCCTGCTGGGCTGAGGATCCACACCCAGCCCGGAGCAGGAGTATCTAAACTTGGTAGCTGGCTAAGAGTTGCTGAAGCCACAGGAAGTGGGAACCCAGCCTGTGGGAAGTAGCCCTGCCATGAAGGGGTGATGGTCCCAGTGATGGTGGGAGGGCACAGCTCTGCAGCCCCACAACATGCATCACATGGAGCTGGGCTACTGGGGAGGGCTGGATCCGCACCTGTAAGCCCAGCAGGAACAGGAGATTAACCATCCACACAAGTGGGACTCAGCCCCAGCCCACACACAGTCATGGTACTCCAGGCAGTGGCACAGGAGGGACTGGCTGTGCCCGTTTCCAGCTCTGGGGAATGTCTGCTTGAGGGCTGACTCGGCACCTACGCTGCAAACATCAGCAGCCTCGGCAGCCAGAGCCCCCGGGGGCTGGTACTGATCCCTGGCTGCTGGGATGGCACTGAGATATTTCTGCTGAAGCAACCATTTCTATCCCTTTTCTACCTCTGAGTAGAAACTTGGCACACTTGGCTGCAGTGCTCTCTCAGGTATGTAATTCCCTGTATAGGATTTCCTAATCCCTACATGACTTTTCTATTCAGATCCTGCATTTGACATGACTGTACCAGCACTTCCTCACATCCATGAGCTCCTACTCAAATGACTGACACTAGTTCAATCCCTGGATTAAAGCCTTCCCTACCCTGTAGGGATCTGGTCATGAGCAGAAACCTGCTGAAGAGCTTCATTTGCCTGCTGAGAAGTCTCACCATCCATGGCAGAGACAAGATCTCAAGGAAGGCAGAAGGTGCCCAGTTGGGATCTGGTCAATGGATGCTCCTAATTTGGTCTCTGGCTTCAGCCATCACTGCAAGATTAGGAGGTTTCTGCAGAAGAGCAGAACATGCAGCACTCCTGGTTTTAGGGTTTGCTGTTTGACAGCTGTTCATGATCCAAAAGCTGCTGTGGGTTGTGTTTCTTGTTCCCAGGGCACTGTAGAAGGTATTAATTATAGAGGAGATGTACAGAAAGCTCAAAAAATCATGTATGTAACAGAATTGCTGCCCAGTGTTATTCCCCCCCCTTCTCCACAGACTTTCTGACAAAGCCATTCCTGTCCTGTGCCACAGGCTCCCGGTGATATGTTTGAACTTCTGCAGCCGTTTGATGTAAAATGTTTTAAATTCTTTTTGGGAACACTAAAGGCTTTTGTCTCCTGGCTGGTGCGGTGGGGATGCCATGTATGGCAGAGACAGATCTTTCTGTGCTTTCCAACTGCACCGTATCACATCGGGCTGCCCAGCCAGCCGAGAGGTGGGAATGGCTGTTAATCATTAAATGGAGCCTTTTTCCATGGGAATGAAAGGGAACACAATGCAGCGATACAAGTCCAAGCCCACCCTTCCCATGGAAAGGCTGCCTACTGATTACAGCTCTGTCCTACCCTTACATTTAGACGTTTGGAGAGCTACAGTTTTACAGGATGGCTGTGAAGTGATTTTTCAGCTGATGGCAGCAGCAGCGTTGGGCTGACAGGTCAGCCCCGACAGCATGATGCATCACCACGCTTTGACGGGAGGATATTACAGTTCCTAAATCCTGACTGCCTTTAAGGTATCAGGCAAAGACTGCCTGGTCTTGTGAACATCCCTTTATTTCCCTGTTTGTCTGTTCTCTCCCTGGTTTAGGACCTATTCAGTCACTGGTGCTAGTGGAAAACACAAGAGAATCAATACCACTGGCCAGTTTGGAGCTGTGTTCTCCAGTCTAAACACCAGACCAGCCTGTTCTGCTGCCTGTGGCATAGTGTGGTGATCCTACATTTGTACAGAAGAATACCAAGATCAGTTTCTCCCTTTTACTACGGAAGGAAAAAAAAATTCACCATTAAATGCCCCCTGGGCTGCTGCACACGAGAAGCACATCCCCCTGTCTGGAGGTTTGCTAGTTAAATGCAGCAGTGCATCAGCAAGCACAAGTGCTTTTCCCACCAGCGTGCCAAAGGAGCTTGTTCATGCCATGGGTTCATGGAGATGGTTGTGTGCTGTCCTGGATGAGTACAGGTGACATGAGCTCTGTAAAGAAACAGCACATCTCTTCTTCATGAAACAGAATCACCCTGAAAGTGCCTTCTTCCCCCTCGGCAAAGAAATCACACCAGCACATAAAAGTGCCTGCTGATCTAAATAATTTCCTGCACATTAAGGACAAAAGGACAACTGCTACTGTGGTTGCTGCTGCTATGACAGCAATTTACCATGGCAGGCAGTGCACACCAGTGTGTAATATTTCAGTCTGAATTCTGCAGGTGCACAACCCTTGTGACTTTTAGGCAGCACTTCCCAGTCGTAGCGTGACCTGCCAGTGCTCTGGATATCCCAGTGACACTGGTGCAGGTATGGGTCAGTGCTTGTGCCAGAGCCCTGCACCCACAACACAGAACTGATGTAGGAGAGACCTGTTCTGATCACTCTGGACAAGGACTTGGGAGCTGCAGGCAGCACACATTGGAAGGTACTGGCTTCGGAGTCAAGCCAGGTCCTTCTGGAGCAGGGATGCTGTTTGCTCTGAGGATGAAGAACAAGCCTAAGGGCAAGGACACAGTGCTGGTGGCAGCTGGAGCTCATGTGCACACCCAGGCAGCCTCAAGGCAAAGTTCAAAGGGAGATGGAAATCAGTACAAGATCTTGGCCTTCAAGAGAAGGCAGTGTGTTACAGCACAAATGCCTGGGACAAGGTTTTGTGCAAGACAGAAATTAAGCCTGAGTCAGATTCTGAGTAGTTTCAGTGAGGAAGGGAGAGGAAAAAAGAGCTTAGAAAACATCAAAGCAAATCCTGGTCATGACAAAAAGTTAAGATAAAATCCGAAGGTAGTTTAAGATGAAATCCAAAAGGTAGTTTTTCTACTCACTAAGCAAGATGTATTCTCTGTTTTCAACTGCTGTAGGAAGATAACCCTGTGTCCTGCTGCTGAGCAGGCCTGTGGGAGCAGTTTACTGTGCAAAAGGAAATCATACCTGCAGGAAGAAGCTGAAGTGGAAATGATAAGTCCAAGGCAAAGTGAAGGAAGGGTGAGACTAGACAGATTTGAGATGAGAATTTGTTGGGCTCCACCCTGCACTGGACTCTAATGACACCAGAAAAGCTCCTTTAGCAGTGACAAAGATGAGGCAGCCCTTGCACAAACACACATGTGTATATTAAGCAAAAGCCTGTACTCTGCTACATCCTGAGGTATCAACACCAAAAAGCAACTGCAATTTGGTTTGTGTAATCAGAATAATTTTAAGAGATGACCCAACCATAACAAGGAATTGCTGAACTTAAATCTGAGCCACAACACACTGCTACAACACCATTTCCTTTTGCAATTGTGCTCAGCTATTTCTGTGACCAGTTGCTCACCACTGTTTTGATGAAAAGTGCTGAGGCTGGAGAGAGGGGTCACCTCCTTCCTTAGAGGCTGTTTGGTGCTGGGTGCCTCGGGCTGAGCCAGGCAGCTCTGCTGCCTGAAAGCAGCACTATCCTGAGGCTCACACGCTAACCTACATCCCAGCAGGGTTCAGGTTTGGCTTTCACTACTCCAGTGACCTGCAGGGTGACCTGAAACAACTTAAAGCATTGCTTTTGTGCCACTATTTTCTTGTCTCTAGAGTGAAGCTTGTGATATAGATCATCTTATGTGTAAAGAGGTTTAAGACCTTCAGACATAAAGCACTGCCAGTGGCTGTTATTACTTCACTGTGCAATTGGCAGCAGCCCCTCATGCAGGAGCAAGTGTAAATCTATTTCCCAACCAGTTTTATATTCAGCACAACCTGCCATCCTCCAGATGCACAGTTCATTAGAGACCGCTCGGTTTTATCTGGCTGTAAAGGCCAGTGTAAAAAAAACCAGCCCTGCTGATTAAACATGCAATTCAAATCCATCTCCTGGAGCAGAGCAGACAGTTCCTGGTGCTTTATCTGCAGTGACTGAAACGCAATCTCACAATCTGTGTCACTTACAGCAGAACAATGCTCGATTTCTTCATACGCCACTCGAGTTGTTAACACATAAAGCAGAAACATAGCCCATTTTCACAGAGAAGGTCTCTTCTGACATACTCAGTGTGTTAACCCAGAGTATACAAATCTGCTTCAAAGCTAATAGGCTTTTTTTCTTCCTGCAAACACACTTCTCCACATCTGCACACACTCTCTCTCTCTACTTGAACAGCAATAGTATTTGGTAAAGCTCTCCAAACAGGAGCCACTGCAGAAAAGCTGAATTTACTGATGTGTGGGTAAGAACTAACAAGAGACCTGGTTGGTCTCTGTTCAAAAAGAAAAAGAAAAAAAAAAAAAAACAAGTCAATAAGTCAATATTTATACACCCACTGGTGAAATAAATTTCACCCTCCCCCAGAAGAGGGACATAAAATGAAGTGATTGAAACAGGATTTCATGGAAGGGGACTTTGTTTGCTTATTTGTTTTCAGGGTTTGGGATATATTTGGGATTATTAAAAATTTTTTTATTGTAATTTGAATGCAGTTGTACTGTACAGAGCCCATCAGAGCAGCTTCACAGTGGGACCTGCCACTGAGGATCAAAAAATAAAAGGGGGGTGCAATGAGATGATCTTTGAAAGTCTCTTCCAACCCTAAACCATTGTATGACTATGTTCTATGATTCTATGATATTTCAGAAATATAGCCAAGGGGGTAAGTCCTCATTTGCAGCATCCGGTGGCATCATTGTAGAGGAGCCTTTGTACACACCAAATCAGGGCATTTTTGTTCCCATTTCCCATTCTCCCAGAATCTGTGGGATTGAAGAGCCTTGTCACCAACCAGAGTTACCTCAGGGTCAAGTTTTACACTCCAAAAACTAAAGAAAAAAATGCTGTTTACTGTCCAATTTCTTAGAAAACTGTCAAATCCCTCTTCACGTGGAACTTCTCATTTGTGTGTCATCAGCAAACTTTTCCACTGGCAAACTCAGCATAGGTAAACAAAGTTTATGTTTTATCATTGTAATCTGCCTTCATAGCCAGCCTGAACACCCACCCTGCTTCTGTTATATTGCTTTTCTCTGACTTTTCTTCATTATGAGCTAAGATTAAGCTATTTCTTGTTTAGCTTAAAAAGGGCGACTTTTAGTCTCGTTCTACTGCTCAGTGTATCTTGAGATGCTCTTCTCTGAACAGCTCTAACTCTTTTCCCATCAAACCCCATATTTAGCACACAAACCAGGCCAAAACTCACTGTAAAATTTGCATTAATCAGCAGAATGGGATAAATGAGACTATTTAGTATTTTACATCTTCAAAAGCCTTGAATAAGCAACAATATTGTGCTAATATTCTTGTCAGTGGCTTTGCCCCAGGCAGGGAGCAGGTACGGTATTTGCAGTGTTGTGGTGATGCCGTGCATCTGACACCTCATTACTAAAAGGCCAACACAGCTCCAGTCATTAACCGATGTGGGCAACTCACCTCTGCCTTCCTCGAAACAACACAGAACACCCCAAACAGCAATCCTCTGGTGAACAGGTCATTAGCACAAAAACCCCCTCACTTGGATGCCCCTAGGTGCCTTTCATCATCACATCCTAAAAGCACTTTGCAATGATTACTGTGATCCTTGATTCATCACCCACCCAAGCAGCTTTCCTTAACTCCCAGCTGGATGTACAGAAAGCTGCAGATACAGAAAGGGGTAATTCTGAACGAGAGTGTTCTCTGGGAGCTGCATTTATCACCCCAACTTCAGAAAGTAAAACCAGACCATTTGTAACTTGTCCCATCCCAATCCCAGCGAGAAGCAAAGCAAGGAGAGCCCAGGAATCCATGCCCTCCCTCCCCTTGACACCAGTGCTCTGGGGAGGTACTGGAAAACTCTCCTGTCCTATTGACATATTCAGCAAAGGGACCTTGTGCTGAAAATAAAGTTTCTCTGTATCCTTCACCCCGAGCTGGTTTTTACTTTTTTCCCCTGACATGCCATTATTAAACAACAGCAGCAAACTAGCTTCTGGGTAAAACTTCCCCTAAAGTGGTTGGAAGACAGCAAGAAATGCCAAGATACAGCAAGAAATGCCAAGATTTCTATTTTCCTCCTTCTTTAAAGAGGAAATAACATTAAATTTAAATATTTGTAAATGGCACTGATTAACACTTTATTTTATAGCTTTGATTTTTTAAACTATTCCTTTTTTTTTTAGTCCAACAAAGACTCCCTTTCCCCACAGCAATGCTAGGGGGGAACTCTACTGAAAATTATAGATTCCAGAGTTTGCAAGAGAACCACAAAGGCTTAAATATAGTTATTGACATTCCAAACACCCACTGAAGGCTTAATCTTACCTTGGCCAGAAATAACCACACAAAGTGATGGTAGAAAACATCAAACCACCTCAACCAGGGACAGCTGATTACTGCAGTGCTGTTATGGATAAATTGGCTTTCGTAGGTGGCTATTCGAGAGTTAATGATATAATCAGTGTAATATTAATGAGTTGTGAGTTATTAAGTTAAATGTGCTGATGTACGGGTGTAATACTGGAATGTAAGCACTGGACGGGGGTACAGCAAGGACCCAATGGGTTTAACAGAAGGAACCTTCCAGCACATGGCCTCATAGGGTACTAGAGGTGACCACGGCACCCTAGAGCGTGATTGGAAAATGAGCCAACCAAGGAAATGGACTTATTCGAAAATGATTGGTGAGGAATGCACGGGGTATGGACCAACAGTGAACAGGGAAAGGAGCAATCAGTGGGAGGATTAAGAAACGCACCAATCCAGGGGTACCAAAGACTTTAAAAGCCACCAGGTGCTCTGCACCGGGTCCTCCTGTGGAACTCCTGAGGTCCAAGGGAGCGCCCAGTGTGTCACACTGTCTTTACTCTGGCCTGTCACACAGGCCCTGGGCTTATCCTGGGGCCTCGTTTCCAATTGTTCTCTGTTCACAGCAAACAGGCTTACCTTTTAAAGGTTGCTGGCCACGTTTTGAACAGTGGGGCACAGAGGGATGCCCTGCTCCCCTCCTGTCCCTGCCTAGAGGGGACACTGATGGGGCTAATGCTGTCATCCTGCTGGTTTCCTTACGGGAATTTATCCCCCATAACGAAGGGCTGCACAAGTTACCCCCCCCCTTTCTCCAAGAAAGGGCCCAAAGGAGCTCCTGTCTCTGCTGTGGGATTCAATCCCCGTGTTCTGCATTTTTAATGCATTTGTGCTGCTCCCAGACCACGTGGGTGCACCGCATCCCCCTGGGGACCCATGGCAAAGGCGCTGGAGGGAAGGAAGGCTTCGCAGAGAGAGATGTGACACTCCTCAGAATTAGCAAATGCCTTGATGGCTCTCCCCCATCCCTGTCTGCTCGCAGGCTGTGCCGGCAGATCCTGAAGGAATGGTGCTGGTGGGCAGCAGACTTCTCACCCCAACAGCTGCAGGCTGTGTGTCTACAGAGATGCTGAAAGGGTTAGAAAAGGTGAATCATCTCTACGGTGATCCCAGGGAGCCTCCTGAGCATCATTCCCTCTGAGGGATCCTGGATGTGTCCATGTGGCTGTGGCTGAGTACACTGTGAGTGGGCCCCAGTGATTTATGGGCTGTCCTACTGCAGTGCTCACACAGAGCCCCCTCAAACCCACAGCATGACCTTGTGACAGCAGGGAGGAGCCTGAGGTGGAGGCAGCAGCAAGGACCTGGGTCATTGTCACAGGCAGAGACTGATAGAGAGCTTGGGAGACAAAGCACAGAGCCATCGTCAACAACCCAACCCAACCTCTTTCATTTTCATTGTCTCAGCAGGGGAAGTCCCCATCGCTGTCCCCACAAATGACAGGGTGTTTTTTGAGGGGACGGGGAAGGTTGTTCCACCTGGGCTGCCTTTGCCCCGGGGCACTGCACACCATCACCTTCACTGCAGTCAGTCAGGGCAGTGGTTCCAGTGCTACAAGTAACAACAGGCTGGACCACAAACCCCCATTTAGACCAGAGCAAGGGGGATTCATGCAAAACCCACAGTGAAGCTTTTAGGACCTGTAGGAATAAATTGCTGACTGCAGGAACCTGGTTCACACTAATATCCTGCCCCTCTCCATGGAGCTGTAGGGATCAGAAAGTCCAAGGGAAGATGGGTAGACCAAGGCTGGGGTCACTCCATGGCAGACTGGGAGCGTGTGGTGCATGAGGGTCATGGCTATGGGGAAAGCAAGTTCAGGCAGGCCTAAATTCCCTCCACTTGTATTTTTTCCATCAAGAGATGTTGCCTTTGTCTTGGCACTGGACAGCACGGTTGTACCTGCACTTCATGGCACTGACCCCCTGCCAGCAGCCTGTGGGATTCCATCTCTGCTCCATGCAGGGGAGTGTTCCTGTGAGAGGCTTTGATGGGAGCAGTTCCCCAGCCGGCCCACCGGGTAGACAAAAAGCTTTTGTCACAAGGGGAAGGTCGGAATTAACCCTTCTCTGTAGCGAACTCCATGGTGTGTATGCCCAGGAAATTTGTCACCTGGCAGCATGGCCCTGTGCCCATCCCATCCCCTCACTGACCCTCTGAGTCACAGGTGGCATCTGCAGCCCCAGACACAACCAAGAGGCTGATGTAAAACTTCTGAAGAAAGGAAACTGGGAAGCAGAGACCTTCCCAGGAGAAATGTGGTACCAATATCCAGATCCCATGGTTACAGCAAATGCTTGGAGCTCTCATTTACAAGAGTGATCAAATAAATCTCAAATCTGGAAGAGAGAAAGTAAATGGAGTAAAAGCTAAAACTGAGTGGGCTGGTTATTGAAAACAGCAGTATTACACTTATTTGTTTCTCCTCTCCTGTGCACCAGCTTTTGTCCACTGAATAGCTACAGAATTCACTGGCATTATTCCTAATTTTACAATGATTTGGAAGAAGAGGAGACAAAGGCAAGCAAACAAAGCTAATTGCCTTCAGTGTTTTGTTTATCTGGGTTTTGTTCAGCCAAACAAAGAGGACGTTCAGGTCCAAACTGACTGTGGAGCCACAGATCTCTTTTGCTTGGCTGGTCTGTTTAAAAACAGTTTGCAATTTTGGCATCCAGCATCTTCAGCAACTACCACTTGCAACTACTTTCTTATCTCCATTTGGTCACTATAGAAACTCTGGTCACCCCAGCCACCATTACTACAGATTAATCAAGCCTGCAAAGCCCCTCCAAAAAAACAGGAAGTCCTCCATGAACCAATCCCTTGGTCATAAAAAGAACAAAGCCAGCAGGAGATTAGTCACTGGATGCTATTTCCAATGCAAAAGTCCTAGCAGGAAAAGTCCCAATTTTAATAACAAAGCTATGCATTGTCACCCATCCATACCAACAGACTTTTGTTCTTGGAGCCAGGGAAGAACACACTGAGCACAAATGTAAATAATATGGCTGGGAGAGCTGCTGGCTGTGCTGCTGGCAACACCCCCCAGAACATGGACTAAAGGAATCACAACCAACCAGTTCTGCCAGCTCTGGTTGCCTTCCCAGCATCTCAGATTTCCCAGCACAGTCTGAGGAAGGCACAGCAGGATTTCCAAGCATCAGGCAGAGGAAAAAAGCAAGGAAGAGGAGTTTGGAAAGACAAATCTGGCCTGCTGTGGTTGCTACAGTTGTTTGAATGCAGATGTGCAAGAACCGAGGTCTCCTATACCTGTAAGACCCTAGGAGAGATTCTAACAAAAGATCACCAAATGTTAAATATGCTGGTGAGAAACAGTCACAGGTATCTCCGCAGGTCTCTGCAGGTGTGTCTCAGCACTGCAAGGTGGGATTGGAGAGCCTTCAAGGAGCTACACAAAAGAAAAAGGAGATTCCTAACAGTGTCACCTGTCCCAAAGTGCCAAAGCCAGCAGGATGCAGGGTTTGGGAACCACCTGTTGTGATGCAGAGCATCAACAGCTCGGTTTGGTCCTTACATTTTCTCAAACAGGGAGCAGCGGTGCAGGATCTGTTCTCTGTTACTAATTCTTACAAGTGTGCAAGAATAGAAGTTTCATAAAGCTCATACATCATAAGATGTGTGTAACATCATCTTATTCAGAGGAAAAAAAAGGTGTTGGCAGTAATTTGTATTTCTAGAAGGAAAAATGAAAAAGTCAAGTTTGGGAACCTTGCTGTGCTCACTGCCTCGAACACCTTCTTCAAAATGATTTGATGCTTCAAATTACATTGGGATCCTGGGAATAATTTGTAAAAGTTAGGCTCCTGGAGGCTTTTATGTTTCTAGTGTACCACAGGCTGCCCTGTGACATGAAATGAAGGATGCATTTGGATTAACCTTGTGCAGTGTCCAGGACAGACAAGGAAAAGGTACCTGACCAGCTCAAGGCTTGTTGCTCAGTAACCAGAGCTGTTACAGTGCTGACTCTACAGGAATTTACCATTAATCCCTCCAGCTCAACTATAAAAAGACAATTAAAAAAAATTAATTTATATTATTACTTTTGTTTGCACAGACCACTCTTAGAGTGGGCTCACAAGGAGAACGGGAAGGTAAGAAACAAGGAGAAGCAAATACAAACAGTTTGGGAGGGACCCTTTGGAAATCAGGCACGGTTCAAAGCTTTCTCTTTCAAGTGTCCTTCAGTCTCCTCACATCAGGGAGGGAGCACAGAGGAACTGGGTCACTGAATCCAGGGAAAAGTCAAACAAGCAAATCTCAGCTGAAACACCCAAGGCTGGCATGTCACGATCCTGTTTCCAAGGGGTGAGTTTCTGCTAGGCTTGACTGAAATGTGAGCAAGATGGGCTTTAAATAATTGCTTTAAATATCAAGGAAAATGAGAAAGAAAAATTGGGTGCAAGGCATTGGATAACCAGACCCCCATTTTGCATTGGGATGGAAGCCAGGAGGGGAAAGGAGAGCAGCAGCCCACTCTAAAGTCATGTTGAACTCAGACCTGCATTTGACAAAGGGCTTTTGGGTCTTTGGTTAGTTGTAAACCATCTTAAACCCCAGCTTTCAGTTACATATCAGAAATTAAGCTCTTAATCTCTGTTTGTACACACAGACAGAGGCAGACACACAAATGCTCAACACTTCGAAAATGACTGGGTCAAGGTGCTTCCACTTTTGTAACTCTACTTGTGATCCCAGAAAAAAAAAAACTTGTTTCCAAAACCACTCCTCATCTGCATCCAGAAATTCTCCTATTCATAGGAAAGGATTCCCTACACCAAAAATTAATAATTAGGTACATTAAGATGTTGCCCATCTTCTCTATTTATCCCCTATTTTTTCCTTCTGATTGTACAACATTGATAAAATGATGCTCACTGTTTTGTCAATCAATCTTATCACTTGAGATTCCTCCTTTTTCTCTTACAGGCACAAAAGCATAGTGCTTCAGCACAAGCTAAGGTTACTGTCATTTCCAAGATTGTTGCCAAGGTGATGCTCTCTTCCCTCATTACAAATTACTCCCGAAACAATTGGATGCTCCCCTGGTTTGACTTCTGGGGGGGGCACGAACACAGCAACTGCCTTGAAAGTGCCTTGGCTGGGTTTGGAAGATCCCTGCTCCTGGCTTTCCTCCCTCCCTTTAGCCACTAGACAAACCCAGGCTCTGGAACGAAAGGGACTTTCACACAAAACAGCAAATCCAGCTCAATTTTCCACAGCCTGTGCCTCTGGCTGCCAGCCTGTGGTGCTACTGCTGGACCTCCCCATGCTGGGTGTGCTCTGGGTGTCTGATCCTCACAAACACAGCCTGCTGGCAAAAGGAACAGCATTTCACACTGCTCCATTCTGGGGCAGATCCAGGGGGTCACCTCAGACTATCAGGTGCTCTCACTGTCTGCATTTCAGCCTGACACTTCCCAAGTGCTTCCTCAGAATGAGGCTTGGCAGTTGCAGATCTGCAAGAGTCCTCCTGGTTAGAGCATCTCAGAGCAAGCACTGACAGGGATTTACCAGAGTTCAGAGATCCGATGGCAAGAGACATTCACAATGGATTTGGGAGGCTCAAAATAGACCTTGCACCTTCTCCCTGGACTTGCAATACCCGGGGGTTGCTTTAACAGATGCCTCTTCCTCACTTCTGCATCATTGTGTTAACTTTTTCATATTACTTACATCTTTCCCCCACATCCTTTGAATTGCAATAGATTTATTTATTTTTAACATGCTTTTACATCACACACATGCCAACAGAAATTATTAATTTCCTTAGGACATGTGTGCATACAGCAAAGTATCTTCCCACTATATTGCACCAAAAGAAGCCTTGTCTGGTCCAAGATCCTTCTATTATTCCACACATTATAGAAACTCCAAGCACCCAACTGGGACCTCTTTGTGCTCGAGCTGGACAGGTGCAAAGAAAACGTTACCAGCACTCAAAACTTCGTTATTGAAATTCTGAAGAAAAGGAGGGAAAAGAGCCCTGAGGGGACACTAACTCCAGCTCCTCACACAAGCCACATCTTTCGCATCCCACCTCACTTCCCTTCCTTAAGGATGAAGCAACCTTAGGAACAACCAAAGACTTGGACAAGCTGAGCAAGCCCTGCACAGCATGGCTTTAGTGCACTAAAAGCAAAAGAAACACTCATTATAACCTCTTCAGGCCACTCAAGTATCACATCACAGTGATTATTCCCTGTTTTAACATCAGTATGCCAGGCTTTATACACATCAGCCATGTGCTAAAGGGAAAAAGTTCCCACAAATCTGCCTATTTATTTTTGGAAAGGGCCTGGCAGAACTATCAGCTTCTATCTTTGACCCACTCTGCTGGGGAAAACCTTATTCACAGTAACCAGAATATTTGAAGAACACCAAAAAAAGAAAGCAATACCAGTAAAATAAAAAGCCAGAATTCATTTCAGCATCACAGAAGTTCTGGTGCTGGGGACAGCAGGGATGCCACAAAGCCATAAGGCTGCAGGCAGTCACTGCACCTTCTGCAGAGCTTGTGATGGAGCTCGTGGCTTCACCACGGGTTCACTTATTGTGGAGAGAAGCATGGAGTTCATCCATGGTTCCTTGCCCTTTGCACATTCCTCCCTCCCTGTTCCAAGTCAGGGAGTTTCTGCTCACTCAGCAGAAATTAGACTGGTTTGCTTTTTAAAAAAAATAGGAAATTATTGAGCCTCTGCTTTTGCTTCTTGCATGCCAGGTGAGAAGAAGAGTAGGAAACAGAGAGGTAGAGTTGGAGAGGTACAGGAGTTTCCAGGCGTCCAGCTTCCACTGCTAGCAAAGGTGTCACTGGCACACACCAGGACTTCCCTGCATAGCACCTTCTCCAGGTTCACTTACCTGTTCCTGCAGCAGGTGGAGAGCAGCAGGCTCCCTTCTAACTGTCTGTGGCTGGGAGAAAGAGGAGGGCGACATGGAAGCCCCCTGCAAGGCTCCTGTCCCTGCCTCCTGCTCCCTGACCCCTGGGGATGCTGGAGCAGCCATCAGGCTTTTTCTGATCCAAGTGGGAAAAAGCTCTTCCCATTTTTGGTGCAGAGGAGGAAAGAACTTCTGGTGCTGCCAGCGTTGCTCTCCTATACAACTCCTCTGTGGTGTGTGGAGTGTCCACAGCTGCAGTTTTAAGGATATATAGGGGGGTTTTACACCCTAATGAAGGGGAGGAAGCAGCACAGTCCAAGGAGAAAGAGGAGGGGAGAAAGCCAGGATCTCATCCAACTTTCCACTTTAGAAAAGCAGAACACCACATTTCTCCTTGAAGGACACAGGGGGATAAAGGTGTTTGCGAACTTTGAGATTTAATCAGCAATTTTGAAAATAACCAGAAAAATAAAGACAATAACTCAATCCACAGGAAACTACCAGCTTGCTCAGGGGTATTTTGAAGTACTTAAGCAACTGTAAAAACTCTACTGTAGAGTTCTATGTTCCTCACTAGAAAGCTTCACTCTTATCCCAGATATCTAATTCCATCCTTAAACCACAAAAATATGAACCTGTCTTCAATTATAAAGGACTGTCTCTTGTTAGCAGTTGGTCCTAAACTTGCCATGATCTAGAAAGGATTAAAACATTGTTTGGAGGAAGAAAAAAAAAAAAAAAAAAAAGAAAAAACAAAAAGGGAATATACCCCAAAGGATTATTTGATGGTCCTATCTTAATATTACATTACTTTAGCAGACTTTAGTTAAGTCTTCAGACAAAGGGGAGTGTTTTAGGATTCCTCCTCTATTCCCTTGAAAGGGAACTGGAAATGCTCTCACTTTGCCAAGACCCGATTTTCTGCCCTTTGTCCCATCTGCAGCCACTCCGCACCACGACGGAGGCAGCCCGGGCTCTGCTGGGGGACAAGGAGACATCCAGAGGGACACAAAGTCTCCCAGGTCCTCATGGATAATTAAGCTTTAGCCATGGGTGCCCCCTTGTGCCTTGGTGAGTAATTCAGCACAACCGAGGGAGTCAAACAGAACCATGGGAGGGTTAGGGTTAGAGTGGACCTGAAAGCTCATCTCATTTCCCCTTCAGAGGGAAAACGGAATATCCTGGGGGGTTGGACTTAATGACCAGGCCAGGTCGGAGGGGCTTGGAGCACCCTGGTCTAGTGGAAGCTGTCCCTGCCCATGGCAGGGGGGTCAGAACTGGATGAGTTTTAAGGTCCCCCCAGCCCAAATCATTGCACAATCCTGTGATCCAGCTGCAGCATGACTGATGCACACATCGGGGTGAAGATGAGCCATGTACACCCTCAATCAGTGGCAGGACTACACGAAGGCTGTGCCTTTCTACCTCTCTCTCAGCAGCATCATTCAAGCTCTCTGGCATTTTGGCACAACTAAAGATGGATTTTTCCGCTTCCACCACTCGGCATTCATTGCTGGGGGCTGTTTGTCTCTCTTCTGCTATTTGTGCTGCAGAAGGCCAGTCCTATCACTCCTCATCTGTGCTGCTCTGAATCTCACGGCAGAAAGGGGCAGAGTCGCTCTGTGTCTCTGAATCCAACAACAGTCACTTCACTGCTGAGCCTCAATCAGCACTTTAATGGGCCCAATTTTCCAGCTTTTGATCAAAATGCCTTTAGAGCAGCACATCTTCAGATACCGCCTCTGGCATTCCAAAATAAGCAAAAAGAACAAGATAACCTTTGTGAGGCTTCTCTCCCTACAATCTATAGCTGAATCTACACAAGCTCATTTTAGTTTCTCCTTAACCCAGTCTGGTACACGAGAATTGAGCAAAGCTGGATGTGAAATGGCTCCCAACTTCTCAAATTGCTTATTAGCTTTTTGGGAAGACATGGCAGTTTCTTCATCTTTGAAAAGATGAATGGATATTTTGTCTCTGGAACCCCCCCCACAGCGTGCAGATTCGACATACGAAGTCCAAGCTAAATTTAGTTGTGAACAATTACACGAGTCAAAGGGTCTGGCTTTGGGACTTCAGTGAAGGCACCAAAAATACAGAAATACTCTAAACCCCCCCAAACTATTCTCCTGGTGTTTGAATCCCTCAGTACAGACAAATCAGAGAAACGGTGTTAGGAAATTTTAGGTTGATTTTATAATTAATTCAATATTAACCAAACAGGCTTCTTTTAAGCCATTGCTAAAAAAAATTAGTATTTTTTCAAGAGTCACCTACAAAGGTTAACTCTGTTTAATACAGATATTAAAATGTAGTTATTTCTCTCTCATTGCCAAAGTTACTCCATGTTTACATGGTTTTGGCTGCTTTGGGACTTGGCAGAACCTTACCAGGCTTCACTGCTTTGGTGCAAAAGGTGCAATGAGGAGTTTTGGGAAACTAATTCCAAGATCCTTTCAGTCAATACCATCATCCTACAGGATAAACTGCTTCGCCTTCAGAAACGTGGAAATGCCAATGGTAAAGACTCCCAGTGCTTTGCACCAGGTTTGTGGCACAGTCAGACCGTTCTTGTAGCCAACACCATTGCTGAGAACAGACAATACTTGGGGCACCATAAATGCCCAAGTACTTCATGTTGAACCAAAACTTTCTGATCAATTTTCAAAGTTTGTTTCAGAAAAAACCTGAAATGCAAAAAGGTAACGCATCAGCGTGCAACAGCTGGGGAAAATGTCCTGGGTTTCCTTCAGCTTTTGCTTCTCCAGCTAAAAAGCAGTTAGAGTTGGGCACAATTCACAAGTACCTTTGGTTGACCTAAAGTGAAAAACTTTTAGCATGTAAATAATTCATCTGGAACTTCTTGCCCAGTTCTGAAATTACACACCTCCAGAGTTATTTTTCACAGTGCAGGTGGACAAGCAGCAAAGAAGCAGCACCTGTGGAGGGTTATTTACTTCCTACACACAAGACTCTGGACCTGCATCGGCAGCAGTATCATTTCCCTGGTGCTTTGGCTTCAGGTTAGGCTCAATTCATGAGGCAAAGCTGATGCCTGAAGCACCCAGAATTCACATTTATTTGCATCTCTCCTGTTTGGTGAGGACATCAAAGCCACTCAATAAATCCACATCACAGGTTCCTCTTCCACAAAGGAGCAAACCATGTACTGAATATTTGCTCTTACTTCCCAGAAGAACAGCATCAGCTCAGGGGACTGGGGCATCAAAGGGGTGACAGGATTGTTCATACATTAACAGTTGAGTACTTTGAAGCAATTTTAGAGATGTACACATGGATTTCTGGTCCTTATTAAAATTAATGAAAGGTTTGTATCCAAATACCACTGCTGCCTCAGAAACCTCACTCATTATGGCTCAGAAGTTGCCTCTGTCATACAAAACCTCGCAGGATGATTTACAAAGTTGTACATGAGTCAGTTATATTTCAAGTCACAATTATTACCTAAGGTTAAATTACATATGGGGGGGGGGGGGGGGAAGGAGGAAGAAAAAGCTTCAGGACAGACAGATGGAGCAGTTACTAAAGGGGAGTGCAGTATTTTAGGGGCTGAGGCATCAACAGCACATGGGCTTAAGAAAGCAAAGAGCACAAAAACAGCTGGACTGAGCACAGCAGAGACAGCAGGGACTCCTCAGATCCCAGTGCTCAGATTGTGTTTTAAAGTTCACAGAGCCAAAAAAGAAAAGAAACAGCAGCAGGAGTAGTGTAGCCAGCCCCTCTCACACTCAGGCACAGGAAGTGCATCTCCAAAGATTTCTATTAACCTCATATTTTACACACACACAAGCCCCATCCCTCCCCCTCATATGATTGTATTTTCACAGTAATCATTTCTCTGACTCTGTTGCAAAAAGCTTCTGCTTCGCACCAGGCTCCTGCTCCCAGCAGAGTGGAATAGGAGTGAAATGAATCCTGAGCAGAGTCAGGCTCCAAAGATTGCCATTACCTAATCCTGTACCATTACACAAATGTATTTGTTAGGAATATTCCAAGGTTTTGGGGAAAGGCTTACAACAGCTTGCAGTGTTCCCATGCCCACCACGAACACTGCCTTTATCCATGGTGTAACCATGTTTGCGCTCCTACATGGAAAAGACAGGGAATTAAAGCAAACCTCAGAAATGTTGAGGAAAGAGTCCTTCAAACTCTGAAAAGACTGGCTTATTATGTTATTACAATTCCCCGGAAATTGCTACGTAGTCATCACTAGAGCATAAAATTTCATCAGAAGCCTCTGTAACATTCTTGCATATGGATTCCAGGAGAAGCTTAAAAAAACCTCTTGTCCATCTACAGCATCAGAATGTACATCTGGCAACATAGGACTTTTTGATTGCAGCCACCCACTACATGGATTTTTGATTGGCCACATTGTTTAAACCAACCACAAACCTTTACAGCAAGCCCTGGGTTGCCAGGCAAAGGATCAGTCCCAAGGCTCAGCCCAGCTTCACAAAATTCTTCCACTGGTTCTGGGCTGAAGTTCAAGTCAACCTCTAGATGGGGAGATGGGTTTCAGTTTAGAATTGGCAACTCTGCCTGATTTAATCAAAAGTCTCATGATGTTGGCATATTGCTTAAAACTCCAGGTCTTAGAATCTTGCACAATTTGACTTCTGCTTAAGAACCCCAAAACCTCTCTTCCATGTAAGCGCCCTGCAGACCTGAGACGTGAGTTCTACAGAATTCTCCTTCAGAAGTCAGAGGAAAGAAGGCTACATGACGTATCATTTAAGTGTCCTTGGTTTTGGGAAATGTATTGATGACTTTATTTAATCATCTGGTATTAACAGTGTGTTTCTGGAATCATTACACGAAGATTTTCTTTCAAAACCCTGACTTTAACTTGTTTGCTTTGAAATTCTGGATATATTAATGCAAAGGAAAATGCAAAAGGAGAGAAGGGGAAATGAAACAGTGGCAAACATTCAAATATTTTTTAAAGCAGAATGAACTATTTCCTCTCTAAAACACACTGCTGCACTTATTTTCCTGTGGGTTGAGATATTCCTGACTGACCTACAGCCTCTAGAATGTGATAAGTTGAGCAGGACCTTGGAATATATCATCTTAAAGTCCTAGTCAATGATCTACTTTAAAGCTGCAGACTGACTCCAAATAATCCCACAAAATCTGCACCAGCCACCATACCTGAAGCCAATTTATGATGAGTGACTATAATTTAGAGTCCAACAGAGCTGTACCTGTGATCTCTCTGGCTTCTCTAACAGCATTTACTTTCCAGCACTGGTTTTATCTTTCCCTTTTCATCCTTCCCCGTCTTCCCCTCCCTCCTCACACAGTGGCTCTTTCATCTGCTCTCAATAGGTGCTGCTCTACGTAATTAATTGAGGACTTAACAAGTGCACTTTCTAATGAAAGTAAATAAACCTGTACTCGGAACAGCGGCTCAGTGTTACCCAGCCCTCCTTCCTCAGGAACAGGATATTATGGGCTCCACCTCCTCAGTAGCAAATTAATGTATTAAACTAATAGAGCAGCAGCAACAACAACAACAGTCTCTTAAAGCATCATTTAGAAAGATGATTGTAAAACAAAGCAATTTCCAGCCTTGAAATTTCTCTGCACTCAATGAGATCAATATTATTTGGCAGAGAATCAGACTTTAGCAAGAGGGAAAACAAAAAGCCATAGATCTCATTTTCAAACCCAAACTCCCATATGGTGCTTCCAGAGCTCCTGGATGGATTGGGAGGAGGCTGGAGGAAGAGGCTGGGGAACAGAATCACAGTGGGGTATTTCTGTTACCTCCTGTGGTACCTAAATGAGTAAATCTGTCCCAAAATAACACCCAGTATTAAGACTTTCCTCCTTCTTTAGGGTTGCTTCTGTGCCATGAATCCAAGAAGAAAATTCAGAGAGGTTGTTTGGAAAATTGCCATCTATCCTCACCCTTGATCTGTATTCGAAATTTTATGTGGCTCTCCACCTCTGTTGTTAAACTCATGATGATATCCTTAATGTACAAATGACTCAAACCAGATGCACATAAAAGAAAACTGGTTATTAATCCCACCACTTCCACTAGGTTAAGCAAGGACATCACTGTCTCTTTTATGGAATAGGTCAGACCGTGGAAGCATTTGCAAAGAGCTGTGCTCAGCTGAAGGAGAAAGTCTGAAGCAAGAGAGAATAGAGAGGCCAAATACAGCAGGCAATGTTCTGTCAGGGAGGAAAACAACTTTTTCTTATCCCCCCCTCCAGTGTAAGCAGTTAAACACAGCACCAGGAGTTTGGGGATGGTAGTGGCACCCACTTGAAGGCTCCACCTGCAATGGGAACAGCACCATCTGCAATTCCAGCCTGTGAAAACCCAGGCAAAAGGTAGATTTCCAAAATAAATCAAGTTAGACACCATCTTTTTCTACTACTGAAGAACTTTCTGTAGCAGTAAGGATGAAACCAAAATCCTGAGGATTTCACAGTATTCTATAAATGGTCAAAAGTGTTTCCAAATCAGCATTTGAAATTTTGTCAATTTGTTTCCACAGATGGGCTGGGAGCACAACTGTGTTGGTTTAGGCCTTAAGTACCTGAAACTCATTAAGTCAAAGGAAAGCTTTGTGTCTTTCCTTGGCTCTCGGATGAGCCTACAGGTTTCAATAGCCTGGACAGGAAGAACAAATAGGAAAGAGGGAATAGAGGTGTATGGAGCAATGAGGAGTAAGAAAAGAACTGCATTTTGCATGAAATTATTCTCTGCTTCTTGTAAGCTCCTGGCTTTGAGTAGTTAGTCTAGAAATAAAGATTTGTTTGTGTTCTTCACAGTGTCTCCCTGTTGTGGAGACCAGACAGAAAGCCAAATAAAATTGCACTCTTCTCACTACATTTCCTTCAGCCATAAACACCTTCATTTATGCATATTTAAATCAAAAAAAAAAAAAAAGCAAGCAAACAAAAAAGCCAGTAAAGTGCAGTTTAAATTTTATTTAGCTATATGCAAAAATCAGCCAGAGCCCAGGCAGAACAGTTCGGCAGATCCTGGCTTCAAGCTCTAGCTCTAGTCTTTAATATTAATTATCTCAAAATTCTTGTGTGCTTTGGTTTTGCACAATAGTAGGAAAAAGAGATGCCTCAAAAATTGGTTGGAGTTTGGATCAGCACAGCTGTCAGAACTCATTTGTCTGCCAGCCAGAGCTCTTGGTATAACTCTTTCCCCCATATGCCACATGGCCTGGACATTGTTATCAACAGTTGGCAGCACAGATGCGTCCACTAAAATAAACACTATTTGTTTAATATTATTTTTAAGAAACCAGGCATTATTTTCTCTGCCTGAAACTCTCAGTCACACTCAGTTTTCCAGAGGGAAGCTGCTGTTTTTCAGCAGGTCCAAAGACTCAAGTTACCCCTTCAAATAGAAATCCACTTGCCTTTCCTAGAATTAAAGCCAATGGAGAAACAATAACTCTACTCCAGCCTGACATCCTGAGCCATGAGAGGGAGTGAGGGGTGTAGGAGGGATGGAGCAGCTGAGCAGGGAACACAGTTGAACTCAGAGTAGTGACCAGCAGCTCCACAAACCCACAGCACTGTGCTATTGTGTTAGCACTGGAAGCATGACATGAAAAGCATCATTTTAGCTGCATTATATTATTAATTTAGCTAAAAGCCATTGCCTTCTCCAGATTGTATTAAAATATCCGTTTCCTACTGAAATAGTTTCTTTTCTGCCCAGCCAAATAATAAAAGCAGTTGGGTTTGGGGATGTGTAGGAGAAAAGGGCCCCTAGGTCTTTTCCAGTTTTGGGCCTGTGGAAACTTAAGAGAACACATACAAAAAAGTGATGAAAGTCCAAAGGGCCAGAGGGTTTGGTGCTTGTTTTTGTTCCTTCCCTGCCAAGGCAGCAGCAGTTGCCTGTTCTTTCCTTCATGCCTGGCACTGGCAGGACGAGCCTCTGCTCTTAGTACCACCACAGGCCCTTGGCACCCACTTGCAGCTCTGCTGTCCCGAGCTGATCCTTTTATTCCATGCCACTCACCTCAGATGGATTTCAGCTGGCTTGGTGGCCTTGCTATTAAAATAAAAACCAGGATGAATCACCTCCAGTTTATAAATGGAGAGAGTCACAAGCTTGCTGCTCCTGTTAGCCACTGTTTGTCCCACATGCCAAAATATCCACCCTTTTTTGGGCATTTCAGCCACCAGAGCCACCAAAAAACCCTCTTCTTCAACAGGGTGGGTGTTGTCAAAGTTTATTTTAGCCCTTAAAGAAAATAATCCCTGTCTACTTGCTCCTGAGAGTGGCCTCCTCACACTAATTTTACTATTAATTTCTAAGTTCTGTTTCTTTGGAAGTCTTTTCTGTTCATTCGATGCTGAAGCAAAAATCCTTGGGTTTTTTTTATTCTGTAAACACCAGTATTTGCTCCTGCAGTGACCTAAAGAGTAAGGATGCTCTTCAGTGAAAAGAAGGTCAAGAAAGGATGAGAACTTGAGATAGACTTCAGACTGTGCTGTCTAAGACCTCCTCACCAAACCCAGCAGAACAGGAGCCTCCTTTTGTTATTTATATTTAAAGCCTGTCAAACTCTTTGTGTAAGCCTGATCCTGCTCTCCAGGCAGTTATTCCTGCTGCCACCTAACGCTGTCCCAGGCTCGCTGGCACTGGTGTGCCCTCAGTCAGAGGGGATGCAGCGTTACCACTGCGATGTCCTTCAGGACCAACTTTGGGAGCAGAAAGGCGCTGGCTGGGTGCCTGTGCTGGTTCCTCCATGGAGGAGGCACCTCAGGGCTGATGGTGTGGGCTCGTGTTAACCCAGAGGCAAAGGAAAAGAGAGGGGCCTCTGCTCTGGGCTTCTCGTCAAAGGGTCCAGGAACCAGAAAAAAGCACCAAGGGGCTTTTGCTTTCAGTTTTATGGGGGGAAAGAGGCGGGGAAAGGGAAGGAAACCAGTGAGATACAAGCTAGGGGGAGGATACAATTCAACAAGAACCAATGGAGGAACCGGGAGATACAACAGGGAGCCAATGAACCACAGAAGAACAGAGAACTCTCTCGAACAGGGGGAGGTGGTTTGAACCCAGGATGCAGCTTAGGCTTCTGTGCCACCCATGGATGCGCCCTCCAACTCACTGTCCTGGGTGGGGAATTCCAGCCAAGGGATAGCCCTGATTTGATTGGCATTCAACTGTGGCAGCCCAGCAGCAGGCTGGGTCACCACAACATCCAGTGAAATAGTTTTGTGATCGTATGGAAATATGACATAGAGATCTCGCTCAATCCCCCCAAGAGTTTTGTTGTCAAAGTCAGAATTTTCCTGCAAATCCCTCAGTAGTAGAAATACAGATTTGTTCTGCTAACAGCGAGGCTTAAGCTGGTAGAAGAAAAGAGGATTATCAGTAACATGTCAACAAAGCCACTGCATTAAACCGTGACACCTGGCCAGGACCCAGCAAAGGTGAAAAGGTGGCAGAATAGGTAGAATAGAGAGAATATGGGAAAGAAATGCAGGCAACATTCACAGGATCCTTTCCACCACATTAAACTGCTATTGATGCACCTAAAGTGTCAGATCCAGTACACAGACTAACTAGAGCTTGATACCATCAATACAGGTCAGAAAATCAGATGCATCCCTGGCAAAATGCACTCAGAGGGAGCAGGGTGCAGCCCCTCAGTGAAACTCAACATGCAGTTAAACTGTGTAACCCATTGCTACAGGATATCTTGGAAAGCAATTGGAAAAATCTGTCCATGGGTGTAAAATAAAAAAGGCACCATCACAAAAAACCCCCTAGGCTGAAGTCACTGGAAAAAACCCCAGACCTGTAGGAAAACTCTGTGCTGGTTGTTACCCTCTTGCCTGGCTGCTCTCGCTGGGGACAGGGCCATGAGACTGGACAGATTTACACTGTGAGTGCTCCTTCATCCTCAGGGTCTTTGACCCAGGGACAGGCACTGCCTTCACTTCAAATTATCATTGCTGATTTTTCTAAACAAGATTCAGGTCAATGCACAGCTTTGTGCTCCTGCCACTTGACTTTGAAACCAGGACTTTGCCTGCATGGGGAATGCAAAGCACAGGGGCAATAGAGAGGGAGCAGTGCCATGTAAGAGCAGAATCATCATAAACAGGGGATTTGCACATCATCTGTTAAAGCTTTCTGGACAGGGACCATCCTGCTGGCACAGGGACATCTGGCACCTCCCACACACTGCCCTGATGTCCGGCTACAGGACACATGTGTGCCTTTGATTGTAAACAGAACAGTCTAGAAGTGATCTTTTTTTTTTCCACAGGCCTGCACTTGTTTGCTTGTTGTCCAAGCTAACAAGATCTATCCCCCAAGAGTAAAGAAATAAATTTCTTTTCATGTCATGGGAACACACAAACAAACCCCAAACCCTTGAACAGGGCTTGCAGAGAGTCCAAGAAAGCCACAGGTACATGATGCAAAGGAGCCACGAGTGTTACACAGATTTGGCACCTGAGGAAATTAAACCTCAGCTCTGCTGGAGCACCAGGGATGGGTGTCTGATGCAGATTAGGAAACAGATTACTGTCCCCAGGAAGAAAACAAGACTGTGAAGGAACAAACCCCTTGAGCTGTGATCCTCCTGGATCACAAAACATGTCACTAAATCCTGGGCAAGGAGATTGGGCACCTCTGTGCTCCCATTGGGGGACCCATTTTCTCCCAAGGATAAGCAAAAGGCTTCTCAGATTGAGTCTCCTCTCCCCAGAGTAAGAATTGACACACATCAGGGATTTTAGGGATGAAAAAGGCCTGTTAAAAATGCCAAGCTGCTGACTCTGGCTGCCTTGACATCCCTTACTCCCTAAGTGTGCTCTTTCCAACCAGTTTACCTGGCTGGTACAAGCTCTTTTCTTCCAATACCACAACAAGCAACCTTGGGACACTCAAGGAAATGAAGGATATGAACACAAACTATTAAACAGCATTTTTAAGGCAGCAAATGAGCTAGCACAGCTCACATCTCCCATGAGGTAGAAAAAGGGAAAGGGTTTGAATTCAAGGTCTGGCAAAACGATGTGAGCCCATCAACTGATGGAGGACTTTTGGATGTGTTTCACCACTATTGTGGCACAACAGTTTAGGGGGGTGTTTGGATTTGTCCCAGTCACCCCCTTTTCCTACTCCTGTACAGCCAAGAGGAGGATTGGCTCTCTGGTGTCTTGTGCACCCCACTGCAGAGCTCAGACCCCAAGGACCAATCTCCTCTTCAAGCAGTAATTTCCCAAGTGCCCTTCCCAGCCTGTTCTTTCTAATCCTCTACTTCTCAGAAACCTTTAAATATATATTTTAAATTCCAACCAGATTCTCGGACTTGGCAGATAAACTGTGGGTCCCATAAGAGTTGTATTTTCTTTGAAAGCCTTGAATGAAGCCTTTATAAAAAACTTCATTAATATTGCTACCTATATGCCTGCTCCCCACTTCCTGCACAAATCCAAACAGATTCTCCACACAGAAAGACTTTTGAAATTCGCATATTTACTTCCCCCAAACAGTGAGAGTGTTACTGAGGAGTTTGTGGTAGAGTCAGGCCACATGTGCGTTGTCTTGATGGAGTTTAAAAAGATGAAGCCTTCTATTCACTGGAGATGAAAAAAGTAGATGCAAGAGGGGAGGACCTAAAGCTGGGGAGATTAGGGCTCTGGACTCCTGTGCCCTGGCTCCGTGCCTTTGGCACAATTTGGCCCATTTCTGCTATTATATAATGACAGTAAAGAGTCATTACAGCTCATGCAGTACAGTGTGTACAAGGGTGTTAAAGCTGCTTTTGCCAAACTAGTCAAACTTAGTAAAGGAGTTGTTTCAAAAGTAGTTCAAAAGCCATTTTGTTTTGTGGGGGTTTTTTTGTTGGTTGTAGCTTTTTTAAAAAAAAAAAAAACAAAACCAAAACCAAGACACAAACACCACCCCCCTCCCCCAAATTCTCCAAACTATTCTGCTTTATCCATCAAGATCCAACCATTCCCTCAAGTAACTGTGTCCCCCAAACAAATTCTGCTCCCACTGCAGTTAGAGGGTGCAGGACCCCTGGCTGAAAAAGGGGTTGGCAACAACTGGGATGCAGAGGTAGGAGTAAAACACTCTGCCAGAGGGCAGCAGGAACCCAGCATCTCATAGTATTTCTGTTTTTAAAAGTCAGCTTCTTCCAGGTGCATTATCAAAGTTTGAGTAGCAGCAGGATTAGTTGCAGACAGTAAAGGGCAACACACTGGGTAAAGATGGGCAGAGAACACAACAGGCACCTGGCACAGCCCCACTTCTTTCCTCCACTACACATCCAATTTCCCTTTTCCCATTCAAGGCCAAAAGATATGTAATTCTTCTTGAAAAGCTACAGCCTACATGCCATGACATGCAAGTAATCCCTCTGAAGACTACTTAAATGTTTAAAATTATTCATGCTTGTAAATAGATCTCAGGCAAGGCTGTTGGTACAAGAGGGACTGGGAAATCTTTCCGAGCTTCACATACATTCAATGTAAAGTGGTCTGTGGGGCTGGCAGCCAAGTGTGCACACACCTAGGACACACAGCAATTCCAGACCTCCTTATGTACAGCGTTAGAGGCAGCAGAATTCAAAGAGGGGACCCTCAGTTGGGCACCAAACCTCCTACACCTCGAAATGACTTAGTGGTATCATTTCCTTTGGCCAGGCTTTGACTGATGGCTTTAGAAATTCTCCTTTGACACAAATGTTTGAGCCTCTGAGCAGAGAGCAAGGCTCATCACTGGTCAGGTATCAGAAAAAGGACCACAGACCTAACCTGAAAATAGGACTAAATGGGGGAGATGCTTTGGGTATCTCAATAGGACTTGTTGTCCTTGTTAAAACAAGTAGCTTGTTTTAAACTGGGATTTTAAATATAAAATGCAGCAAGCAAAGGAAAACAAAATAGGAAAGAAAATCCATTTGAACTTCTTCAGTTGGAAATTAAATTTCTGATTAAGAGTTGTGTGATCTTCCCTTCCAAAGGAGCACAAAGAAAATTCTGAACAAAACACAAACCATGAAATATCTCACAGGAAGTTGAATCCGTTATTCTGTATCCCTCTGCTCCTCCACAGGCAGCACTCCCAGCAGAAAACATGCCCCCAACACCACTGCTGGGGGCTCCCATGACACAAACACAGGGAAGTGCTTTGGGGAACAGCAAGAGCACAAACTGTCACAGAAGAATTGAAGTATTCTGGATTGGAGTTTTCCTTACAAAAAAAAAAATCCTGTTGGAAGGAGAATGTTTTCCAAGCAGATAATTTTAAATTATTTATCAGGGATAATTACAGCCTACTCCAGTTTGTTTGGTACAAATAATCAAAATCAGAATTGCATCAGATTTTGGCTGCAGGAGGGAGATAGGGAGTAGCTGTTTCAGCTCCAGGCTGGGATAGCTCTCTCCCACCCTCCTGTATCCCAGTGCTTCAACCAACCTGCCCTTCAGCCTGAGCTCTGTGGCTCAGGACACTCTGCTGTGCCCCAGGGGATGGCACACACATGCTGGAACCACAGGGCAAAGGCTGCAGCCTCTGAGCTTGGCTGTCATCTCATCAGAAATCCATGAGAAAGCCAATTCCATCCCTCAGACTTCCTGGTTCTCAGTGACAGGTTTCCGTGATGCACTACCCCAGGTGGGTTGGGAAGGTGTTTTCTTGGCACCTGGAAGGCAGTTTGACCCTCTGAGATAGGAAAACCACAGGATTTCTGTGATACAGTCTGGAAATTGCCCTGAAAAACTTTTCTTCCATAAAATTCTCTGTCTTAGGGACTACCTTGGAAGGAGCTGAGCACCTCACATAAATCAAAAGCCTTCCTGGGGCAGAGATTCCATCAGGAGGAGCCCCTGTACCACAGTACCGCCACACCTACCTGTGCTGTAACCCAACATTTCTAAGTGGAAATAACACATTAAATTTGAACTACTGCAGCTGTGGATAAGAGTTCAGTTTTAATGGGAACCCACTGTGAGGGGAGAGAAAAACTCCAGCACTGGCTGGTTCTTTGAAAGGAACAAAGGCCAGCAATATCTCAGCAGAGAGTATGGGAAGGGTAAATATCCATGTGCAGCATAGCCAAGGATTGTCTAGAAGTCCTTTACAGAACAAATGAAAGGCTGAAACCTTAAGAAGTTTGAGGGTTTTTTTCTCCTTTTTTTAAGAAACAAACATCTGTGGGAAGTATTTTTGAGACATATAATGCACCTCACATAGTACCCTAAGGCACATCTTTAGAATGGAAATAAACCTTCCATACTAGGAGTTTGTTAACATTGTGACAGGAATCAGATGCAAACACAAAAGCTCACTTGTTTTGTAATGACTTGCCGAGATAAGTGTCCCTTATCAGCAATACTGTTTTCTTTTGGAAAGGAAGGGGCTCTGTGTGTACAAGCAGAGGATGGAAGTCAATGAAAACAGAAGGCTGGAGAGGTCTGAATGGGTATTTTGTACTGTAATTCTAGCTTGGGGCTGCTTTTTTGGGTGCGGAAATATCAAACACTGACCTCCCACTGACGGCCCTTGGCAGTCGGATAAGTCGCTCATTTATTTTTGCTCAGCCACAAAGCTGCTGTGTAACATGGCAAGGTCCTTCCCAAGTTCCACAGGGCAGATACCTCTCCCAGCAAACTGCCTGCACCCAGCTCCACTCCCAGCCCTCCACTGCCCCTGCTCAAAATATCATCCAGCTCCTGCCCACAGCCAGGTAACCCCCACAGCAGCACTCCTCAGGCAGCTCTTTCAGTTTGGGAAGAAAAGAGGATTTGTACAGAAGAAATCTGGGGCCTTTGGTGGTGATCTGGGGACTTTTCTGCTTCTGACCCAGTGATCTGTTATAGACAGAAGGTACCTGAATGAAGCGAGAACCTCTAGGGAAGGGCTGGGCTCTTCTCTTGAGCAGTGCAAACTCAGAAACCAACATGTGGCATCAAGATTCAGCATAATTAAAGCAGAACCACAACAGTGGGGAGTTCTGATCAGAAAATAAATAAACTTGGCATCTCTGCTCTCAGGGGAGCATTTCAGACCTTTCTGCTGCATCAGGAGGTTCAATCAATCAACAGTTCTCTTAAGACACCATAACACCATCACTTCTGACATTCCAGAGACCATCACGGCACACTCAAGCAGCAGCACAACTTTGGGATGTGCTGTCACCAGATCACAAGAGGTTTTCCCTCTGCCCACATCAGTTTGTCTCCCAGTAACTGTATTGGCAGCTCTGAACATAATGTGGAGTTGTACCCAGTCTGGATAGAAAAGCATGGGATCCATCAGCAGGATGCATCAGCAATCCCATGTCAACAGCCCATCCATGGCAGATGAGGCAGAAACTCAGTGGTTCCCAAGCACTTCGTCTCCCACAAGGCACAGGCTGTATGTGGTCACATGCTACTTGTTAGACAGAGAGAGACTGAAAAATCTGGATTAAAGGAAAGGAAAACAGCCCTGATAACCATCAATGTATCAGTGAACACTCCATTTCCCCACTGCCTTGACACATACAGAGAGGAAAGGGTGCAAGACAAGAGGAAACTTTCACTCTTGTCTTGTCAGGCAACAGAAGCCAATAGACTGAAGGAATGGCTGTGCTATCATCTCCCACAGCCAAGGCAACGTGGAGAACTGGCCAAAACAGCACAGTTGAGGTTTGAATTTTCATATTTGAGGCTACCCAGCTCAGCCCCATTCTGCTGCTGGAGTGATCCAGGCTGGAAGATCCTCAGAGCAATCGTGAGGACATGATTTCTTTGACCTATGCCAAGTACTGTGAAAATCCAGTCTGACACTGTGATGCATTTTTGCTCCTCCATTTCTAATTCAGACACTAATACCTACACAGACTCTGTTCCATAAACAAGTCTGGAACTAGACAGCGGGGATCAAAGGATTTTGTGGGATTCAGATGATACAGCCAAGGAATGCTCTAACACCATCCATCAGAGACAAAAATTAAAAAGGCAGGTTCAAGGAAAGACATCCACCAGGAAAGCACTCATGGGCAATGGAGTGGCTTGAACTTGCAGTAATTGTCACTTCAAAACACATTCTCTTCATCTGTTGTGGATTTGGCACTTTGCTTGCCATGAGAAGGTCACCATGAAATAACTGGCTGTTAGTAAGAAAATGCCAGCTCCCTGAGACTGGGATACTCCTACTCTAGAAGGCTCCTGTCAGAAGACTGGCAGCCAGGGGAAGAATGAGAACGACCCAAAGCCCTCGTGATCCCATCCACAACAGCCAGCTGTATGCTGCAAGAGCAAGCACCCGCTATGACAGAGACAGGAGATGTGGAAGCTCTGAGACAAAAGCAGGGAGGGCTCTGCATCAACTGCTGCATGGAGAAATCCAAAAAGTTGCTTTCTGGCTACAAACCAGGAGCAGAAACAGAATCAGGCATTTTGGTGCAATCTCACTCCCTTCAGTGTGAATTTGATCATGGAGTTCCTTAACGCATGAATAAAGTGGTCCTAAAATCCAGGAAAGGCACCACTGCACTGCTCTTCACCTCCTTGGAGCCTGGAAACTTCTTCTTACCTCCAGTTTGGCAATATTCTCAGAGTAATGAGTAATTTGGAAAAATTAACTACTGCCGTGCATATTACCACCACCTACATCATACCAGATTGATTACAAGAACTAAAGTACTAAAATGTCAAAAACCTTACCTACATCATCATCATCTACTGCTCCTCCCCATCCACACACCCTCCTTCCACATCACTGAAACAAACTTACTTAACAGGTTTAATTTCTGACAAAACCTTGTTACAGCTCAGGCAGCCATCAGCCATTCCCTTATTCCAGAAGCCAGAGAGGAGCTACCCTGCTCTGCAGTTCCTGTTTTCTTCCCTCCCCTACACTTCTTAAAGCACAGTTTGCTCTTTCAGTTCTGAGTAACATCACTCATCACCAGGAGTCTTTGAACGGAGCCAAGAGCAAACTGGTGCTCAGAATCCTCTTTGGCACTGTTTTGGGTACTTCAAGGTGAATTTTATCCTGGCCAATTACCCAAGTCCCTCTAGTGTGAGCCCACACTATCAATGCCTGTAGAGCACTAACTGGAATATCAAGCTGCACTCATACAAGTTTGGATGGACATTCTGAAAACATGGAATGTTCTGGCCTCATTTACCATGCAGCTGGGCAGAGGATGGCTGCCTGATCAGTCTCGTTCACAATGACTTTTCCTTTTACTGTTTTTTTTTTTTTTTGAAGGTATGCCTATTCATTTGATCTAGTTTCTACCTTTTTCTTTTTGTCTTTCCTTTTTGATTCTCAGGGCACCGAGCAGCTCCCAGCTCAGCTGAGCTGATCTCTTTTTATACTCCCTCTGTTTCCTTTCATCAGGATAATTTGCACTTGTGTCCCTCATAAGTCAGTCTTTCACACATTACAGCAATCAACCGATCTGAGAGAAACAAGACAAAAATCACTGTGTTCTGGGAGGCTTGTGAAGATACTGGAGGCCATATGTTCCCATCCCCAAATGGAATGCAACTTATGCTTTCCATCACAACTTGCTGCTATAGAAGCCTCTTTTATTCAGCTTAAACCTTAGTCGTTGAAGTCACTCGGCTCCCAACTAGGAGGCGAGCATCCCTCAGCTGGAAAAAGGGTGTGGTCTGTGGTCAGGGAGGAGCAGCCAGGACATGCCATCCCTACAACCCACATATCCTGCTCAAACCATAGCCACTCATGCAGAAGCAGCCTTGCAGGGAGCAGCCTCCTCCTGGGCCACAAAGCTACTTGGGAACTCATGCTATGGAGCCATGTTGTGCACATGGAACGGTGTGTGTCTGCATCCCACAGCCTCCCATCCCTGCATTTATGCTCTCTCATCCAGCTGTGTTTTGGAAACCCACTGACAGCAACAGTGGGCCGGTGTCACACTGCTTTTCCACTGTGTGCTGATCCCCTGCTAATGGACACTGGGTGATCCAAGCTTGGGAGTCTTGAGCCTGGTCCCTGTGCCTGGGGGACAGCCAGCACTACAGCCACACTTTTCTCAGTTCATCAGCCCACTCCCTGTATTGAGTCTGAGTCCAAACCCACCCATGAGGGGAATGGCACCCCATAATCACATCCATCAGTATTTAATCTTTACCATCTTATCACACTGTGCAACACATCAAGCAATTTTAGGTTTCTTCACCTGCTGCTTTCTCACCTATATTCTCTGGAACATGCAGTCTTCCATCCAGCCTTATTCCAGTTAAAACTCTTCACCTCTCTCCCCACACTCCATAAAGCCTCCCCATGGGTCTTCAATTGCTATGCACCACCAGCTTCCCACCCTCCCACCAACACCCCAGCCACAGCTTTGGCTCACTCGGCTCTCTCCCTGCTCCTGGGAGACCCAAATGCAGTAACTGTGTGGGGTTTGTCATTTCAAGATCGTGGCCTCTCACATTCCCCACCCTGTTGAAATCCCCATCCCCACCCTGCCAAACTCCTGCTCAGGTCCACGTGTTGGCTCATCCTCCCATGGCTGCATCCGCCTCTGCTCCAGCCTTGGCTGAGGCTTTCCCTCGGCTCGTATCCACCTGGAACAGCACCGGGATGATTTTGTTTTAAATCTGTTTGCTTCCCCCAAATAATTCTCCCTTTTCTTTTATCTTTTGATTTCCTCTTCAGCCCCCAAGGTAAAGCCACTTCTCTGCACTCTCAAGGACCCTTCAGAGCCCCACCACTAACAGCAGCAAAGTGCACCCCTCTCCTCCCTTGGAGATTTTTCAACTCTTTCCTCTCTGATATCTCAAAGAAAATCCCCCCAAACAGCCAGGCTGCTGCTGTGCCAAAGCCACTGTTGCTCTTGAAAGCCACGGTTTGCGCTGTTGCTCTTGGTGCTCCCAGGCTTGGTGTGTCCATATCACCGTGGGCTCCATCCTCCCACCCACACTATCCCTGTTCCTACCTGGGACCCTCCACCCTGCAGCACCACAGCTGATAAACTGCATGTCAGGAAGACTCACGCATCCAAACAAACTCCAATTTCTTCCATCTCCCTTGTAAAGGAAAAATTCATCCTTTGCAATTTGTTTTTATGAGGCCAGCTTTTACAGACCCTCCAGCTCTCGTTATGGAAAATAAGTGGAAACTCCTGGCAGGGGATTATATCCTTTGTTGTTTTGGTTGTTTTTTTTTTTAATATATACGAGCAAAAGCATATATTATGCACTGCCTACATCGGCTTTGCCAACAAGATTTGCTGATGCTTGCAAAAACTATAGGATAGTTGTCCAAATTTGCCTGCCACTTGCTACCCATAGACAGTCATGAATTGTCCTTCTTGCTGACAAGTTAATGTTGCATCATAAACTGCAAGTTTTGTTGCTATAACACATGACTGAATTCAATATGTCAGGAAAATGATTAATTGCCCCAGAGATTTGGATCTTTAAAAATAGCAGAAATTCAAAAGCCCAATGTTCTTTATTCTAATGCTGGTAGAATTTACATCATGGTTAATAAATAACAGGCCTCCTTCAGAAATTAGGTCGTTAGATTATTCTATTTGCAAACATAAAAATTCAATCAGATAGAACTGGTAATATCTAGATACATTGATGAGACTATTATGACATCTCAAAAGCTTATGGGGATTATTTCAAGAAAGTCTTGGTCTGAGTTTCATATGTTTGCAAGTTTAGGTGCTCCAGTATTGGGGTAGATAAAAAAAAAAATAAAAAGGTTCTTAACAGCAACTCAGAATTTTGTATGTTATTATATCCCAAAAAAGGGGTGCATGTCCTCACAAGGGGCAGACACTGATCTCTCTGTGACAGGGACAGGACCAAAGGCAACAGCTGGAGCTGTGACAGAGGTTTAGGTTGAATATTAGGAAAAGGTCCTTCACCCAGAGGGTGGTTGGGCACTGCCCAGGCTCCCCAGGGAATGGGCACAGCCCCAAGGCTGCCAGAGCTCCAGGAGCATTTGGACACCACTCTCAGGCACAGGGTGGGTTTGTTGGGGTGTCTGTGCAGGGCCAGGAGCTGGACTGGATGATCCTTGTGGGTCCCTTCCAGCTCAGGATATTCTATGATTCCATGAAAACAGAACATGTGCTTTCAGCATTTGGAGTTGCAGTTGTAAGAGATTCTTCCAAGCCCTGTACAGTACCATTATGACAAATGTGCTCTGAATTCACTTTTCTCCAGTCATTTTGCTGCTTTATATGTAGCTGGGATGCATGAGACCATAACCAAAGGATCTAATTCCAGGGTAACACATGTTACATTGAGCATCTTTGCTTCTTTGCTGAGCATGGCCATGCAGCACCACAACAAAACCCAGCCTCTCTCCACCAAAACAACCAAGGGAGTGCATAACAACTGGGTTATTGCACCAACACCAAGGGACTTGCCCATCCCAAAGATGATGCACTTTCTCTAGTGCATCCACAGCCATCACAGATGGCCTTTGCCAGTGCTTGACAGCAAATCTGCAGAGGGAACTGCTTCTGGTGGGATGCTCAGGCAAACCCAGAGACAGGCAGGAAGGGGCCACATTTCCCTTCCTGAGCCAATCCTGACCATTTTCACATACCTCTCCTGCACAGAGCAGCCTTCCCAGCCCCAGCACCCCACCAAGAGTCTGGGAAGAGCTGCTGTTGCCAGGAGGCACACGGAAAAATAGAAGCCAATTATAAGTGATGGCTGGGCTGACAGTGAGTACTTTTAATACAGCCACCACACACGAATGCCAATACACTGGACTGAATCCCTTTCTCATCAGCCCTTTGTATGCTGCAGGCTGCCAAGGGGAGCATGGCCCCCAGCACGACAGAGCCTGACCTCAGGGCTGCCTTCCCGGGGTGTGGGATGAGGGAAGCAGCACTCTGAGGCTTCGGGAAGCAGATGTGGATAAAATCAACTGGGACATTACCAGTTTGTTAAGCTGGTACCTGTGTCTTTTTCATTTCTCAGAAGTCCTGGAAATGCAGGAAGAATCAATAGTTCCCCAGTGTTAGAGGATGCCTGGAACAGAACAGGCTGCTTTTACCCAGAGCACACCTATTCCCAAGAGATGCAGGGAAATTTGGCACATAAAGGCAATTGATTGAGTGGCTTTGTCATAATACAGACCTGGGGTCACGCTGGGGGGAAGAGAGGGAAACCCCCTGGGGGCCTGCAGAGAGACCTTGTCTCCTGCAAAGGGACACAGCAGCCCGAGGGGACAGAGGGGAGCTGCACACAGGGCTCTCGATCGCTCTGCTCCTGCCTTGGGGCCAGTGCTGGCTCTGACAGTGGCCACCAACACCAGCCTTCATGTTAAACAACAAATCTATCAGTCTGCAGCCTGTGCTCTAACAGCCCTATACAGCCCAGCACTCCAGGAAACAGGACACACCAGCGCTTGGGACAGAGGGCTCTTTCCTATTTTCTCTTTAAATGTCTCCCTGCTTCTCTTAGGGCAGAGGAAGGTTGGTAAATAGAGCCCATGGTAGCACAGAAACACAAGCCTGGCCTGTACCTGGGTTGTTTGTTTTAGAAAATGTTCTCCACTGAGGCTTTTCTGTTCCCTCCAGTCTCCACACCAGGACCCCAAGCTTTGGCCAAGCGTCTGCTCCTAACACTTTTTTGTTTTCTTAAATGGACTGAGAAGTCCTTTCATAAAGTTCACTTGAGGAAAACATATTCATCCCAGGGTCCAAGCAGGGTTTCAGCTCAGCCCCTCACCCACATGGACAGTGAGCCCATCTCATGACAATGCTCTGGCCTTGAAGAGCCACATCCATGCACAAAAACCCCTTTCTGAGAAGATTTTGCATCCATGGAGCTGCAAGGACTTACAGCAATTCTCTCACCACAGCTCTCCAGGGGGTGGACACCAACCTGATGCTCTCCCTCAGCTGCCTCTGCCTGCCTGCTGCTGATGTGGTCTTGGGAAAACTCAGTATTTAAGACATCTTCCCTCCCCATTTTCAAGTCTGGGCACCTAAGTGTGAATATAAGTATCTATTTTTGCAAGTGTCCTGTAGGTTTTCCAACCTCAAAGTGTGGAAGGCAATGTTTAAAAAATGGGTAGAAGCACTTCCGTGTCAGATTAATGTTTCAGACCTGGGTTATTCCCCACTATTTTTTGAAGGGCAAGTTCTCACTGCTGGAGGAAGGCACAAAAAAGTCCCAACAGTGCTTTACAGGGTGACTCATCCTGACTCAACAAACAGGTCCTGGGACTAACCCTGATCCTGTTGTATGGAGCTGGCTAGACAACTTGCCCATCTCCTACATTAGATTTCCATCAGAATTTAGGATAGGCACAGAAATGAGCAAGAAGACAAGGAGATACAGAAACACCTGGAAAATTAACCCCTGGCTGCAAAACAATTCAGTAAAGTTACAAATAAGCCCAGCAGAATAAGTTGTCTTTCCTGGCTGTCCAGTCACAGCCACCTCCCAGGATGTATGAAACACCAGTATGGGATGGAGATGAGTTTCCCAGAAGCCTGTGTAGGATGGGACCAGGAGTGGAGGCACCAGAGAAAGTTTGGTGTCCCAGGGGAGCAGCCACACACTGCTCCAAAAGCTGACCTTCCAGTCCTCCACAATTAGGGGGAGGCTCTAATCATTGCTAAGAAAAGCAGGCAGATGGCAAGGGGCAGATGTAGTAATTTGAGGGGGTTTCCTTCCTGTGAAGATGAGTGGGCACCACAGGAATGAGAAATGAAGCTCAACACAGAGGTGAAGTCTGCCTGAAAACTGGCACAACACGTCACTGCACTGAAGGATTTCAGTTTTCACATGCTCCATTTTTCCATCCCAACAAAATGAATTTTTCCACAGAAGCAGATGCTTTTCTTGAAAGATTTCTTTGAGCAGAAATGCCAAATTCTCCATCAGGAAACTGTTCTGATGGAAGCATTTTCACCCAGCCCCATTCAAGGTCTATTTCAGGACTGGCCTCTGCTGGCCTGAGTCAGTTCTTTAACTCATCACGGGTTGTTTTTCCTGCCATTACGTACTTTTAAATTGAGAGTGTCTCTGCTTTAACTGAGCTCCTGCTACTGTTTAAACAAGCCCTTGTTCTGAGTCAGGTCATGAACACTGAGCACTGCAGTCCTGGCGTGACCAGGGGCTGCCGGGCAACAACCACCTCCCAGTAGGGAATCCCCTCCCAGCAGGATCGTGGCTGTTGCACAGGGATTCCTCACCCCTCCACACTTTTCTCTGATCCCCCCTCTGAAAATCCAACAATTTCAAACTAGTTTTAAGGCATTTTTCAGCCACCCATTTCCAGAGTGATGTCAGAAGAGTTTAAAACCATTGTCTGGTTCCACAGGGTCATTTCCACTCACATTGCCACTGATGAGCTGGGAACGATTTCTTTTCCTGCTCAGTTTCAGCTCAGCATCGATGTTGCATCCCCCGCCCTCCAAGTGCAGGAGGATGAGAGTACCAAGGAACAGCAAATGCCACCACCACAGCAAGGTATAGCAGCTGAATCAAGCAGCTTGGGATGCTCCAACCACATCTCCAGGCCTCACTTCAGTGTTTTGCCACCCTTCCCAAGGAGGGCTTTGACCAACCCCCCTGTGTTTTCCATTACTGGGACGGGATTTGGGCAAGGTGGGCTGCAGACAATTAACAGGGCAGATTCCTGTAGCTCTGACCTGCACTGGTATCAGCAGCCTCTGCCTTGAGGCACAAGACAGCGAAGCACCCAGCAGGAATTTCGTGTGTTTCCATTTAGGTTGGCAAAGACCTTTAGTTCATGAATTCCAACTGTTAGCCCAGCACTGCCATGTCCACCAGTAAAATAATGTCCTTAAGTGCCAAGCTTTTTGAATACTTCCAAAGATGGCAATTCCCCCCTTCCCTGGGCAGCCTGTTCAATGCCTGACCACTCTGTCAGTGAAACAGTTTTCCTTAATATCCCAATCTAACCTCCCCCAGGAAAACTTCAGGCTATTTCATCTTGTCTAACTGCTTGTTACTTGGGAGAAGGGACTGGTCCCCACCTTGCTCTCCTCAACTACCTGAAAGGAGGTTGTAGCTAGAAGGTCCCTACTCAGCCTCCTTTTCTCCCAACTAAAAACCCAGTTCCCTCAGCCACTTCTCACAAGGGTTGTGCTCCAGACCCTTCCCCAGCTCCATCTCCCTTCTTTGGAAGCGCAACACTTAAATTTAACAACAGCATTTAACAAATGCCACCAAATGGCTCCCCGTTGAGAAAGCCACCTGCAATCGGCACAGCAGCACAGACACCCACAGAACTCGCTGCCACAGCTGCCCCTGTCCTGCCCCAGGGGATGGTGGGGACCTTTTCCCACATCTCACCCTCTCCCGGCGCTCCCACATCTTCTCCCAGGCGGGAGCAGAGGATTTGTGGCCTCCAGTTGCCCTCTTGTGGTGCAGCTCAAGTCAGGCATCGCAGCAGTTTTCAATATATACCCGCAGCTGGAAGCTCAAATCTCCACATCATGCACATAGAAACATAAACACATTTTCCTGAGGTACCTTTTCAGACCTCTCCAAGCACCAGCTGTGCCGAGCTGTCCACCTTTTGCAGCTCAGAACAACATCCTTCCACTCAATGCTGGTTTTCATAGGAGCATTAAAAAAAAAAATTCTATGTGTAAGAGGATTGGATTTCCAGTAAAAACTCCAGCCAAAAACCATTTGAAAGTTTGTGTTTGTTTGTTTTCTTTAAACAAATCAAAACAAACTCTGCTTTAGCCAAGAACTGAACCAAAAAGTTATTCTTGTCCCTCCACAAATAAGTCCTGTGGAACACTGGATCTTTTCAAACCAACAACAAAAGCTGTACCATAAATAGAGATTACTTGTTTTCACTTCTATAATTTCCATTACAAAGACACTTCATCTTCTATTGAACTAGCTCGTGGTTTAAATTAAAATTTGTTTTTAAATAGAAATATTGTTCTCTTCACTCAGTGGTGAAAGCGTACCACTGTAGGAGATCACTGAGTAGGAGATCAGTAACACTGGTGGCTGTTAGACTCCCCCTGTCATTTAGGAAGGTAGTTTAATTCACAGCACTGCCTGAAGTGAGTTAAATACATCTCTGCAGAGGATCTTGGACACTCACCTCCAACTCTCTCTAGAAACCTACAATCACTCTGGTGCCCCAATGACATAAGGACGTATTTGGTATTGCTGGACAACCTTCAGAAAGGTCCTGCACATCCCACACCAGACCCCTTTCTTCCTGCCCTTCATTGGTACCACCAGGCTCCACAATATTTTTCACTCAAGCCTGTGCTGTGAGCTCCAACCAACCCAACCAAGAACCACTGGATTAAAACCAAAAGACATCACAGATTTCATCTGAGTCCATCCCTGGAGGTGTTCCCAGCTGGGTGGCGGAGGACCCTGAAGAACCTGGTCTAGTGGAAGGTGCCCCTGCCTGTGGCAGGGGATTGTAACAAGATCTTTAAGGTCCCTTCCAACCCAAATGAATCTAGGGTTCTATGATTTACAGTCACAGTTCAGTGTAAGACACTTCGACAAGCAAACCCTACAAGGGCAGTCACCATTCCCCAAACAACACAGCTTCCAGGCAGAGAAACCTGCTTTAATTGAACTTCAGCACAGGACAGAGCCTAGAGGATGGAGCTGCATGTCCTGTGCAGGCAAGGCCAGATGACTTAGTAGCTCTTTTGAGATCTGCTCTTAGACCTTGAATTTCAGAAAAACAACAATCCCAGGAAAATCAATGGAAAAGCAATTTGCTGAATGGTTAAGACATAAGAGCCAATCCATATTTTGACCAGCCCATCACAAGCACACCAAGCACTTTAAAAAGCCATTAATACCAACTTCCAAACAGTCTAGGGCACAAAGGGAGAAAAAGCAGATTTAAATGCTGAGATGCACATGAGCCAGGAGTACTCTGCTGCCATCTCCAGTGCAGAGAGAAAACCTGCCTGTGCCTCATCCTCTGGTGGATGCTACACACATTTTTCAAGTTAGAGAAACCCACTGGCAATTTGCTAGGGGAGAAGGTCAGCTCACATGAGATTTCTTTAAAATGACCTTGCTAAACAGCATCTCCTTCTGCTACAGCTGGGGACTTTGGTCTGATCCCCTTGCAGCATTTCCCGCTTCCCAGATTTGAGCACTGTGCCCTCTGATCATGCAGGAGGAGAGGTGAGAGGCCAGAAGAGATGCTTGTGGTGTGCCATAACAAACTGAGATACAGAGATCCACCTGCACAGCACTGAGATCCCACCAGGACACCAGTGATTCTTTTGTGCGCTTCACCCATGGATCACCCAAACACCACCATCAATCACACACATGTTTAGGCTGGAGCTTTGCTCTCCAAGCCTCACTGAGCTCATTAAGGGGGCTCCAGTGTGCCCTAGGCACCACTCAGGCTCGGTGCTCTTTCCCCCGAGCAGGACTCTTTACACCCTGGCACTGAGCTGTTAGCCAGAACTGGGAACAAGTGAAACAACCAAATTAATTGAATGAACATTAATTGGTTCATTGCATCCCCTGCCAGAGATGTGGCAGCTTTTGAGTGCCACCACCACCAGCTCCAGGCTGGGTTGATGTTGCACCACAGGAAGGCAGTTGCTGAAGGGACATATTTCTCCTGGCTCCCAGGTCTGCAGGAACCTTCCCTAGATTTGCACCCACTACAGATTCACAGTCTTACTGGAAAAACAGCAAACTGACATTCCACAAAGGAAAACAAACCAAATAAGCCCAGGAAGCAGGTTGGGGCCCTGCCAAACCCAGGATTGGTGGCATGAGCTACTCACCAGCTGCGTATGACCACCGGCTCCCCCCATGTGCCACCCCTCCATCCAGGGGGCTCAGCTCACCCATCGGGACCCTCTAGAGCATCCCCAAACCCCCAACTCCCCCCCCATCCAAGTTCACATGAAGCCAGGAGGATGCTCAGTGCCTCTGGCACACACTCCCTGCTGGGGCAGGACCACCCAGCCACAGGAGCTGCCCAGCCTGGCTGCTTTAATGCCTGTCCGGGGAGCAGATGGAGGCCAAGTTCTCATTACTGCAGATCGTTAGCTGGATGGGAAGAGGCCTCCCCTTATTGCTTTCCCACGTTGACACCAAAGAAGCTGCATCACTCTGCTCCCAACTGGAGGGCCTGCTGGCTCAGGTCGAGGTGAGCCTCAACCCAAGGGCATTAACCCTTTCTGCATCACCTTTTATTGCTGTTTCAGTCCCCGAGGACATCCCTTGGGAGTCAAGCAACTGCTGCCCTCAGAGGGCAGCCAAACAACTTAAAGGAGGAGTTGGGCATGTTTCACTTGTACATATTTTCAGGACTCACATAGTTTAACCAGAGCCAAAATCCTACCTGAAAGGTGATTTCTGTCAAACAGGAGCCATGCCAGCTGCTGTCTGGGACTATTCATCCTCCCTCACCAACAACCAGGCCAGGTGCCAGGGGATTCAAAATAACTGTTGGTAAAGCCTTGCTCAACCCATTCACCAGGCAGCCCCCCAGCCATCAGTGCCAGCACAGCCAAGGGGAGAAAGAAGTTTGGGAACGCCTAAAGTTTACATTTTCACCACCAATTTAGTGATGATTTAATTTAACGTCTGACAGCTCTTTCAGCAGCAAGTATTTTTATCAGTAAAGCAAACTAGGGAAGCTTTGTGTGTCAATGAGAGCAGAGGCACAGGTACAGAGCAGTGAAGGTGACAGAGAAGCCATAGCCACCCTCAGTAGCACCAGAAACCACTGACACAGGCTCAGACGTGTGAAACAGGGATGGGCATTTCCCACAGGGGAAACAAACACTCCACAACCCTGCAGCAAATCCCTCATCTGGGCAGGAGAGTGCGTGATCCACCTTCTGCACCTCTGCCCCTCTCCCCACCAGGGCCCTGTTATCCTGAGCCCTTCATTAACCCCCTCCTTTTGGATGAGGGAACATACTGGCAGCAGTGCATGTCACACCAGTTGCACCCCAGTTTCCACAGCAAAACCACCCTCACACCCACCCCAGGAAATCCCACTCTGGGCAATAGCTGGAATGGGGCTTCCAGGGGAGCCCCCCCTGCCAGGCACACAGCTCACTGTGAGCACTCAAAACATCTGGTAAAACCCAAAACCCCACCTCACCTTACCTCAGCTCAGCTGGGGGCAGTTCACCTCTAATCACCACACAGGCTCTGCTCCTCCTTGAGGAGCCCCTGCAGCCAGTTTAATGTTCCCTGACCTTCCCTAGAGGATTCAGAATGCCCCTGACAGAGGCTTTGATCCCATTTCTGACTGCTGTCGTTCTCCTGAAGGATACCTTGTTGTCATTCCCCTTTACACTCCCGAAATGGTTATTTTTGTCTCCCAGGTGTTTCCCATTGCTGCACCTCCTGCTCCTTCAGGCACAGCAATTTAACAGCATCCACCCCTCAAACCCACACAGATTACAGCACTCTCGTGGTCTGTGCTGGAACTGCTCAGTCCCTGGCTGTATCCTGTGAACAATCTACCAGCTAGTTAGTAATTAATTATTTGCACATCCCTAATGCTTCCTTTCCAGGCTAGCAGAGCATTTTACGGGCATAAAGGGACCAAAACTCGGCATTCCCCAGAGCCAGCGGGGAGCCCAACACACCCAGGGATAGCAAAAGCTGCTCTGCTGCTCACATCAGCTGCTGGGACACTGCAGTTTTGGGGCATGAATGCCATCCTCGTGTGCACCATTCATATCTTTGAGCTACAGACTATTTTCCTCTGTGCCCGTTGTGCACCACTTCCATCCAATAGAGCCATGTGCAGCCATACCCACTAGAGAACAGCAGTAACCTCTCTCCCCCCTCCTTTTTCTTTCCCCCTTAAGCCAACATAAGCATTACATTCTTTCTGAGCCACAACTCCGGTGTTGAACACCATGATTTAGGGGTCTAAACACCATTGAGAAGCACATAAGAACCCCCTGCCTGCTGCAGAAGCCTCTCTTCTCTCCCGGGGCTGCAGAGGGGAGAAACAGGACCTCAAATCAGCAGCAGTTGCCAGCAGCAATTGGCATCCTGGATGCAAGTAACTCTCACTCCCTTTGCCCTCATAAATAAGAAGAAAAAAGTTAAGAATTGCTTTGCCAGATGGCTGTAGATCATAAGCAATCTGTCAAAGGAAAAATAAACTGCTCACTGCTTTTCCGCACAGGACTGAAACATAGCTGCATTTCCACTTTGATAACACCAGAAACCTTGCCCATATAGGGAGAAATGGTATTAACTTTGCAGGACCTGGAACTGCAGGTCCATCACCCTCAATCCCTCTGTGCTTTGTACCCCTTCCTTGTATTTATTTAGAAGTCAATAAGGCCTTCCCAGTAAATCTGAGTCCAACACACACAACACAGACAGTTACATGGGATGGCCACATGGATCTGTGCTGGCCCCAGGACCAGCTCCCCTTCTTCAGCACACTTTGGATGGGCAAAACTCAGAGATCGCTCTTTGAAGTCCATAAGCTGCAGCTGTTGGAAACCTGCTCCAGAAAGGCTGTTTCTGGCTTTTCACAGATTAAACCCCACAGGCACTCTTTTGGCTTTAAGGCATCAAAGCACAGCTAACCCAGGCAGGAACCTGGGGCACTCAGGGCTATCTCTGCCTCAGCCCACCTGCTGGTGGGATAAAACCTGGACCAGCCTGTTGTTACCTGCTGGTGGTCACCCCCCTAAGCATCCCACACTCAGTGGTACTGCCAGAGGAGATGTGTTATCTGCCCCTGAGGCTGGGGAGAGCAGGCTTTCTCACTCCAACAGCCCCCTGCACCCCACAAACACAACCATTGCCTGCAACACACAGAGCTCATTTCACCCCAACTGCTTTACCTGCGACAGTGAGGACATCCTGCACCCAGCACACACACCTCGGAGAAGAGAGCAACCCTTCCTGTAGCAGAGATATCTCCCTGCCTCTTGAAACTGCTCCCACTCCTTCCCATCAGCAGATGATGTCTGCTAGGGCTGGCCTTGACCATCAGCAACTGTGCTAGGGCAGGGCATGGGCTCAGGGCTCTGCTACCACCTGGCACCCACTGATTTGCTGCAGCTGTTGCAGGAGCTTGCAGGTTATCATAGAATCATAGAATCACGTGTGATCTCCAGCTGGAAGGGATCCATAAGAATCATCCAGTCCAACTCCCTCCTCCTTGCAGGAGTACCTCACACTAACCTGAACATCAGCACCCTCCTTGCTGCCCTCAGGCTCAGGTGCTTTGGGCTACAGGTGCCACTTCACACTGGGAGGATCCCAGTCTGTACTGGAAGGTGGCCAGGGGATCCAGTTTGTCCTGTCCCCTTCAGGTCAGGACATGACCCTGAGTCATTTCATCATGTTTTCACATCAATAAAGAAGTTTCCACAAATGACCAAAGCTTGTGCTGGGCTTAGCAGAGAGCCATAGGGTTTCATCCAATGCTGTTGTTCCTCTGTCTCTATTTTTGAAGGAAACTAAACAGGAATTAGCCAGAGACAGTGGATCCTGAAGCTGTATCTTTTCACAACACCTGCTCAAAAGGTGAGCAGGACAGAAGACACTGCTGTTCCTTGCCCGATTACAAAGCCATTACCTCCAGCAGAGACTACAATGGGCCCAACATACCTGCCAGATTTCTTCTTCCCAGATGTTTTGTTGCCAGATTTTTTGAGTCTTTATGGGCCAGGCTGTCAAGACGCATCATCCGAATTTCCTTGTCCTGAGATTCCCCTTTTTCCCTGGTTTCTGGCCTCAGCCCACCTTGCCCACATCAAGCAGATGGTGCCCCGAGCCTCGTGTTGGAAGTGCTGTTGGCCCAAATGAAGCGTAACATGCCGAGTTGTCCCTAACAAAGGGGTCCTCTGTTTGGCTTTCCTGGGAGGCTTATTATAGTCGGCGTTTATTTTGGCCTGGGACCAAAACATGCATTAGTGTGCTTCATCCTGTGCACTTCTGTGTGCAGCTCTGACAGGCGTGGGGGCTTGCAGATGCCAGGCTAGGCTGGAGGGAAGTTTTTCAGGAGTTAAAAATCCTCTTCCCATACACACACTGTTCAGCAAAATGGGCCCAGGGCATCCTGGCATGCTGGGGAAGGTCCATACTGACCTCCCATCCTTGCCCAGTTTGCTGTGGGGCAGTGGTGAGTGGCAGGGGCAGGCTCAGGGATCTGCCCCACAGTCCCAGCTGGGCTGTGCAGTAATGAATTTTGGTTTCTCGTAGTGGGATAATGATACTGAACCTGCCTCATAAATGTTTCAGGATGTAACAAGAAAAGCAACAGGTTCACACTGTGCCCGAAGGATGGATCTACAGTGGCTGAAGGGGTATTCCCATTCCCAGTGCATGGAGCTGGAGAAACGTCTCTCCATGCCACACCAGGTGACGCAGGTGCTGTCCACCACCCTACGTATCAGTTACTTTGAGGGTGATGCCACCCTTTCCCTGCAAACTGGTGCACCTCTGACCAGGGTCAAGAGAGGCCCTTAAACTACATTTTGTAGCCTCAAAAGAAACACCAGCAGGGTGCTGGGCAGCAGCAATAGCTCACCAGGGGTGACAGGAGCCCCAGGGCAGATGCTGGGACACTCAGCCCCCCCACGCTGCACCACTGCTGCTGCCACAGGTGCTGCCACTGTGTCCCTGTGTGAGCAGTTCCCTCACAGTGCTTTTGGCACGTCCTTTGCTGAGTTGTAAATGTCAAAGCAGATGGCATCTGCTCTCTGTGCCATGCTGTAATTAGAAAACAGTATTATTAAAACCACTTCCCATCTCTGCTTTCTTTTCATCTCCCCTCCTTCCCGTTGTTCCTCTATTCTCTCCCGTGCAGCCCGTGGCCTTTGGGCTGAATGCTGATGAGCTGTTGTTTGGTCTAATCTGCAGTGCTTGTTAACGGGGCTGTTAACACAGTTTCAAACCACCTGCTCTGGGTTGGCTTCCCGTAAGTCCTGCCCCTCCAAATCAGAGCCCATTGCTGGGGAGGTGCTGGGGTTATTGCTCTTTTCTGCTTCAGATGCTCACGGGCACAAGTTGTGCCACCCACGTTGAAACCGAGCTCTGCGCAAATCCATGTGTTTTGCTGTGAGGGCGTCTGTGCCGACATGATCTTTTTTGTAAATCACTACATAAAGGCATTGCATATATATCTATACACCCAGCCTTATATCCTTCCCCACAATTATTTGTTTCCAACAGGAGCACGGCCAGAGTTGGCAGCCACCAACAGGGATACAGGGATAGAGCACCTCTCCTGTGAGAGAGGGCTGAGAGAATTGGGTTTGTTCAGCCTGGAAAAGGAAAGGATTGAGACTCACCTCATTGTGGCTTTCCAGGATCTGAGGGGATCCATCAGAAAGATGGAAAGAAGGCATGGAGTGACAGGACAAGATGGAATGATTTCAAACTGAAAGAGAGTAGGTTTACATGAGATATTAGGAAGAGATTCTTCCCTGTAAGGGTGGGGAAGCCCTGGCACAGGCTGCTCAGAGGAGCTGTGGCTGCCCCATCCCTGGAAGTGTCCAAGGCCAGGTTGGACTGGGCTTGGAGCAACCTGGGATAGTGGAAAGTGTCCCTGCCCATGGCAGGGGGTGGAATGAGATGATCTTTAAGGTCCCTTCCAAACGAAATCAGTCTGTGATTCTGTGATTTCTCCTGGGCCATCTGCTCCCACCTGAGACATCCAAGTGCCAGCACTGGATGAGGGATGCTTTTCAGCACTCTTTGCACAGCAAGGATTTTACCTTCAATTCATGCATCTTACAGTCAAATTTCAAATGTAAAGCATGGGCACAACACCCACAGATACCGCTCCCTCTGCTGAGTGAGAAGAAGCAGATAGGAGGTGGGGAGGAATTGCAGGAAGGGACAGGAACAGTCAGGTGGCCCAAGAGAAGAGATGCCAGTGGAACTGAGACCTTGGGGAGTTACTGAGCAAGAGAACTGGAGTCTCCTCTCTGCCAGACACAGCATGACTCACACTTCCCTAAGAAGTGCTTTGAGCTTACTGGGTGGCAGCTGGGCCATAGAAGTTGAGCACTATTTGTACGTGGCACTCCAAGGTGTGTTAAGATGCCATTTCAACCCCAGTTCAACACACTCTGGGGCATATCAGTGACACCCCAGCTCTGAGTTATACCACCTTGAGCTGCTCTGAGAGCTGGGGAGGGAAGCCAGCTGCAATTTACTGCTGGAGAAGCAGCTGGAAGGGCTCTTCCACCTGTCAGCCAGTGCACATCTGGGTCTCTCGTTTTAGTATCACTTTAGTCTAGGAGTAGATGGAAACTTCCAGAAGCTGAGGTAGCTTTCTAAGAGCAAGTTAGGAGCATCATAAAAGAGTACCAAAAGTGTGTTGAAGACATTTGTACCATTTTCCTGCCTAATTTTCTCCTTTTGTTGAGTGCTGTGTTTTGGGCTAGATGAGAACCCTGGTCTCTCCAGAGTGCTCCCATAGCTGGTACTGGGATCTGGAGCTGCAGACAGCAATTTGCCAAGCACAAAGATGCCTTTGAACCTAATAACTTGCAGACAATACTCTTTTACATGCTAATAGATACGATTGTTCTTCAAATGTCTGACATTTATAGCAGTATAATATCTCTGGTGGAAAGCATGCCAGGGATAGGCATGAATTCCCAAGGCAAGTGCTGGGGAAGGAAAACGATGGAACAGGAATTAATAGACAAGATTTGTGGCTGAATTTCACTTTAGGTTTCCTCCAATTGCTGCTGTTTCCTTCCCATATTTCAAAAGCAATGACTGCCCTGGAAGGTAATTGTCTTGTTTAAAAGACAGGTGTCTGCCAAGGAAGGCACGAGTCTCCCTTGAAATGAAAAAAAAAAAATTGCAACCCCCTTCCCTCCGAATTATTGTAATCTTGAAATCAAGGGGCTTTTAGGCAAAGGTATGGGAAATAGGAATAACATATATCTCTATATGTGTATAACCAGTCAAACAAACAGCAATAACTCTGGCAGTAACAGCGAACAATCACAAACCCAGTGCCAGCCTTCTTGGCTGTCGGGCCCTTTCCCCTCGGGTGCAGTTCCGCTCGCAGCCGGCAGGGGCGCTGGCGGCTCCCGGTGAGCAGGGCAGGTGCGATGGTTCCCCCGCGGCTGCAGGGGGCGCTCCGGAGCGAGCTCGGGGAGCGCGCGGCACTGGCGGCCTGGGATCCTGGGAAGGGATGGGACAAAGGCTTCACAAACCCCTGGGCAGCCGATCCCGGTGTCCGGCCGGACCCTCGGGAACAGCAGGCTGGAACAGCAGGGACGAGCACAAACCCCAGGTGGCAGACGAGATGTATGGAACTCCGGAGCTGCAGCGGGAACCCCCGGAGGTCTGGGCAGGCAGGGCGAGCAGGGCTACAGAGCAGTGAAGGCTCAAAGGCAGCAATGGGGGCAGGGTGGCCACAGCCCGGCTCCCAGCGGGGCAGGGGAAGGCAGGCTTGGGAATCCCGGGGTTTCTCCAGTAGAAGGAAGGCAGCCGAAAAAGCAGAAACCTGCCACGCTGATGAATTCCTTCCAGCCTCTCTCTCCCGTCCAAAACGCTGAGAACTCACCGCCCACAAGCCCAGGTGAAAGAGAGTAGCCAGATGGACCCCTCCTTCTATGGCCAGGTCTTTTGTTTTTCTTAAGCACCCAGTAATTTGTCCCCCTGGCAACATATATGGGGAAAATTCTTTAAGAGAAAAAGAAAACAGAAGGAGAACTCCTAAAACCCCAACAGTTATTCACACAAAACCCCCTAAACAAAGTAGTGTAAATAGAGCAGCAAACAGAGATGGGCTGTAAATCAGCATCATCCACCTGGAAGCTTTGCTGGCTGGTATCCAACCAAAAAATCCGGGCCAGGCCTCAGTAGCTCTGCTTAATATCAGAGAGACAATAGGCAGGAATGCCTGCCTGGAGATGTTTGCTTGAAACAGATGAATTATTAATAAACTTATTGTTATTTGTTACTGTTCTTAAGCAGCTTGTCTCAGTACACATGTTAAAGTGGATTTCAGTCTTTCCTTATTATGCCTAACAAATATTTGTGTCCAGATGTGATGTGGGGACGGTATCTAAATTCTGATAGGAGATGCCCAGAGGGAATTTGTGGGGCAGTGGGAAATCTGGGCTTGTGTTTGCATCCATGCCCACCTGAGTTTTGTTTGCTTGAGTCAAGCATCTTTCCAATGGCCAGCCAGCCCATAATATTGTTGGAAAACCTGCTAGGAGAAGATATGCAGCAGCTCTAAGGGGCAGAGCTGGCATTGTACCCAGAACTCCAGGTGACTCCATCCTCAGGTTGAGTCCTGCCAATATCTCTGCTGCTTTCCTAACAGAGAGGAGGGCTTGAGGAACAGCAAGCCTTATATTTTTAGGGCTAGTTCGTGGCTGAGACAGGAGTGGGAATGTTGCCATGATGTCTACTGAATGCTACTGCTGCTCTCATTTGTCTGTACAGTTTTGGAGGAGTTGCAGATGGCCCTTTAAATACTTGCAAGGGCTGCAACTTTTCCAGAGTGGGTTTTTTTTTCCTTTCTCCAAGATACTTGGCTCCCTACAATAATTAATATTATCTAATGGGGTGAAAAGCAAAGCGAAGCCTTCATATTTGAGATTATTCACACAAACAAAAATGTAAACAGCTGTCTGAGAGAGAACGAAGAAATGGGCTCCGAGACAGGACTCTGCAGGAATGAGCTGCCTGGAGCTGTACAAAAACCTGTGTGCTGGGATGTTTAGTGCCCACTGGGCACAGCCAAGAGATGCTGTGCTGCCACATCCTGGACAAGGAATGGGGCCACTAGCAGCCCCAGGGGGGGCTTATTCCCTAGAAATCTCAATTCCCATAAGACCCGCTCCTCTCCAATGCCAAAACTTACCATTGTGCTCATCCAAACAGCTCAGCCTGGCTGAAAACTTCCAGGACTCATGGAATCACAAGGAGAAAAACATCCCCTCAAGAACCGCAAGCACTTAGTTTCAGATCTATTCCCAGACCACAGGGGGCAGGATCACAAAGCTGGGTGGCTTCAGAGAACATGGACAGAGTGACAGGGCAGGTCATTAGCTGGGCTCTGCCATGGCAGGTGGCTCTGGTCAAAGGCAGCACTGAGAGGTGCCCTGGCAGAAACATCCCTGGTTGCAGGGACAGCTCTGTAATGAACTGAGCTGCAAGCTGCTGCATTGTACCCTTCTGAAGGAGGCACTGGCTTTTAAAGTGAGCAGATCACCTCAGGAGGAGCTAATGAAGCATTTCTCTTTGTGTTCCCCTGCCTTTCTCCCTGCCCTTGCCCTTTGGGCACAGGAACCCTCCATATTATTCATCCTGACTTTGCTTAGATCTTGAAACAGGGCTTTTCCTCCCATGGCATTTATAAAGACTCAGTTATTTCTTCCAATACAAAAAGTTCCTGCTTCTGAGGCTCAGGGAAAATCTGTTTGGCTGGTGCTTGTCTCCTGCAGGGCTCTTTGCAGGGAATGGAGATGGAAACAGCAGGGTGGGAGCTGCTGGGGAGGGCAAAGGAGGAGAGGGTAACCACAGGGAGACGGCTCCAAAGAGCTGGGAAACAACAGTCCTGTCTGTGGCAGAGGAAAATGTGTAAGGGAGTGCTGGAAACACTGACTGCCAACGGGGGAGGTTGTATTTGCTCAGAAATGCATGGCTTGACTGTGGCTCTGGGTGAATTAATGAATGTATGTACTGCAAGGGGCTCAGAGGAGACTGTTCCTGCAGAAAGGGGGAATTTCTCTTGGCCCTAAGTGTTTGAGAAGGGTGCTGCTGTTCTTGGGGTAGTGACAGGGACAGTGCAGCCACCCATCCAAGGCCTTGGTGCCTCATGAGCTCTGAAGAACAAAATAACTCAGGTGGCCTGTGGAGATTCCCAGATCCAGGGTGAATTTCATTGTATCTGCCTTTTGGGGGAGAAATCTTGGTAGCAGAGCTAGAGAATTTCAGCACAACACTGTTGGCTCTACTCATCTGCCTTCTCTCTATCTGCTGTGAACAGAGCAATTGGGTATCTGAGATCTGGTGAGGACTTTTCTTCCAGTCAGGAGAGACAGAGAAAAGTTTCAAAATTCTCTGCAAGAGGCTGGAAGAAATATTTTTTGCTTGGTCAAACAGATTTTAATAATTTTAAACATTTTTGTTTTCCTGGTGATTTATTTTATTCCAAAATTAGATCTTGTAAATTGTTTCAAACTGGAAAAACTCAAGATAACTCATTCCACAAATTTGGGAAGAGGATGTTGTGACTCAGTGGGAGCAATGTGTTTCTCTTTCTGTCCCTGACATGATTTTTCTGTGAAATGGCCATGACCTTTCGCTGTTTTCATTTTCCCACACCTGCATCGTCCAACAAGTGGTGGCTCTGGAAGTGGCTTTTCCAAGCACCTGCAACCAAGAGCTGAATTTCTGCTGTTTGCAGGCGGAACAGGCGAAAGGCTGTGGGCACCATCACCATGGATATTCCCAGCAGAGAGAGGAATCATAGTGAGGAATGCACTTTATATAACTCCCTGGCTGAGGGAATATTTCCCAAGTTTATGTTACAGTCACTGAGCAAATCTCTTGGCTGCACAGAACCATCCCTGTGGTACAAAGCTGGGGAGGGAAAGGCGAGACCCAGCTCAGGGAGCACTGGGAGCCAAGCTGCAGCCAAAAGATGGTTCTGATCTTCCAAAACATTCTGGTGGTCCAGTGGCTGCCAGGTTGGAACATTCTGTTTGCTCTCTGGCAGCTACCAGGCAGTTTGCAAGGTCATTCCTAACTGCAGAGCTGATGCTTGCAGGATTCAAGCAGGTCAAGCTCATGGAAAGTGTGGGTGAGGGAGCCTTGCAGGATGACAATCCCAGGATTTGATTTCCTGCCATCTTGCCCATCATGCAGTTGCTGATGAGGCTCTGGTGTGCTGGGTGCTGCCAATGCTGGGCGATACACAGGATCTACATGTGCTGGGGGGTTCTCCCAGCATCTCCATGGGCTCTCCATGGCTCTGCCTCAGCCTCTGGCTCAGCAGTGCAGCCCGACATGCTCATCCTTCCCTGCTGCTCATACTTTTGGTGTGAGTAATCTGCCCCAGAGCCTCCCTTGTGGGTCCTGGAGCCTCTTGGGCTGACCAGAACAGGGTCATGAATTTCTGCTGTTTCACAGCTCCAGCTTGATGGCTCCCTGTTGGGTTCAGGCTGGAGTGAGCCAGGGTTTGGCCTGTCATCTCCCTGGAGCATGGCAGTGTTTTGTGGATACTGCTCTAGCAAATGGCTTTGAAATAAAAATAGCGCTGATTAACCCCATTCTAGCAGTGTCTGTGTGAGTCAGAGTGTGATGGGTATCAGGACACTCTCAGGCAATGTCTATGCCAGCTGCTGGACTTCCTCTGCAACAAATGATGCTGTGCAACAAGCTCTAATGCTAACACTAAACTTGCACACGAAAAAACCCCACTGCTATTTAGCTGGTAGCTCCTGGTAGCTCCCCTCAATCCCCAGTGGTGTCCCTTTGGGGCAGGTATTAGGGAAATGCTAGTTCTGGGAGCTTTGACAAATAAATCCTCTAGACCTCATTGTAAGGCTGGAAAGTCTCCCACCTCTCCATTTTTGGAGACCAGGAAATGAAGCACAGAGAAGTGTTGCTGATCTGGAGGATGGCCTCTCTGCCAGACCCCAGTGTTGGACCTTCTGAATGGAGAGGGAGCTGCCTCACTTCATTCTTGGTGGAGCTCTGGACAAGCTTTTCTGGCTGATTGTAGGACTCAGGCATGAAGCCAACAAATCTGCAGCCTTTGAATTCAACACCTCCCTCTTCCCCCAAAGTCAACAAGAGCTTTGTTCACCTCTGGACAGCTGAATTTCCACTTTATAAATCCAGCCCCCTTCTAAGCTGGCTTGGGGCACCATCAGTACTGTTATTCCGTTAAATCAGAGTAAAATTATTATCTTTTGTTTCCTTTTTCTTGAAACCACAGGTTCACCCTGGCCTCTGTGCAATTAATCCCAGACCTGATTCTGCAGGTGGGAAGTCTGTGAGTTCCCAGGACAATGTGTTTCCTCCAGTGGCCATGGCACTTTTCACCTTTTTCCTCACACCTTTAGTAGATATTTCTTTGAGGCGATGGATACAACATGTTACCAAGGCAATGGAAAATCCAGGCTCCATATTGCAGATTTCTTCTCCAGCAGGACTTGGAGGGAATGGGGGAGGAGTCAAGAGCATTATTATTGAATTAATTATTATTGAATTCATTACTGTTGAATTCAGAGGGAGCTCCATGAGACTGGTGGGGAGGATTGAGCTCCCTACACTGCTGACCCTGGCAATAATTGTTCACCATATGGGGTTTTTGTCTCTGGTCTGCATTACCAGAGGGTTTCTGAGGGCAGTGTTGGAGGTTAGGATTTTTCCTTTTTTTTTCCTTTTCTTTCTCTCAGGGAATTTTCTCCCATTTGTTGCATAAGAGATGGGAATGACCAATACTGAAGAGACAAAAGAAGAGGCCAAGCAGTGGGGAAGGGGTGTAGCTCGTTGCAGCCTCTCAGCTGGGAGGCTTTCTCTGGGAAGGGCAGAGATACTGTGAGATTTCGGCTGGCGGGGTCAGGGGCGGGGCTCGGCTCTGCTCTCTCGAGATTGGAGTGGAGACAGGTGGGGTTTGTTGCCAGCCTGTTGCTGCCCAGAGGATTCGCTGCCACTGTCCTCCCACTGTTTCTCCTACCGTGGGTGAGCCTTTGCCCCTAAGAGCCGCTGTTGAACTGGGACCTTTCCAACACCTGACCTCACTGGGAAGGGGACCCCGACCCCCTCCCCCTTCCCAGAGGGTGCGTCTCCCCAGCTGCGTGTGGCAGCTGCTTGCGGGAGCCCGGCTGCTGCTGCTGCTGCTGCTTCGGGGTTTTTGCTACACCTCAACTCCACATCCCGTGTCTGCCCGATCCCCCGCGGCTCCTGCTACAGCTGCGGAGTTTCTGCTACACTTTGTTTGCCGCCCTGGCATCTGCTTGTTGTAAACGAGGCTGAGACTTTTAAAGGAAAAGTCAACTCGTTTATTTGTTAACCGCTGAGAGCGGGAACCCAGGATAAGCCCAGGCTCCGCGCGACAAGCCAGAAAAAAAAAACAAAACAGTGTGACGCACAGGACGTTCCTTCAGACTCAGGTTCCTCAGGAAGACCCCGCCGCGCGGGGACTGAGCCCCGGGGCTATTTTATAGTCCCTCTGATGTTATGATTGGTGGAGCTCCGATCCTCCCTCTGGTGGCTCGTTGCCAGGGTCCTCATTGGTGTTCAGCTCCATCAATCTCAGGGGCGTCGAGTGATTGGTTTGCCCTCTAACCAATAATCCTTCAAGATGTTTACATCATAAACCATTAAGTCATCTTAAGAACATCCCAGAACATTCTCCACTTTTCTGTAGACCTACCACTCTTCCCCCATTTGGTGTCACCATCTAGCGATCACATAGCAGCATTACACCCGTACACTCGCAATAATAAGCAACTTATTAACTGTGTATAACAAGTAACTATTAACTTCTCTTTAACCAAAAGAAAAACTTTTAACCATTTATTACATGCTGGCCTCCGCTGTTTCAGCCGCCGCCCCGAGGTTGCCGCTGCAGCCTCTTCCGCCATCCGGAGGGGCCCCGGGCCCGGCTGCCGCTGGGGCTTTGTAAAGGAAACGCCTTTTGTGTCTCTGCCGCCCGCGCGCCCGCCATTCCCGTGTGGAGAGAGACGGGCGGCCCCGCGCCACAGCGCCCCCTGCAGGCGGGGGAATCCCCGCGCCCGCCCTGCCCGGCCGGGAGCCGCCAGCGCCCCTGGCGGCCGCGAGCGGAGCTGCAGCGCAGGGGAAAGGGCTGCGGCCGGGAGAGGCTGCGCTGGGCTTGTGCTTCTGTTTGTTGGGGCTGCTGTTGTTGGTGCTGTTTGTTTGTCTTGTTTTTTATATATATATACATAGACATAAAGAACTGTTATTCCTTTTCCCATATCTTTGCCTGAAAGCCCCTTAATTTCAAAGTTCTGATAATTTTTAGGGAAGGGGGTCATATTTTCCATTCCAAGGGAGGTTCCTGTCTTCCTTGGCAGACACCTGTCTTTCAAAGACAGGCAGCCATGCTCATTCCCAGTGGGATTCTCTGCATGGCACTGGCTGAGAGGAGGCTGCTACACTGGGTTAGGGTTTGGCTGAGAGGAGGCTGCTACACTGGGGAGCCCAGCACTGACCACAGGCCCTGGCACTGCCATTCCATGGGTGACACCAGGGATACACCAGCACAGCACAGTGCCAGGGAACAAGGGCACTGTCCAGAGCACAGTGTTACACTGGCTTTGACTTCTGAACCTGGCCCCTGTGGAAACCAGGAGTGGGAACGTTAAGTAATCCTTTATACTTACCGCCACGGTAGGCACTGTGGTGGGATTTTGAGGGGTGCTGTGTGTTCCTTGGGGCTCAGACAGGGATGAGAAATGTTTCTGCTGCAGCCCAGGGCCACAGTCTGCAGGTACTTGCTGGCCAGACACCTCCTCCTGGCCCAGGGATGCAATTCCTACCCTCAAGCCCTCAGGAGGAGCCAGGCACCATTGCGCCGTCAATGCCACAACGAGGAGGACTATCCCTCTGTCTGGAACGTGCTGTCACATTGTCCCCAGAGCCCCATTCCCACAAACCCGTGGTGCTTTGAGTGCCAGCAGAGCCACTCCAGAGGGCAGCAGATGTTGCACAGCTGGACAGGCTGTGTGGAGCAACACTGACATGCAGTGGTCAGCAGCTGCATCTCTGCCTGCCTGCCCCTGCCCAACCCAGCTCAGCCTCACCAGGGATGGCTCCAGGCCAAACCTTGCATTGCTTCCCAAAAATTTAGCTATTTCCCCGTGGAAAAACCCCATCCTGGCTGGTTATCTTCCTCACACAAAAGCAGTGTTTGCCACAGAGAAATCACCTGCTGGTTAAAGAGGGAGGAATTGCTAGTAGAAGCATTTTTTTCCCAGCATGTTATTTTAATTCCTTTAAAACTGCCCCATAAGACTGCTGGTAAGTGACCATGCTGCAACCCAGAGGGTGCTGACAGGCAGTTGTTCCCAGATGGAAAAGTAGCTGCAATGCTGAACCAGGGAAGGAAAAGACTGGGAGGAGAGTAATTTCAGATATTTGAGCTCTCAGGAGCTCTGGGTGTGATGTTGGCAGCTACATTGCTCAGAAGAGTTTGGCCACTGGGTGCCTGTGCTGCAAATCTGTCCCTTTTATCAGTGCTGATGTGTTTTGAAAGCCAGGAAAATGGCATGAGGTTGGGCTACCCTGGCTGCCAGCTCTGCTCCCCAGAGCTGTCACATGGTCACGGTGTCAGCTCATGGTGGCACTAGGGTATGAGCCAGCTGTGGCCAGCTGGCCCCATTCTCTGCTCTGCAAGGGTCCTCAGATGTGAGCCCAGTTGTGGATGGATGTCTGCCAGACTGAAGCACCAAAACCCGGGAGTGGTGATGACAGGGAACAGAGAAAAAGAGAAAACAGGGAAATTACAACATCTGATGCAAGAAAAATCTCCCTTTTCCCAGGTTCAGCGTCCAGTGTTTAGCAAACCAGGCATTTATAGTAAAAGTCCAAAAGATGCTGTTGTGGCCTGAATACAGGAGACATTGGAGCAGTTCAGGGAGGAACACTTAGGAAGGAAAAAGGCACTCCAGTCTTAGCAAAGGGGGTGCTTTGGGCTGGTTTGGTTCTGTATAAAGAGCCAAGGCAGGGCTGTAGTGGAGCACCAGCTCAATGGAAGGTTCCTGGGAGTGTGTGGTGTTTTAGCCAAAAGACTGAATAAGATTCTCGAATGTGTGAGAGGGGAAACAATGAGTAGGTGCTGGGAGAGGATTTTACCTTTGTATAGGGCTGAGCATAGTGATTCAGGAATTTCGCATCCAGTTCAGGTGTCTGCATTTAAGAGAGGGTGTTAGAGAGTGTTGAAAAGAGCTACAAAAATGATTGAAAGACTGGAGAAAGAGCTTTACAGGGGAGAGAACTTAAAGACCTCCATCTGTTCGTGTTATTAAAAAAAGAGGTTGAGAGGTGACTTGATGACAGTATATAAATACTTTCAGAGGGAGAAAAGAGTGGGCACTGCAGGATCTGTAATTGAGCAGGGCAAAAACCATGGATGGCTGGAAGCAAGAGCCAGATGAAGTCAAACTGGAAATTAATCACCTTCATTGTTTATAAAAACCCCAACAGGTCCAACATTTTGGAACAAATCCAAAGGAAAAGGGTGGTTTTTTCGGTCTCAGTGTCTGAAAATTAAGACTGGAAGCTTTTCGCAAAGGCCTGTGTTAGCTAAGGCACAAGTTAGCACTGAATGGCTGGAGCTTAATGTGGAGATTATTGGGTTGAAATGATTGTGTGGATACACTCAGAATTGCAGTGGCATCCCAAAAGATGTACTAGCACATATCTTTGGGCTTATCTACTCCTGAGCACGACTAGTGAAGAATGTTAACTCGGGAGCAAGGATGAAGTGAAGAAAAGAAAGGAAAAAAATCCATCATGGGGTTGATTTTACTTACTGGCTTTTAAGTAAAAAAAAATAAATCAGAGACAACGAAGAGCAACCCCCTTTACCCAGACACCTGCAGGTGTGGAGAAGCTGGCCAGGTATGGTCAGTCAGAATGACCCTCTGGAAGTGGGTGGATGAGTTGCTGTCCCGAATGAATGACATCAGTTTGAGAAGGGGTTTAGCTGTGCTGGTGTAGAACACACTCCTGATGACAGCCTTGTGGCCCTTCTGAGTGCAGACTCTGGATCTGGCTGTGGGAGGGTGTGATTTTCCCTACCCTGGGCACACATCTGGTCCTTTGTTCTGGACAATGGGAAGGTCCCTTCCTCTGTGCTCCTGCCCTTGCTGCTGTTCCTGGCCGTGTTCCCACTGGCTCAGCCAAGCCCCTGCCTGCTCTCAGGCTCCTTACACACACCCCGCTCCTGGCAGCTGGGAGCAGTTGGATTTTGGGATGTGGTGGTGCCAGGTTTTGGGTTCTCCTTGCAGCAGGGAAGCTCAGGCCCAAGCACTTGGTGGAGAAGCAGAAATAAAAGGTTTTGCTTTGTTGGCTGATGGATTGTCCAGGGTTAGAGCCCAAATGGCCACTCTAGGTCCCACCTGCACCCCTGGGAATATCAATGTCTCCTGCCTTCACACCGATACTTTCCTAAATTATTCGGGGGTTACAGGATTTGGCAGCTGAAAAGGTCAAACGCTGACAAGTGTGTTGTCCTCAACACTGTCTTTGGCTGGGCTTCATTTCCTAACTCCAGCCGAGTCCCCCAGCCCTGCTACTTGTGTGATGCTCCAGCACTGGTCACTGCCAAGAGACAGGATGAGCCCCAGCCTTGCTGGAGCCTCCTGGGGAAATCACTGAAACAAACACGTGGAAAGAATCAAACACCTTGAGTGTTTTAGGAGGGAGCTTGGGCTCTGAGGTCAGCACCTGGCTCAGTGTGGTCAGTCCCTGCCTTAGGCAATGTGGGAATAGCTAATAGCCTGTCTAATTTGGGCAGGCCTCTCAATCCCTAATCCCCTCCCTCCCCACGTCCTGGGTAATAACATGCTTTCAATATTCAATGAAAAAAACCTGAGTGAAAGGCGAAATGTCTGTCTGTGGCAGAAAGCAAGAGATTGAAAGTGTTACCGGTGCTTTAGGGTGGGTAATAGCAGGAGATTTGTGAAAGGGATCTGGAAGAAAAGCCCTTTTTCAAAGGACTTGTATAATCACTGGTAGCTCAGTGTCTCACACTCAAGGACTTGCCTTCACAATCTGCCATCAGAGGAGAGGATTTGCTGCTCTCTTCTGTAGATGAGCACTACAGAAACCCTTCCCACACTGCTTTTCTAAATCCTCTTTGAAGGGATGCTCCTCTGCTCCTACTGAGTGTCAGGGCTGTCCCTGCTTTGTGACCCACATTTGCAGAAATAATCAGGAATAAAAAGGGGAGCAGAAAACACCTGCCGTGGAGGGATGCCCCTCAAAATCCCAGTGTCCCCAGAGCCAGGGGCTGGGGAGAGGGGTCCAGAGTGATGCTGGGGGCTTCACTGGAGAGGAAGTATGCCCCCCTTGTAGATCTGTGGGGTGCTCAGCTGCAGGCAGAGCTCTTTCGGCAGCAGGAAGGATAGAAAGGGTTTCAGTGGAAATTATCTTTATTGGCAAGTGCAGCTTTGCTGAAATCAACCATTTTGTGGGAACATGTAGGAAGCGATTGATGGGAAAAAATTCAGAACCATCCGTTTTGACCTTCAGAGGGTAATTTTTTCTTCCAAAGCATTTAATTTCAACAAATTGCTCAGTTTAGTTTTGATGTTAGCACTCAAATTGATACCATTTTCATCTTCCATGTGTGTGAGCTGCTGGTTCCTTGCTGTATCCTGGCAGTGCTGGGCTCCAGTGGCACCCACAGCACTTTTCCATGCCATGCTTCCAGTCACACAGCAAAGCAATCCTTCCACATAAATGCTTCTGAAAGCCTTCTCCAACAAATTTGGGATGGACAAGAGGATTTGGAGATGAAAACACATCTGAAAGTGTGACAATTTCCTGTGGAAGAGAAATTGTACTTTCCAAGCACTCTGAGTCAGCAGTACAGAGCCTGACCCTCCCTGCTCAGCCCTTCTGATCCAGCCTCTCAGAGAACAGCAGTAAACATATACATTAGCCAATTCATTCCATGTTTTGCATTTGTAGGGCATTTTTTATGTGAAAAGGTGCTTAGCTTTAAATTTTTGTGACCTTGACATGCTTAAAGTTAAGCTTTAAGTCTGTGTAGAATTGGGACCTGTTAGTGGTCCACATACCCCTGCCATGTCCTGCTGATATCCCCCTGGCAAGAGAGGGAGGTCTGGCTGCTGATTGCATTGATTTGAGGTGACAACAGACCTGTGCCAATGCCGGCTTTCGTTATGCTCATGTAGGAGTGGTGGTGGCTGCAGCACGCAGCATTTGCATCCCCGTTCACCACCAGGGCTGGGACTTTTGCTGCTGTCTGGGAAGTTGCAAGAAGGACAACAACTGTTCCCTGTTTCATCCCTGCAGTGCTTTGTGCAGATAAAAGAGGTGTGTGAGGCTGCAGAGGCTGCAGGGAGCTCATGGCTAGCGCAAAGTCATGGCCCTTCCTATCCATGCCCGGGATCCAAGGCTCCTCCTGGGTGGATTTGCAGGGAGCTGGAGGGAGGGATGCTCAGGTCTCAGCACTGCAGTGACAGGGCTCTCCTGGGCTCACCTTTAAAGCAACATCATTACTTCAGAGACATGTACAAGGGCAAATTCCCTGTGAGCATAGTGTCTGAGGGAGCTGGACCCAACGAGGGAGGAATTTGTCACCTCTGGAAGCTCGGTGATGCTGTGGATGCTCCTCTTGCACACCGAGGCAAGGCTCCAGGCCTCTGCCCACCCAGCCCCGCCACCAGCAGCTGGAGGCCTGCAGAGACAACTCCCCAGGCTCCGTTTTTAACTCACTCGCTTTCATTTATATTCAGTTAGAGGATAAATGTAGGCAATGTGTGCGCTCAGCTCAGGCAAAGCTCCCACTCCAAAGCAACCACAGAGAAGGTATTTTATTTTTAAAATAGATGTAGGAAGAGATGAAGACAGGGAGTTGTGCACTCTATCACCTTCTTGTTGCTAATGTTGGCCTGGTCATGAAAACAGAAAGATTTATAAAAATTATTTGTTTTCCAAGACATGTGCTGTTCACTCAGCTCCAGCATGGAAAATAAAGCCAAGCCTTCTGCTCGTGCTTTAAGTCAGTTCCTGTGTCTCATGACCAGGTTTGTAGAGATGCTGCTGAGGATTTTGACTTTCAGTCACTCTTTATTCGATGATTTAAATAAATTATAAATATGCGTACAGAATAATGAAAATATTCATGGTAGAAGTGCAGCCTAAAGAATGTATTGATCTCCCTTGCATCAGGGCAATGCCTGACAGGGCTCTGCAAAGGGAGTGGAGGGCACCCTGAGTCTGGCTCTTAAATGAAGGTGGAAAAGTTTCCACCATTGTGTGCGGCTCAGTTTCACAGGCTGTGTGCCCTGATAAGGCACATGGGATCTCACTATCAACCCTCTGCATTTAGAGCAGAATTTTGCCCTAAAAGATGATCCTGACATGCTTAAAAGTGACAGTAGCCTTTTGCAGTGTGTTTTAAGCACATGTACGCCGACACCTACAATGTGTTGACCAGCCTGGACTCAGCCCTGTGCCTCACTACCCACGGCAGAGTTGTGCTGCCTTGTCTTCTCTGGGCTCTGCCCACCCCAGAGCACACAAAACTTTCAAAACCCACTTAATACATGTTGACTTAATGGGAGTTGTGCAGCAAAATGCTGCTGGGTGCTTGGAATGTGAGGTCCGCGCAGAGGATTCATTACTCCTGCATTGTAATTAATGATAATTAAAAAAAAAAAAAAAAAAAGATAAGTTTGTGTACCGAGAGTTATGCTGAATGTGAGAATTAACATCTCATTGAATTATCAAAGCTTTCAAGAAGTGGGTGGTGGAGAGTGGCTTGGGGCTTGCAAATAGGTCAGAGAAAGAGCTGGTTGCTAAATATCTGATGGAAACTTTCCACTGGGGAAGAAAATCTTGCTGATTTGATGGAATAGGAACAATTCTTGGGAGGATGTCGATTCCATTAAAACTTATGGAAAAAGCAGGCATGGAGGCTGGGCTGCCTGCATGTGACATGGGCTCTGTGGCTTGTTCCCCGGGGATCCCTCCTGTTCACATATGCATTACTCCCCTTGTCATTGCAAAATGAAAACACAAAAAGAAGGGAAGTGTGAGCGTTTTGGTGGCATGGTGCCAGCACAGGTCTGTTCTTGTGCCTTTGGCAGCTCCAGCTGAATGCCCTTGAAAGCAGCCACCAGTTTTTCGGGTGCTTGGGTTTATGGGTTCAGCCAGGGATGGTTTGGATGCGGTGCTTTGGGCTGTGGAGCACTTGCAACTCTGTGTGACATCAACAGGGGGAGCGGCAGGTCCTGCAGAGCTGTCCCTGCGCCGGGCCTGGGACGCGCCATCCTCCAGTCCCTTTACCAGCATCCTCCATCCCTTTCACCCAGCATCCTCCATCCCCTTTATCCAACATTTTCCATCCCCTTCGCCCAGTATCTCCCACAGCCTTTCTCCAGCCTTCAACCCAGCCTTCTCCTGGCAGCTTGCGGGGCTGGCAGTGGTTTCCACCTAGGTGGGAATTCATCCCTCAGGTTTTCCACCCCTGCTGCCACTGGGATGTGGCATTACCATGAAGGCTCTGACTTGTGTGTACCCACAGTGTGGCAGAGACAGTAAATTTTATTGTTGTGGCTCTTTGTAATGATTCTCATAATAATTCAGCACTGAAATCAGCCAGCTGGGCAGAAGGAGTCTCTGTTTTTGCATGTGATGCCACCTCCAAGGGGTGGCCAGTTCTTTTGCATGGGTCCTGCTGGATTAAGGATGCCCAAGGATCTCCACCACTACCAGGATCTTCCTGTCTCCCTCCTTTGTTGGGGTGACAGCAGAGGGCCACCTGAGGATAAAGAGGTGAAGGACTGACAGGCTTAACTGCACCTCCCAAGCAGGGGGGAGAATGTAATATTTTGGGAACCAGATGAGCAGATCTGGCAGCCTGTGCTGTGCCGACCCTTGTGGGGAGCAGCCCTGAGCTGAGAGGTGGGCTCGGGGTCCATCCTTTGGCTGCTGAGGCTGTGCAACTTCTATTTAAAACTAAGGAATTTCTTTGTTCCAGGCAACTCCATAATCTTTCCTCTGCTCAGCTTCTTCTTCCTGTTCCCATAGAAAATAACCTTGTGTGAACTGCTGGAGGAGACAGTGGCTCAGCAAACCCTCCTGCCTCCCTGCCAGCTGCGTTCCCCCTGATCAGAGGGACCCTCTGGTCCTGTGGGGAGTGACCGGCTGGTGGCAATTATGGAAAGCAGATCTCAGAAGGGTTTGTCTCCGTGGGGGAAAAGGCACAGCAGAGCTGCTGGGGAATAATAATTCTATTATTATGCAGGAATAAAGTCCCGTTTATTTCTGAGAAGGGGATGGGTATGGGGGAAGAGCAGTGAGTGATTGCAGAATAATTATCTCACAGCAGCTATGCCAGGCAGTGTTTCCCTTGTAGGCAACTCCTAAATATTGTGCTAGAGAAGGACTGCCAGCTTGGACTGTGTGGTCGGTGAAGATGGGGCTGTCCCATCCCAGAGGGCACTTGTCAGCATCCATTGGCTCCTGCGGGAACAAGAGATGATGCAAACACTCACCTGGCAGTGCCACACACCTGCGGGCAGGGCCGGGCAGCCAAGAGCCACCAAGCTCCCAGTGCTCTGCACCTTCCCGCAGTAGGATGTGTAGGGATGCTGCTGCTGCTGCCCTACGGCTCTGTCCGGCCCACCCAGCTCCTCCAGCACATCCCAGCGTGCTTCCACGTGCCTTTGTCTTTATCGGAGCGACGTTTTCCCACCGCGCGGGGCTGGCAGCGCATTCCTGTCTTGCTTCACCACGCGTGAACCAGCGATCACCCAGTTGGGTGCCGTGAATAATTAATATGTGTCACTGTGCTTCCTGCCCCCGCGGCGCGCTCGATCGCTCCTCCGGGACGAGGGGATTTGGCCAAGGTCATTGCCGGTGTCGGCCCCAGCAGGACCGCAGGTGGGCAGCAGCCTGGGGGAGCCCCTAGGTGTCATTGTCCTTGTGGCTGCTTCCCGCATGCCTGTTGGGTGGGGAAAGCTCTCCCTGGGAGAGGAGCAGCACAAAAGGGGAGCGGCATTACTGCAGGCCTGGAGATGCAGGAGGTACATGAATGGAGGTGGCTGCTGGGGGGGTCGTGCCGAGGGGTGGTGACCCCCCCGACCTGCTGGATCCCTCCAGAGACCCGCAGCAGGATGGAAGGAGCATCACCCCTTTCTGAAAACCGCTTTGTGACCCGATGCGATTCCCGGCGCCTTCCTCGTTTTTCCCCAAAACTGAGGCGGGGGAGGATGGGGGAAATTAAATTTTTTTAACAAAAATTTTAAACACAATAAAACACGAAAACATTTAAAACCCTCTATTTTTACACATCGAGCATACACACACACACACCCCCCACACACCCACCCTCATAAGAAAGGCAGGCGCGCGTCCGCCCGCTCCCGCTCCCGGGGGCACGGGAGCTCCGGCCCGGTGTCCCTCACGCCCGCACAATGCCGCCCCCTCCCCGCCGCGTGCCGCCCCTCGGCCCGCCCCCGCCCGGCGCTGATTGGCTGATCCGCGCCGTCAGGTGGGGCGGGCGCGGCGCTGATTGGCTGCGGCGGCTCGGGGCGGGGCGGGCGCGGCGCTGTCAGCCGGGGCGCGGCGCGGCAGGAGCCGCCGGAGGGGCGCAGGGCGCGGGCGCGGCATGGCTGGC